>NC_090941.1:399466158-399770221 GCF_040938575.1 Ambystoma mexicanum | reverse complement strand
CACTTAACAGAACTTCATTCGGGCATTAAACCCTATTACAACACCCCAAATAACGATGAGGTGAATAATAAAGCATCACATACTGTGGTCCAGTGGGCAGCAGGGATTTGGATTGCTACAAGGTCACATACTTGCCCACTGAACCACATCGCCTCTCTCGGATTGGTGTGATGATAGAGATGTTACTGTCCTCTTTGGGACAAAAGTGGCATTTCCAAAAAGGGATGGTACGTGATTATGGTAAAGTAAATGTCCACACAAAGATTGTTTTAATAGTAATATCTGCAGGCTCCAGAGAGATGGTGTGTGATTACAATGATGCTAAAGTCCTCACAGAGGGGGTGTGGACTATTAGTGACATTGAGGTTCCACTGAGAGATAATAGGTGATATAAATTGTATTAAGGTCCCCATAGAGATGGTATGTGATGAGGATAAAGTCCTCACATAGATGATGTGTGAAAATGGTGTTAAAGATCCCACAGAGATGTTGTATCATAATGCTAATGTTTAAGTCCCTACATTGAGGGTGTGTGATTATCATGATGTTAATGTCCCCGTATAAATGGTGTGCAATGTTGGCGATGTTGAGGACCCTGTAGAGATTGTGTTGTGTGATACTGATGTTCAGGTCCACACAGAGATGTTGTGTGATAATAATGATATCCAAGTTCCCACAGAGATGATGTGTAATTATAATGATGATAAAGTCCTCAGAGAGATGGTGTGTGATAACAATGATGTCAAAGAACCACAGTGACATTTTATCTTAACACACATTTTAATATCTGATTAGAATGGTGTTATAATCCTCGCAAAGATGGTTTGGGCTAACAATGATGTTAAAGTCCCCCTCAGAGGTAGAAAGTAGTTAAAATAGTGTTAATGTCCTAAAGTTATGGTGTGTGATTTATAATGATGTTAATGTCCCCAGAGAGATGGTGCATGATACTTATGAGAGATTTTGTATCATAACACTAGTGCTCAAGTTCCTACAGAGATAGCACGCGATTATAATGATATTAACGTCCTTACAGAGATGGTGAGGGCTTTCATTGATGTTAAAGTCCCTCCCAGAGATAGTGTGTGATACATATTATGTTTAAGTCCCCATGGAGATGGTGATGATGATGATGAACACGTCACAGCAGATATAGTGTGTGATATTAATGATGTTAAAGACTGCACATAAATATAATTAACTCCCTCACCCCCAAAAAGAGAAAGGATGTGTTTCTTCCTCAGATGGCCAACCCCCAAGCCCATAAATACAGATCACCTCAGTAAGTCACAACTCTAGTAAAAACAAGGCATTTGTCAAGAATTGAATAAGCAAACAAACTGCTTCTCTATGCCTTATTGAAGCATTACAGTAAACCCTACCCAAGCATGTTTAGGGCAGAACATTTAAATTAGCTAAAAAACAGTCAGTGAACATTTTCTAAGTGAATTACTCGGTGCTTAGAGAAGAAATTAACCACTTGTACAAGAAAAGTGCTTATAACTGCTTGGGAACTATAATTTACACTTTCCAATCCCTTGATAACTGTTGAGGTAAAACAAAATAATAACGGATTGATTGGCTGATAAGAAAAGTGGAACACATAGTTACTGTGTGGTAGAAAAATATTCACTCATAACATAACATTACCTGCATCAAACAATCGGTGTCTGTCTTTTTTCCAGTCATTTTATGACAGAATCAAAGAACCCCCTGACCCTGGCCAATTCTGTGTAAAAGATCCCACTTTTAGAGTATTGAGAGAGAACTGTATATATATATAGCGGCCAGACATTTCTCGGGCTAATCAGGTCCATGTAATGCTCAAGCCCCAAATCAGGTTTATACAATAAATAATACAAAACGGTATTTAGGGCGGTGCAGTCCTCTTCTAACCTGCAATGGGAGAGGGTACCACCTGCACATTTGATCTGTCGCTTCAGTTCTCCAGTACTGGTCCAGATTCAGTTTAGATAATTCTGTTTTCACTTATCTGAACCATGGGAGGAACTTGGACCCCACTAGAGACAAAATATGCACCAAGGCATCTTTATATACGGCCAAATCTGGCGAGGTCCAAATCCTCATCCAATACAAAAGGGGTTTCAACCTTGCTTGATCGTCGACCGGTTGAAGGTTGCATTCCATAAATATACTAGTGCTAGGCGAAGAACTTGGTAACATGAATAGCATTTTTAAAAATGTCCTTTCAATAATGGCCAGAGATTTCGAAACCCATGTGTCCCCATATCTCAGCCCCATATAGTGACAAGGAAATGGCCTGCATCCAGTGTAATAGCAGGACTGGGCTAATGGCATCGCTGTGATGCTGTGATGCATTCGGTAAAAATGCCCTATGCCGCCACAATACATTTTACGTTAGTTACCTACTGCAACCAGAAACCGTTGTCCATGAACCTGACTCCAAGGTAGTCATAGGATAGGACATGTTCTAGATTTGTTCCATCCACCTTAATGTCAAGCTCAAGGATTGTGCCAGGCGAGGTCTGATGACAAGTGTCTTTGTTTTCTCTTTATTGAGCTCCATACCCAATTCATTGCATTTGTCAATGAACTTTGCCAGAGTGGTCTTTAGACACATGGGGGATGTGGCCAGCCACACTGCATCATCCGCAAATAACAGTGCAGGGAGCCTGCTGCTGCCCAATCTAGGTCGTTCAATAACCTCATTGATATAAATGTTAAGAGGAGTGGGGCTAGCATGCAGCCTGGCCGGACACCTCTCTGAAAAGCAATTGGGTCTGTCAACTCACCCCTCAAACCTCAGCATACAAACAATGTGTTATCAGTATACAGCTGTTGGATTTTGATCAAGAAGTTCTGGGGGATACCTTTGTTTCTTAGCACTTGCCACAGGGAATTTCTGGGAACACAGTCAAAAGTGTCCTTTAGATCTACTAAGACCGCATATATCCTGACACGACTAAGGGCTGACTATTTATCCAGGATTAGATGGAATTGGAAGCTCTGATCTATTGTGCTGTACCCTTTCCGAAAACCAACTTGTAGGTGGCTAATGAACCCTCTTGATTCTTCCCAGTTCTGTAATCGCTCCAGGATAGCTTTGGCAAACATTTTCCCAGCCTCATCTAGAAGTGAAATGGGGCGGTAATTCCCAGGTTGTTCCCTGTCCCCTTCTTGAAGATCAGAACTTTTTCTGCATTCCTCCATGACCTTGGTGTTGCCCTGTTTTCCATTGCTACATTAAAGGCGCAGCACCATAAGGGAGCCAATATTGAGGGTTCATCTTTGTATAGATTACCCTTAGCTTGTGCTTGTATAGCTCTTTCTACCTGCCTCTCTGTAAGGACCAGGGCATTTGCAAATGGGGGGGAGCATATTCTCTGATTTTAAGCGTTCCTCCAGCTGGTCTGCCCTAACTTGGCACAGCTTTCCAGAGTGCTTGCACCATGAAGGAGGTATGATGCACTGGAGGGCATTGGGAGCATTACGATCTTAAAGTGCAACCATTTTCCAGAACTGATGGGAGTTGCCATTTACACATGCAGAGTGCAACTCGTCCCATCTATTCTGGTTAAAGCCTGCCTTTTTCTTCAGAATCAAAGATTTGTATGCAGACCTGGGATTTTGCAGACTTACCAGTGTGCCCTCACTGAGACAGCATATTAAATCACACTTGGCAGCTCTGCATTCCTCGTCGAACCACCCGTCCTTTGCTTACTCCTTATGCTTGGTTTGTCTGACCGGCCTGGTGAATGCATCCTGAAGACTTTGTGTCATAACTTTATAATAATCCAAAATGGTTATAGAACCAAATGGAAGGGTGCTAATTGCTTCTATTTCATGTATGATGGTCTGATAAACTTTGGGTTTGAGATTTTTTCACCAACACGTCTCCCCATTTTACCCTTCTTGTTGCATTCCACACTGTCTATCCCTACAGATCTGGACGCATTGAATTGGTGTGCTATAACGCAGGTGACTAAACAGATGGAACTCGTGAGCGGCTTGCCGTCACTCTCATTGCGATTTAGTATAAGGACATTTACCATCAAAGGCCAATCTTCAGTGTTAATCCAAATAAGGTCAATTCTCTGGCAGCCATTCAGCCCAGAGAAAGTATGCCCCGCATAATTGCTAATAGACCCGCAAGATTACACCCAGCCGCTTCAGAGATTGATAGAAGATTGTATAATGCTGGACTGAGACTTTCCATTGGCCGGTTTGCTACTGACCAACCAGCTGGGTATACTTTTATCTGCCCAGAAGGTCACTCTAGAATAGATTGTGCCCTAGTGTCAGAATCAGACTGGCAGATAATAGAAGGGTTTCAGGGTGCTTAGAGAGCGATCATATGCTGATACTTCTCCAATTAAAGACCTTTCACCTGAGCCAGACCTGACAGTGGATGGGGCAGTGTCCGTGATGGTTCATGGTAAAGCCAGGCGCTCTGTGAAATGGGTGGGCCTGAACCTGGTTGATCTTGCTCCAGTTTGATACAGTAAATTTATAGTGCTGCACAAGTGCATTTGTGAGGCAAGTACCTCTCTTGAAAGTAAACGTGCAAGTTATCTCACTTTAATTGAGTAGCTAGGAGAATCCCTGACCATGCCGGAAAGGTGACCACGACAGGAGGGTAAAAAATCGAACTTCTGGTTCGACAAGGTGTGCAGGGAAGCAAAGCAGGCCCTGGTCACATGCCTGAGGGGCACTGGCCAGGTAGATGGAGCTCATGTACAATGGTTACAGAGTGTATATAAGAAGATCACAGCCAGTAAGAAATCTCAGTACCTACAAGGTAGGTGGCCTACCCTGATCAAATGTGTGCAGAGTGGGGACCAAGTTGGGTTCTGGCATCTTATTACGGATATGGATATAAAGGGTGATGCAATCGACCCTGAAGATATAAGCCCGACCAGATGGTATGCCCACTTTGAAGATTTGTACTCATTTCAATCTAGGGGGAAGGGAGCATGTATCAGTCCCATATTGGAGGGGGACTGGACCTGTGCATGATGGACTTGGCAACTTAACATTCATACTCGCAGAAGTGGAGAGGGCTATAAGAGTACAGAAGTCAGGTAAAGCGCCGGGACCCGATGGGGTGCTGGTGGGTCTCTATAAAAGCATGCTTGCAATTTGGGCCCTAGTATTAACCATGGCATTTAACACTGTAATGCAGAGTGACTGGGTGACTAATACCTAGACATCAGCAGTAATAGTCTGCATGTACAAAAAGGGTGACCGGGCAGACCAGGGAAATTATAGACTCATTACCTTACTGGATGCCACAGGAAAGACATTTGCTAAGGTCCTGCTGCGGCACCTAGTGGCATGGGTGGATGATACCAAGCAATTGAGTCATCTTCAGGCCTGGTTCTAGGCAGGAAAACACATGATACATAAGTGCTTCCGGTTCTACTTAGTGGTCCAAAAACAACTGAGAATCGCAAACACCAATTTATATGGTGTATACGTGGATCTCAAGGCAGCATTTGACAGCGTCCCTAGAGAAACCCTGCGGGCAATATTGCATGCCAAAAGTATCCCCAGTGAACTTTTGCGAGCGATCCAACTCTTGTATAATGACAATACAGCAACTGTCTGCTGTGGGAGAGGAGGCAAACACACAGAATTTTTCAGAGTGGACCGAGGGGTCCAACATGGTTGGGTCCTTGCTCCGGTATTATTCTGTTTGTATATTAAGTCTATTATCGAGTGACTATTGGCAGTGAGCATGGATCTGCCAAGATTGTGATGGAACCACATCCCAGTTTTGTTTTTCGCTGACAACGCAGTCCTATTGTTCACCACCCCTATGGGACTGTGCCTTGCCCTGTCCACTCTAGCAGATGAATGTGGTAAATTTGGGCTGGAGGTAAATGCCTCAAAGACTAAGGCTATGGTCTTTACATCAAAATCATTTGGAATCAAACCATTGAAATTCGAGGTGGGGGGTACAATTCTAGAAGAAGTGGGTTGGTATGATTTTCTGGGAACTCAGTTCTCAAGTGGGGGTCATTGGGTTGGTCAGGTTGCCAAAGCCAACACTCTATTACAAACAAAACACTGGGGCCCTGAAAGCCTTACATGCTAGGCACGGAAGGGGTGCAATATGCCCGGCCCTAAAGCTATACGTACCGCAGGCTAAGGCAGCAGCATTATATGGCGCTAGCAGCATTATATGGCGCTGAAGTCTGGGGCTACGCTGATGCCACCCCCTAACAATTAGAGAGAACACATTTCTGAAAGTGATATTGTTGCTTCCCAAAAGCACCCCCACTAGTACAGTTTGTTTGAAGTGTGGTCTCTCTCCCACTGATGAATAAATGAGCATTAGACCGGTTTATTACTGGCTCTGAGTTTGGGGAAACCAGGAGCTAGTAAAATACCGGAAGCATTAGAGCATGTATTGACATTCGGGGGATGGCACATGATTCAATGGTTGGCCCACATAAAAACCCACAGACTTTTGGAGATAATTTGAAAGGGAGAGTCAAGGTGACTTTTCATAGATATAAACTAATAAGGGCACAGGAAATCTCATTAGCCTTGGCAACTGGTTCAAACAACTTAGAGCTTAAAGCTACGCAGGGCATGGAGCTATACCTGAATACAGTGGAGCCAGCTAGTGCCCGCTCCTTATACATTAGGCTACCCCTAGGTTGCTTGCCGGTGCAGGAAAATATGAGTAAAGGGGATGGAATGGGTAGCTCGGAGTGCCCAATTAAAGAAGCCCTCTGCCGATCCTTCCTCTCCGGCTAACTATCACCCGATCTCTATCACTCCTTTCCTTGGCAAACTCTTGGAAAAGCCGGCCATCTCCCAGATTAACCTTCATACTGAATCTGTTGGTTGTTTCCATGACCATCAGTCTGGCTTCAGAGCGACTAGAAGCACGGAAACTGCTTTCCTGAACATCTGTGAAGACCTGCTCTCGAACCTTGATTCTAACCTTCCTTCTGTTCTCATTCCCCTCAATCTTTCTTCTGCTTTCGACACAGTCAACCATGCCATCCTGCTTAAGCGCCTCTGTGATAACCTGGGTATCACTGATCTGGCCCTGGCCTAGCTGACCTCTTTTCTCACTGACCGACCCTCGCAGGTCCAACTGGGGTCCTTCCTCTCTTCTATCTCTCTCTACCTGTGGTGTTCCCCATGGGTATAACAACTCTCCCTGGCCGTTCAACCAATACTTGGCACCTCTTGCCCACCGCATCGCTGCTCTCTGTTCCAATTTTAAGTGTTATGCCAATGACACCCAACTCTCCTTCACGCTACCCTCGGCCACCTCTACTCCTTCCCTCATTCCTACCTGTCTGTCTGCAAATCAGGAATGGCGTGCCACCAATGATCTCTGCCTTAATGCCAGTAAGATGGAGATCCTCCTCATCAGAAAACCAGCTCCCTCTTTTCCTCTCTCTGTCTGGCGGCCCACTCTGGGTCCTCTTCCTGCTCCTACCTGTGAGGCTAAGAACCTTGGGGTCATCTTCTATTCCAGCCTCTTCTTCTCTCCTCACATCTCCGACATCTCTAAGAAGTCAAACTATCAGCTGCACCTCCTCAGAGGTATTCTTCCTTTCGTTACTTTCCCCCAGAAGCTCACTGTCTCCAGAGCTCTGGGCCTCTTCAGGCTGGACTACTGCAACAGCATCTTTCTAAACATTCATGCCTCTACTCTCTGTCATCAACAATTTATCTAGAACAGGGCTGCAAGACTTTTGTTTGCCCTCAAGCACAGGGATCGTATCTCTCCAGATCTGAAATCTCTTCATTGGCTCTCAGTGGTGGCAAGTATCAAGTTCAAGACCCTCTGCATTGTCCACAAAGCTTTCTGGGGCCTGGGACCGCACTACCACCTACTCTCTTTTCCTACGTATCTCACATCTCAAGCTCTCCGCTTAGCCACCTCCAACTCTCTGGTGGTCAGTCGCTTTTCCAAGCGGAGAGTTGTGGGTAGATCTCTTTCTTTGGCTGGAGCTAAACTCTGGAACAGCCTCCCTGCCTCTCTCAAACTTGAGCAGAACCATCTCTGGTTCCGGAAGCAACTCCAGATCTTCCTCTTCACCTCCGCTTTCTCTCTTCCTCTCCCCTGCTGATCACCCATATGTTCCACGCACTGGTCACATGGGTACCCTCTGAACTTGGACCCAGGTCCCTGCCTATCCTGTTGCACCTCGCAATGCCTCTTGGCTCCCCCAGCACTTGTGGTCTGTATCTGTAACCCTACAGTCCCCTCTCTCTCTGCACTTATTTATTTTACTTTTATTTTGGGATTTGTAGAGCGCACTACAGCCCACAGGCATCAAGCGGCTACTACAGGTGAGAGTAGGTAGGCTTAATTCAGGGTTACAGGAATGCAGCCCAACAGCAAGTTTACCTGCTACATGTTACTTGGTTACATTTACACAGATACATAGAGGTAGTTATGAGGGTAACAATAACAGCATGTTTGATACAGAGCAGAAGAAGCAAAGGGGAGGGTACAGGTGCAGTGTCATACAAATAGCCTGGTTTTGATGGCTTTCCGGAAAGCTGTGTGAGAGGCAATTAGCCTGATATGAGAGGGGAGGGAGTTCCAGTAAGTGGCTGCCATGGTTGGGAAACTGGTACCGCCCGCACGAACTCTGCGGGTCTTGGGTACAGAGATCCTGTTGGTGTATGCCGTGCTTGTAGGCCTAGCTGGGGTAGGTTTGGTAATCATTTGGACCAGGTAGAGGGGTTCCAAGTCATGGACACACTTATGCGTCAGGGCAGGGGTTTTAAAAACAATCCTTTCCTTAACAAGAAGCCAGTGGACGAGCCTCCTAACCTCCGAGATGCGGTTCCTGTTGTACTAGTTGTAATTTAGTAATGTTCTTGCAGGAGGTCCCTATGAAGAGGACATTACAGTAGTCCAGTCTTGACCCAATTATTGCCCTAGCAATGTTGAGGCAATTCTGTTGGGATAAGAACGGTCTAGCTGCATTAAGCAATTTGGAGTGGTAAACTGAGGAGGAGGCAATGGCATTGACCTGCCTATTCATCGTCAGGTTAGAGTCAAAGTAGATGCCCAGGGTGTTAACAGATTGGGAGACAGAGATGGGGATATTATCAGCGGTGAAGGAGCTGTATTGCTTGTCCAGTTTACCCAAGGTGGCCGGCGATCCAATTAACAGATGTTCGGTTATGCCGCTGTTGAGGCATAACCAGTTTTCTGCCATCCAGGATTGGATCGTTGAGTAAATGGAGTTGAGGGTGTTCAGGTCAGACAGATAATCACCCGAGAGGGGAATGAGCACCTGGGTGTCATTAGAATAGTTTGTGTATGAGATGCCCAGTGTGTCCAGAATGTTGAACAGAGGCCTCGTTAAAAGGTTGTACAGGGTGGGGGCAATGCACAAGCCCTGTGGGACACCGCATTTGATGAGACTTGGATTGGCACATGACGATTCGGAGAAGACCTTCATAGCTCTTTCCTGAAGAAGAACAAGTTACTTACCAACTGGTAACGTTCTTTTGATTTGATGTTCCTCCGACGTATTCCTCATCTTAGATGTATTCCATCAAGCTTTAGCTGCTTCGGAAAAGAATTTCTGCAGAGAGCACCGTGCGTCGATGTCGTTGAGTCGATGGTCCCTCGAAGGCCTCCGTCGAAGGTGACGTCATCGGGTGTACAAGTAGCACGCGCGGCGCCCGTTGGCCTCAGTTCTGTTTTTCCACCTCAATTTTGTTCTACTGTGTAGATTGTGCCAGTAATCAGGTATCAGCCTTGCGAGAGTTGAAGTGGCAATAAACCGGAAAAATCTACAGAGGGGTAGGCTGGGGGGGTGATGAGGAATACGTTGGAGGAACATCCAATTAAAAAAACGTTACCAGTTGGTAAGTAACTTGTCTTCGAGTGGATTGTGTCCTCCAAAGTATTCCTCATCTTAGATAGACTCCCAAAGCATTATGGACAATTCTCTGAAAGAGGGAGTAGATTTTTTGATACCCTCAAATGGCTGAATATAGT
The DNA here is from genome assembly GCF_040938575.1 of Ambystoma mexicanum. Classification (NCBI taxonomy): domain Eukaryota; kingdom Metazoa; phylum Chordata; class Amphibia; order Caudata; family Ambystomatidae; genus Ambystoma; species Ambystoma mexicanum. Next base: position 399,760,245 of record NC_090941.1, on the reverse strand, counting down.
ACTGCTTTACCAAAATTCAGCTCCTTAGACTGGGAAGCATCCAGATTATAGAATTTTGAAAAAGTATGCAGCGACAACCGGTTTGCTGCTTCACAAATGGATTTTATGGGAACACCTCTTTGAAGGGCTGTCGAAGAGGCGATGCCTCTGGTATAATGGGCCCTAAAGCCCTCTGGTGGGTCTTTCCCTGCTAATCTGTAGCATTCCGAAATGCAAAGCACTCCAACGTGATATGGTTTGCTTTGACACCGATTGACCCAATTTCCTTCCGGTGTAGCCGATGAAAACTTGATTATCCACTCTAGGCTTGGAGAGCCTAGAGATGTAAAAGCTTAGAGCTCTTTTCGGATCCAACCTATGCAATCTTTCTCCTCCTTACTAGGATGAGGTGGAGGGTAGAATGCGGGTAGAACAATTTTCTGATTTAGATGTAAATCAGACACAACTTTAAGCAAAAATGAGGGTGTAACCCTCAATACCACTCTGTCCCTGTGGAACACAGTATAGGGTGGCCCAGAAGACAGTGCCTACAATTCGCTCACTCTTCTTGCAGATGTTAGAGTAACTAGGAAAGCAGTTTTCCATGTCAGATATCTTAATGGACAAGTGTGCAAGGGTTCAAAAGGGGCACACATTAAGAATTTTAGAACCAGATTGAGATCCCAAATTGGTTCTTGGAAAGGATAAGGAAGAAACACATTGGTAAGTCCTTTTTAAGAATTGTACTACTAAAGGAATTTTGAAATAGGAGCATTCTTCCGACAGCGCTTGAAGATGGAAAGCGCTGCAAGATAACCTTTCCTGGTCCCCACATTTAGACCTCTATGTGCTAGGGACAAGAGGAAGGACAGTACTTCCAGAATAGAACATAGAAACAGATCAACATTCATTTCTCGGCACCAGTTGCAAAACTATTTCCAACGGCAACAGTATAGAGAGTTTGTTGCTGGTCTTCTTGCCGAAAGCAACACCTCCATGACGCCATCTGGAAGGTCCCAATCCTTGTATCTCAGCCTTTCAGATACCAAGCATGAAGGTTGAGAATCTTGACCTCTGGATGGAGTACCTGACCCTCCATTTGAGAGAGAAGGTCCTCTCTCTGAGGAAGACGTACCGAGGGACAGATGGACATGTCTAGAAGGTCCGGGTACCACGTTCTCCTGGCCCAATCCGGGGCAATTAGGATCATGCGGTTTCCGAACCGTCTCAGTCTCCTGATGACCTGAGGAATGACAGCAGGAATCCGAGGGAACGCGTATAGTAGTGGGAAGTTCCACTCCACCACGAACGCGTCCCCTAGGGCTGCTCTCGGGGTAAATTCCCTTGAGCAATACCGTTCGCACTTCCGGTTGATTCTGTTCGCAAACAGGTCTACTTGAGGGGTTCCCCAAAGGGCGAAGATCTCCTGAATGACTTCCTGAGCCAGTTCCCATTTGTGGGACACCGTGCCCTGCCAGGTCAGAGCGGCTGCCGTCATATTCTCCTCCCCAGCTAGTTGGACTGCTGTTAAGGAGATTCCTTCTTGAATTGCCTAATACCAGAGCTGCATTGCCTCTCTGCACAGAGGTAGTGACCTTACACCTCCTCTCTTGTTTAGATAGTGCATGGCCACTGTATTGTCCGTCATTATTAGGACTTTTTTTCCCCTGACAGATGGCAGAAAAGCCTTCAGCGCTAGTCTGATTGCTCTCAGCTCTAAAAGGTTGATGTGTAGTTTGGACTCTGATGGAGACCAGCGACCGCTGATTTTCAGATCGTTGGCATGAGCTCCCCACCCCATGAGTGAGGTATCCGTCACTACTATATCCTCCGGCCAAGGCTGCCAAAACTGTTCCCCTTTTAGGATATTCTCTGTGCAATTCCACCACAGAAGATCCTGCCGAACCTTGTTCGGAATCTGAAGAATATCCGTCATTTGACCTGAGAACTGGGACCATTGAGTCTTTAGAGCCCATTGAAGGGATCTCATCCTCAGGCGTGCTTCTGGCACTAGGAAGATGCAGGATGCCATGAGGCCGAGCAACCTTAAGAAGTCGTAGGCCTGGAGATTTTGGACATTTTGGAATTTGGAAACCATCTGAAGAATGTCTTGAGCCCTTGACTTCGGAGGCGAGCTCTTTCCCAAGGATGTGTCCAATACAGCTCCTATGTACTGGAGCTGTTGGGAAGGTGTCATCTGTGACTTCTTGAAATTGAGAGAGAAGCCCAGTCTGTGGAGGAAGTTGCAGGTGACTTTCAGATGATCTAGTGCTTGTTCGGCAGAACGTGCCCTGATCAACCAATCGTCCAGGTAGGGGTGAACATGAATCCCCCCTGTCCTGAGGTGCGCTGCCACCACCACCATTAACTTGGTGAAGACCCTCAGGCGGAGGTCAATCCAAATGGCAGGACTCGAAACTGATAGTGTGAGTCGCCAACTACGAACCTCAGGTATTTTCAGTGCTTGAGGTGAATTGGCACATGAAAATAAGCATCCTGGAGGTCCAATGACACCAACCAATCTTGAAGTTGGAGGGCCTGAAGGATCTGAGAAAGAGTGACCATCTTGAACTTGTCCTTCCTGAGGAACTTGTTCAAGCTTCTTAAGTCCAATGGGTCTCAGTCCTCTGTCCTTTTTGGGAATCAAAAAATACAGGGAGTACCATCCCTGTTCCTCTCCGCTACAGGTACTGGCTCTATAGCACCTTTCTCCAGCAGGGTTAGAACTTCCTGCTGTAGGAGAGGGACTGAAAACTTCAAAGGGTGTCTCCCTGGTGGATTGCTTTGAGGTTGCGTTAGAAAAGGAAGGCAGTAACCTTGGGATATTAATTCTAGAGCCCAAACATCTGAAGTAATGGCTCGCCATTCTTGCAGATGCTGTGACAGCCTGCCTCCCACAGGTGTCTTGTGATGCAAGTCCTCAAAGTGGTTTTGTGGCGGTTGCTGTAGCCGCTGATGACAAAGAGGCTGCAGCTGGAGCTGACTTTGCACGTTTTCCTCGTCCACCACGAGTGGCCTTTTTCTGGCCTCTTTGACTGGCCATTCCTCTCGCCTTTCCATATGAAGAGTAATAACGATAGGATTGTCCCCTCCAAGATTGTCCTGGTGCACGAAAAGGCTAAGGTTGCCTAAGAGCAGCTCCTAAAGATTTGGCAGCTGCTTTTGACGTCTGCAACCTCTCAGGGCTCTCATCAGCCTTGCTGCCAAAAAGGTGACACCCGTCAAAGGGCATGTTCAGAAGGCGGTTCTGTACGTCTGGTGCGAAACCCGACTTCCATAACCACGCAAATCTGCGTATTACAGTGCTAGTACCCATGGACCTGCTCACACTATTTACAGTGTCCAATCCAGATTCAAGGGATTCCTGAATGGCTTCCTTTCCATCTCCAACAATGGCTAGGAATCCTTCCCTTTCATCCCCTTCTGGTATGTGCTCCGCCGCCATTGAATGCCCTCCCACAGAGTGTACGAAAACTTTGCCAAGGCACATGTGGAGTTGGCTGATTTTAACGCCATACTCCCAGCTGAAAATACCTTACGTGCCCAGCCATCCACACGCTTATCGTCCCTGTCCTCAGGGATAGAAGGGTACGCCATTTTATTTGAAGCTGTGGCTGCCTGGACCACCAGACTTTCGGGAGTGGGATGTGTAGACAGATAGCCAGGGTCGCTACTGGCAGGGCGGTATTTTGAAGTAAGGGATTTATTCACTAGAGGAATAGAATCCGGAGTCTCCCAATTTCTGGCCACCCTATTTTGCAAGGCTATATGGGAGGGTAGGACTGGATCTTCGGTGGGCCCATGGTCCAATATATCAGTCAAATCATCCTGGATTAATTGGGTTGGTGGTCTAGCCCATCCTAAATAATCAACCACTTTTTTCATTAGTTGACGGTATGAGGGACTGGCATGCTCTCCTGGTTCTGGCCTGCCAAAATCTGTTTCAGGAGATGTATCAATGCCACTTGCATTATGTAAGGATTCCACCAGGTCCCTCATCCTGCTTTCTTCAGAAATCAGGCATTCTGGGACATTTGGTGTACCATATTCCAGTCCAAAAGGCACATTCTCCTCATCAGATCGCTCCTGTTGCTCAAACATTGAGGTCAAGGACTTGAAAAATTCCTTCCTAGTAAGAGGTTTAAAAACCTTTTCTGGGAGAGGCGGAGGAGGTGTGTTAGTGGACCCTGAAGGTCTTACAGGCTCTACAGCCTTCACTTCTTGTCGAGTTGGTTGAACTGGAGCCTTTGGAACCTTTGGCGCCGAGGGCTTCGGGGTCGACATCGACAAGGGCGTTGATGGCGCCGACGGAATAGTGGTCGTCGACGGTGCTCTTCGAGGTGTTTTGGGTTTTGGATGGCGTTGGTGACCTCGAGCGGTCGACTCGACTCGCGCTGTCTTTTTCACTTGTCGTCCTGGAAGGTTCTCAATCCTTCCTTCTTCGTTCACCCGGGCTCGAGGGCACGCGAGTGTCGGAGCGATGACGCTCCCGGCCGGCTTTTAATTCTGAATGCTTCCCACTCTCGGAGGAAGAATGTTTTGTGGGGCATTTCATTCTTTTCAGAGATTCGTCCGAGGACGAGGTGGAGGGGGACCTGTGGCGTCTTTTCTTTGATTTCTTTGTCGAAAATGACGAGCAATGGGAATCGCTTCGGGACCTGCACCGATGCCTTTCGCGTTGAGGAGATTTCTCCTCACGGGACCTCGACTCGACGCTAGAGGCTTTTCGGTCAGATTTACGACCTACCTTTAGTTTTCCCTTCCTCAATCGCAAGGCCTTCCCCGTCATTGCCTGACACTTCGTACAGGCCTCCGTGTCGTGGCCTTCCCCGAGACACCACAGACATTCTCGATGCGGGTCCATGATAGACATTTTTGAACCGCAAGATTTACATTTTTTCAAACCCGATCGCGGGGTTGTAGTCGGTATCAATGATGAGGACATATCGATATTTCTCTAATAATATTCACTGCGTCACAGAACTCAAGGCATGCCGAATCTCCGAAGCAACATGTACCACGGAAAAATGGAACTGAGGCCAACGGGCGCAGCGCGTCCTACTTGTACACCCAATGACGTCACCCTCGACGGAGGCCTTCGAGGGACCATCGACTCAACGACATCCGCGCCCTCTGCCAAACATTGTTTCCAAAGCAGCTAAAGCTGGATGGAATACATCTAAGATGAGGAATACGTTGGAGGACACAATCCACTCGAAACAATGTTATCCAGCCACAAGCCCTCAGGGAGAAGTTGGCCGCAGTAGAAAGGTGATGGCAGAGGGTCTTGTGATCCACCAGATCAAAGGCAGCGGATAAATCATGGAGCAGAAGGAGTGCAGGTTTGCCTGCGTATCTGAGGTCATCCATTTGATTTTTAAGGTTTAGCGGGGCCGTTTCGGTGCCATGTCATGGACGGAACCTGACTGCCGAAGACCAAGAAGGTGGTTATCTTCAAGGGATTTTTAGATTTGCAGGTAGGCTACTTTGTCCAGGATTTCTAGCAGAAAAGGGACAGTGGTAAAGGGTCTATAGTTCCCTGGCACCAATGGGTTGAGGGAGGGTTTTTTAAGGAGCGGTCAAACCCAGGCTTCCTTAAGTCCAGTTGGGACATGGCCAGGCTGGGAGGAGGCATTCATGAATGCAGTGATGAATGGGGCAAGGTAAGGGGCACAGTCTTTGATGTCCTGGGCTGGGCAGGCATCCCCTTTAAAGTTGGAAGGTTTAATAGATTTGAGGAGGGCAATGACTTCCCGGTTCACTCATATCCTTAAATTCAAACATTGGGGAATGTTTAGAGTTGGTTACTGGGGACGGGTTACTGTGACTGTTGGCTATACGTTGGTAAGTGCCTGTTGGTGGGCTAAGATTTTGGTGTGCAGGGTGTGCAACTTATCAAGCATGGAAAATTGAATTTTGTTACACCAGAGTTCATCCTTCATGAGAGTAGGTGGCGTGGTGGAGGGAGTTTCCAACTCTCTAATGATGGCAAAGATTTTTTTTGTCCCAGATTTTGCATTAGCTATCCTAGTGTTGAAGGTTGCAGCTTTAGCCTTGATGATGAAAGTTTTATAGTCTTTGGAGATAACTTTGAAGTCTACTTTCGAAGCGTCATTGGGGTTATTTTTCCAGGTGGCGAGCGCTGCCCTTTTTTTTTTTGGAGCGTAGCTCCAGAAGCTCCTGGGCGAACCAGGCATTAGAATGCTTTGTTCTCTTAGCTTTCTTTAGGGTGAGTGGGGCAACGTTATCAACAGCTTGGGTGATGACCATTTTGAATTTACTAGCAAGAATCTCAGGGTCCTTGGAGAAAGGGGGCAAGAGGGCAGGAACCGTGAGGTAGGGGGTGATATTCTCCATGGTGAGCTGATGGGAGCTCCTCGAGTGTGCTGCAGGGAGAGGGATCATTGGCTTAGGGGGCCCTTTGGAGGCAATGAGGTCAAATTTAATGCAACGGTGGTCAGACCATGGAATGGGATTAATATCGGTGACCAAGAGGGAGCAGTTATGGTGAGACGCCCAATCGAGCGTGCAACCTTTAATGTGGTTAGGCTTAGAGGTGGCTTGGGTAAACCCTAGGGTAGATAAGACTTTATTCAGGGCAGTGGCGTGGGCATCGTTAGGGTCATTAAGCCCTAGATTGGGATCACCCAGGAGTATGACTTTAAATGAGTTTATTAGGTTGTCAGAGAGCGCGTGGATTAGTGCTTCACAAAAATCAGTGATAGGGCCAGGTGGGTGGTAAAAGACATGGAGCCAGATGGTACAGTTGGGGGAGAGCCTCATTTTGAGCTGAAGGTAGTCTGAATTCTGCACAAGTTCCCCTTCAATCCTTCTGATAGAGTCTCCTTAGCAATGACAGCTACCCCACCGGCCCTATGACAGGAGCGGTCCTGCCTGAAAAAAGGTGTAGCCACTCGCGATGGCGAGGGCCAGGGCGGGGCCAGAGGTTTCATTCAGCCAGGTCTCACTTAGTATCAGTAAGTCAATGTTGTCCCTAATGATAAGGTCTTGCACATCTAAGGTGTGTGCTGGTAGGGAGATTGAATTGACCAGGGCACACCTCAGTGGGGCAGCAGGTGAGGGACACTGGGAGGCGGTAGGGGGGATATGGATCGCTAGACCCGAAGCAACTGGTGTTTTCTGCCAATCATAGGCGGTGGGCGGGTGGGAGGCGGGAGGGAGAGGGAAACCAGGAAGAGACGCCGGGGATCGAGGGGGTGCAGGCACACAGGGCCTAGAATTACTTTTACACAATACAATGGGCAAAATGGAGCAACAAGGAAGGCTGCACTCACCTGCTTCTTTGGAAGGAAAATACAGCAAATTAATTCTGTTTCAAAGCGCCAACAGGGCAATGGGGAGGGAGGGTCAAAGGTGTCTCAGAGGTTGCACCTCCTCACCTCCTTCCTCTCCAGTTTCTACGACATGGCCATGGAACCATAACTCATAAGTTAAATACACAATTTCCGACTTGGAAATACGGTGCAAACTCTGCCATTTATTTTTGTTTATTTCACTGTACCCCAGTTTCCTTATCAATAACTTTAGAATAGCAGGTGAATAGCAGAATCAATATTCTCTGCGCAGCTGACAATTAGACATTTATACCATTTATTGTCTAGCATTTTACTTATTGAAAGGTTGAATGGTTGACAGTGCTGTATTGGGCAATGGTGGGTTAAAATGCACACCAATGAGAGCTTTCAAGTTTCTCAGTTCAGTATCATACAACTGCTATAAGTTTAAAAAAAGACAGAACTGGATGGTTTACACACACATGGAGCTGAGAAACCTGAAAGCTCTGGTCAAAATATATTTTAGCTTTTAGTAAGGTTTGCAAAGATTAATTGTGAACAACGTATTGCAGAAAGTTCACAACATTGATGCATCCCAAATGGAAAATGTTTGAAATAACGGTTTGAAAGATGATAGGATATGATATGATATGGCATTTATAACGCGCCTATACACAAGTGTTTCATGATAACTATGTATAATAAACGAGCAGAGAGCCATTGAACACTGTAGAATGTCAGTAACTTTGTTCATTTGATCCTTCTATCAGCCACCATTAAATCTTATCGTTTCATGCAAATATTCAATTGTGTGAAAAATAAAAAGTCATTTTGTCACAATCAAAAAAATGTTTGTCATTTTTAGCATTGTAGCATTTATGATTATATTGCATTTTGGTAACCATCGTTACAGTTATTTTTAAAATTGGAGTTATGTCTGCAATTCATGTATTATATGCCTTTCATTCATGCGCAGTACATCATTACAGAACGTTGGCCATGCAGATAGAAATGGCATGCCTCTGTGAAAACATATAGAAAAGGGCTGGGGCTGCTAATACTGTTTAAAAATACCCATACTATGAGAGTCCTGCTATCCTCGGCTGCCCCATATTAGATAAAATCAAAAACACGGGTGCCCGCCAAAAGTGCCTTCTTTACTGAAACCTTTCAGAACAGGCAAGTTTGCAAATGTTTGTTCTACGGCAATGGCTGCAGCAACCATCCCCCCTCCTCCACAGCACTAAGGAATGCAAAGCCACGGGTGTTGTAATTAGGTGCTAAATTCGCCTGAGCCCAGGAGCATCTGCATTACAATAGCCCTTCCCAGGCTGGAAGTGACCTCTCCCTAGATAACACTGGCATCACTACAGCCAAGGGGAAAACAAAACATGCAGTTGCAAGTGAAACCTCGCATTCAGCTTGTTCTAAAATGAGCAAAACAAACGTGTTGGTGTTTAATTTAGAAAATAAACGTTGTTAAAAAGCTGCACAGTATTTTGATAGCCTTAAATTGGATAATGCTTTTTTTATTTTTAAAGTTAAGCAACACTTAAGTAATGGTGTCACTTTTAATCTTTGTCATTGTATTGTGGTCATTTTTCCTACAGAAACGGGTTGTTTTGCAAATGGAAAAGGCAGATATTCGCATTTTGATTGCAGTGTACTAACGCTTTTACTATGGTTAGACAATTTTATACATTTTGCGCACCAATGCATTGCAAATGGTATATACAGAAATTCTGATTTCACTGCACTTATTTAATGGCACACCATTTTAGTGCATAGCTTTGGATGTGGGGCATTGGGATAAACCCTATGTATTGGGTCTCATTACAAGTTCAGCAGTGCAGGGAACAAATTGTGGTTATTCTGTTACAGCCATTGGGCCTCATTCCGAGGTTGGTGCTAGTCATGGTGCTATTAGCGCCATGACTAGCACCATTACCGGTACCGTGTCCGCCCTGGTTCAATGGGGACTTACCAGTCTAGTCCGACCTTTGCGGGACCGGTAAGTCCCCATTGAAAATGTCAATCCCCATTCCCATTTGAGCCCCCATAGGGCTCAATGAGAAGGGGGAAGGCGGCAATAACGGTACCGTAAATTACGGTACCGTTATTGATCCCGGTATCCCTTTGCGGGTCCCGTCCTTAACGCCTGCTAAAACCAGGCATTAAGGGAAGGACCCGCAAAGGGACCTCGAAATAGGGCGCAAAGGGATTACCGGCACCGGTGTCGTTACCGGTGCCCGGTATCCCTTTGCGCCCAGGTCGTAATGACCCCCACTATGATTGTCAGTAACGAAATTACCACAGTTTTTCTCGCACAGCCAAATTATAACTTTGGAGGCAAAGTGGACAATTTCCCTACAGCAACAAGCTGGAGGTAAAACAGTCACTTAACCTTTGCAAAATGGCATATTTAACACTGCCCTGAATTAAGTCGCAGTGTGTGATTGTGGAGAATTGTGAGTGGAGGGTAGAGTAATAAGGAGGGCTGCATCTGGACATGAAAACACTTATGTGAAGACAAACATTTACCCATATAACATCCACCAAATTCCTAGTTTTTTTGCACTGTGCATTATGGCATATACTGTTACCATGTGTTAATACCACATTTCCACAGTGGAATGTAATGGCACTCCAAAATGTGGGAATACCTATTGAATTATGCATATCCCTCCCGTTACTGCATGCTTACCATGTAGCATTGGTGATTGACATGGCCAATATTTCCAAAGGAATAATAATGTAGGCTTTCTCCGTAAAAATAAAGTCCTTCAAAATGATCTGAAAATGCATTATGCTCTATCAACTGCACTGACCTTTCTTCAGGATGTGATGGAGCACTTTACTATCATATGATATGATATACGATATGGTTTGATATAAGTCATTTATAACGCACCTGTACACAAGTGTTTCTAGGCACAACAAGACAAGTAAGGGAGGACAGAAGGACGACAAAACAACAATCTTACTAGGCCTTCTGTCATTCAGATCGCACAAGTGCGTGGGGTGGAGGAGAGAAGTGCCGTAGGGGAGGGGAGAGTGCAAGTAGCTAGTAAGTGTAGGCGGCAGGTGGCTCATAAGTGTAGAGAGTCAGGGGACTGTACGGTTGCAGACAGTCCCTTAAGTGGTTGCGGGGCCCAAAGGCAGTGCAAGGGCAACCAGTCATGCAGGAGCCTGGTCCTTTAAGTTCAGTGGGTGGCCAGGTAACCAGTATGTGCAGCAGACATGGACATCAGCATAGGAGAAGGAGAGAGAAAGCGGAATCAAAAAGGAAGGTCTTGAGTTGCTTCCGGGACCTTAGGTGGTCCTGCTCAAGATTGAGAGAGGCAGGGAGGCTGTTCCAGAGGGAGCTCCCAGCTGAGGACAGAGATCTACCCCCCACTCTCTGCCTGGAGAAGCGTCTGACCCTAAGAGAGTTGGAGGTGGATGAACGGAGGGCTTGAAAAGGAAGATGCTTAGGAAGACAACATTGGATATAGGGCCTCATTACACGTTATGCGGTAAACCATGGTGCTATTGGCACCATGGTTGCCGCCGGTACCATACCGGTACCACCAAGGAGAAAAGGGGAATTACCACCCCATTGCAAGGTTGGCGGGGCAGTAATTCCCCCTTTCTCCATGGCCCTTGCCCATTCCCATTTTTGCCCCATAGGGCTCAATGGGAATGGGGAAGGCGGTAAATACGGTACTGCAAATTGCGGTACCGTAATTAGCACCAAGGTCCCTATGCGGGTCCAATCTTTAACGGCTGGTAAAACCAGCGTTAAGGTGGGAACCCGCAAAGGGACCTCAGAATAGGGTGGTAAGGGTTTACCGGTACCGGTGCCCTTACCACCTACCGTGTAATGAGGCCCATAGTGTGGTCCTCGGCACCAGGTAGCCTTGTGGACGATGCAGAGGATCTTGAACTTGATCCTTGCAGCCACAGGGAGCCAGTGAAGAGATTTCAGGGCTGGAGAGATACAATCCCTGGGCTTGAGTCCATGGACAAGTCTCGCTGTCCTGTTCTGGATAATTTGTAGAGGGCGAAGAGTAGAGGCAAGCACATTTAGATGGAGGCTGTTGCAGTAGTACAGCCTAGAGAGGACCAGAGCTCTGGAGACAGTGAGCTTCTGGGGGAAAGAGAGAAAAGGAAGAATACCCATGAGGAGGTACAGCTGATAGTGTGACTTCTTAGAGACGTCAGAGATGTGAGGAGGGAGGGAGAGGGTGGAGTCGAAGATGACCCCAAGGTTCTTAGCCTCCCTGGAAGGAGCAGGTTGAGGACCCAGCGTGGGCGGCCAGAGTGCGGGAAGGCTGGAGCAAGAGTCCCAATGAGGAGGATCTCAGTCTTACTGGCATTAAGGCAGAGATCGTTGGTGGCACACCATTCCTGAATAGTGGACAGACAGTCTGGTATCAGAGAAGGAGCAGTGGAAGCTGGGGGGAGCCTGAAGGAGAACTGGCTGTCATCCGCATAACACTGAAAGTTAGGGCAGAAAGTAGAGATGCAGTTGGCCCGAGGCGACAGGTAGTGGTTAAATAGCCAGGGAGAGAGGTTAAAGCCCTGGGGAACACCACAAGTAGAGAGAGATAGATGAGAGGAAAGACCCAAGTTGGATCTTGGAGGGTCGATCAGTGAGAAAGAAGGTCAACCAGGCAAGGGCCTGACCAAAGATACCCAGGTTGTCTCAGAGACAATTGAGCAGGATGGCGTGGTTAACCGTTTCAAAAGCAGAGAATAGATCAAGGAGAATGAGGACAGAATGTAGGTTAGAGTAAAGGTTGGAGAGCAAGTCTTCATGGGTGTTCAGGAGAGCAGTTTCCATGCTCCTGGCTGCTCTGAAGCCAGACTGGTGGTCATGGAGACAGCCAACAGATTCAGTATGTAGATTAAGCTGGGAGAAGGCCAGCTTTTCCAGGAGTTTGCCCAGGATGAGAGATTGGCCGATAGTTTGCTGGAGAGGAAAGATAGGCAGAAGGCTTCTTAAGAAGGGGGTTGCAAGGGAGTGCTTAAGGGGCGACGGGAAGGTTCCAGTGGCAAAAGAGTGATTGCAGACATCGGCCAGGGCTGGGGCAAGGGTGTCAATGTGGTCCTTGATGGTTCTGAAGGAGCAGGGGAGCACCTGCTTTGACAAGACTTTCATAGATCAGACTTGTCTAGAAACACTGTGGGGAGTGAACCAGTGGAAGGAGGAGAACCAGCCAGAGAGGGCCTAGAAATGTAAAGGGAGAGAAAGAGGAGGCAGAGGAAGAGAGAGTGGACATGATAGGCTGCCAAGATGCGGGCGTGGCTGTAGGGGGAAGAAAATGGTGAGGGAAGCAGGACAATGAGGGAAAGGGCAGCTAATAGGGGAGGGACAGTATACGCTATTTAGCAGCAAGGGATCTACAACAACAGGGGAGGAAACATTGGGGGACAGTTCACCTAGTCTCTGAAAGGGTGTGAAGGGGTTCATGTGTGGACCTAGGTGTTAAGGGGAGAAATTCCCTGAAGAGAAGGATCTTCTCCCTGAACTTTAGAAGTGATAGCCCAACTCTAATGATGATGGGAGGAGATTCCAGAGTCGTGGGCTGTAGACACAGAAGACCTGTCTTCTGGTTCTCGCCTTCCTGCACCTCCGGAGTTCAAGTCTGCATGTATCATTGCTTCTTGTGTATTGTAGGCCTCAGGAGATACAGAGTTTCTCAGTGAGGAAGTTTGGGGATTTCAGGGTAGCAGCCTAGTAGGATGAGTGTCGGGGTGATGTGGTCGAATGTGCAGAGTCATTTGAGATAAGACGAGCTGCAGCATGCAGGACACCTCTCAGGGATGCTATGGTAGTCACTGGGAGGCCTTCCAAAAGGGCATTGCCATCATCTAGGTGTGAGAGGTCCAAGGCCTGCACAGTAGATCTGAAGTTGTTTTCTGGGATAAAAGGCTTGATTTTTCACAGGAGAGCGAGTTGTTACTAAGCTGTTTGTGTCCTCCTTGGTATGTTGGGTTTGAAGGAGAGGTGTCTGCCAGTGTCATACCTAAGAGATTTGGCGCAGGTGGGCAGCTTGGGGTTTGAATTCTTGAGAAGCATAGCATAGAGCAAGTTATGGATGTCAGGGTGTTAAGAGTTGTTAGTCAGCAGTAGGAATTCAGTCTTGAACGGGTTCAGCTTCTGGTCAGCACTAGACATCCGTGAAAGGATCAATGTGAGGCTGGCCTTAAGCCTGTGGATTCCTTTGAGGGTGGAACTCTTGAGGAAGATCTGCATGCCATCTGCGTATTGGTGGGTGTGGATGTTGTGTTAAGCGAGGAGAGTTCCAAGTGGTTCCATCTGAAGATCGAAGATCACGGGGGAAAGGACAAATCCTTGCGGGACTCCCCAGGTGGTTGGTAGGGTTGGTGATCTAGAGGAATCCATTTGTATGAACTGGCGGCATTTAGCAAGGTAGTATTTGAAGCAGCTGAGGATGAACTCAAATATCCCCATGTGGAGATGTAGATTTTTGGTGAGTGTTTGTTGATTACTGTTTTGAATGCTGCTGAGATATCAAGGAGAGCAAGGATGGCCATCATTAAATGTTTTACAGGAATCATTGATCACCTTGATGATAGCTTAGCTGTTTCTGTGCTGCATCTTGTTCTGAAGCCAGATTTGTAGGACTGAAGGAGATTGTTAACCTCGACGTGTTGGAGGATTTGAGTGGCTACTGCTTTCTCAAGGATCTTACCTATGAAGGGAAGATGGGTGATGGGGCGGTAGTTTCTGATGTCGTCAGGATCCAATGTTGGTTTCTTGAGAAGTGGGAGGATTTGTCTAGTCTCAAGGGACTAGGGGAGGATGCCTTGGGTAAGGGAGCTGTTTATGATTGTTAGGTCTCGGGGAGTGCTTCAGCCAGAAGGATCTTGCGTACAGAAAAAGAGGATTACGTCCATGTGCAATGTTGACTTGAGGGATGCTAAGGTGCCAGTGAGATCTTCAATAGTGAGTGTCTTGAAAGGTGTCCAGGTAGTTTTGGTTTTTCAGAGATGGGATGTGTAGTGTGTTGTCAGTTGTGGCGTTAGCGTCTATGTGTTGGCAGGTCATACTGACCTTGATGAAGGAGAAAGACTTGATTGCACTGGATTTTTCTATGGATTATTGTACAAGTAGGTCAGGCAGAATGTTGATGGAGTTCTTGATAGCTTTGAAGAGGGCTCTGCTATCCTTGTTGGCCTTGGCAATGGTCTTTTGGTCATAATTGGCCTTGGCAGTGGTGATCAGTTGTATGCGTGTAGCACAGTGTTTCTTAAGCAGAAACTGGATAGACCAACGATATAAAAGCAGGACTAACCCACGACAGTGACTGACAGCTGTGATTACACTTTAGTAGTGGGGAAAACAGAGTGGTCGGGTGGGAGTGGTGTTGTGATTCTAGGCATTTACTCTGGGCTTATACTGTGATATACCTGTGACTTTAAGGACACTAAATACAAAGGTGCTTTTGCTCAGATTGATATTGTAGTCCTGTCTGGAAAGCAGTTTATCCGAGCAGTGTCTGTGGTACAATTGGTTAGTACTATGGGGTGCTAACTGATAGGATGCTGATTCAAGTCCACACAAGGGCGGTTGGCTTCAGGCATTACAATTAAATCACCAATTATGTTTATTTAATGTATAGCAAATAAATGAAGAGGTCTGTTTGTAAAAAGGAGGTTGAAACTCATTTTTTCCAGGATGGGGTTTTTAAATCAAAAACTCTGAGGTCAGGGGGACAGATTTCTGAACTTTGGGACAGTCCTGGCAAAACTGGGACATCTGGTCACCCTACAGACATATCATTGATAAATGAAGAATTCACCTGAATGCTTTAATTGTTAGGCTTTGCAGGAACTCTGAAGAAGTTTGTTTGTTTGTTTGTTTTATTTCTATAGCGCACTGAACCTGGAGGTATCGGGGCGCTTTGGAACCGTTACAAGTGTTACAGATAGGCATGATCACAGAATACAGAAAAATACAATAAAACAATGAGTAGGACAGTTGGTTACAGGTGATGTCCAGTCATGGGAACAATAGCAGTGCAGAGATAAATAATGTACAGAATGTGCCCTTGGCGGTGCTGAAAACCTATTCTTGGCATAGGTACATCTTAGTTAGCCATAAGATAGATTTTCTTCTGAAGTCAGAGAAAGACTCGGTCATCTTCAGGGAGGGTGGGAGTGAGTTCCATAGCTGGGCTGCCATAACTGGGAAACTGTTTCCTCCTGCTTTTTTAGTTTGTACCTGGGACTACCAGACAGGAGGTATTTGATGACCTGGTGACCCATACTGAAGATCTGATGTTGAATTTTTCAGTTAAGAATGGAGGGGCTACATGGTTCAGGGATTTATACATGAGACATGGTTTTGAGTTGGATCTTATCCTTGATCGACAGCCATTTATGCTGTCTTCTTGTTTGGGAGATATGTTCTCTCCTTGATATAATCAAAGCAGTCCTAAGTGCATTATTTTGCAGTATTTGTAATTTATTGATAACGTACTTACTTGCACCTAAGTAGAGTCCCTTACAATAATCCAATTTGGACAGGAGGAGGGCTCTGGCAAGTGTAAGGTAACACTCCTTAGAGAGCAGAGGTTTGCAAGCCCTTATCAATTTACCAGTATAGGCAGTAGCCGAAGCTGTGGCGTTAACTTGTTTTTGTAAATTGAGTGTGGAATCTAGAGAAAAACCTAATGTTTTTAGCTCTTTAGCCACTAGGATATTGTTCCCATTGATATTGAAGGAGGCATAATCTGTGTTGAGTTTATTCAGGTTAGCTGGGGATCCTATGATCAGAAGCTCGGTTTTATTGTCATTCATGCAGAGGCCATGGGTGGCCATCCATGCCTGAAAGATTAGATACATTGTGTTCACTAGTGTACATCAGTGTCATAAGTACCCGTTAATGGGAGGAGGATCTGGGTGTCCTCTGTATAGTTAGTGTAGGTGACACGCAGATGGTCCAGGTCATCGAATAGGGGCCTCGTGAAAATGTTGTACATAGTCGGTGATATGCAGAAGCCTTGGGGGACTCCACATGTAATGGGAATGGGGCCAGCTGCTGCTGATCGTGAAAAGACTCTCATTGTCTTGTTATTTAGAAAGGATTGGATCCATGTAATAGCGTTCTGAGAAACGTGAGCTGCTGAAGTGAGGTGATTGCATAGTACTCTATGGTCGACCAGATCAAACACAGCCAATAAATCCAACAGAAGTAACAATGTGATTTTCCCATTGTCTTTGAGTTCGGCAATCTGGGTTTTTAAATCAATCAACGCTGTTTCATTACCATATTGAGGTCTAAACCCAGATTGCCAAGTCCGTAGGAGATGGTTAGTCTCTAAGTCTTCATGGATCTACAGTTATGCTACCCTAACCAGTATCTTCAGTAAGGACAGGACCATAGTGATTGGCCTGCAATTTGTCGGAATTGTAGGGTCCAGTGATTGTTTTTTAAGGAGGGGTAGAACCCACGACTCCTTTAAGTTGATGAGTGCAATACGAGAAGTAAATGAAGCATTAATTAGTTTGGATATGAATGGTGCCATGTCTCTAGTGGCATCTTTCATTATTTGAGCCGGGCAACTATCTCCTTGGCACCTTGATGGTTAAAGGGATGCAATAATTGTTTTTACCTCCGGGACGGAGACTTTGGAGAATTAAAAGCATTGGGATGGTTTAATAGATGGCTTTTGGGTGTGGTGTGGAGTATCTGAGTTTTGTAAGTTTAGGCATTTGTCAGCAATTTTACTTTGCAGTGTGCCTATTTTATTGGTGAGAGCATTCTGAATGTTTGTGCACCAGAGTTTGTCCTTTAGGCACGGATCTGTAGGGGTAATGGGTGTCTCCATCACTCTACGGATAACAAAGAGCTCTTTAGTGCTGGAGCTAGTTTGATTAATTCTATTGTTGTACGACCCGCGTTTAGTATGAAGTATCTCTTCCTTGTATTTAGCAGATAAATTAATCAGATTGGTTTTATTCTCTGCGGAAGGGAGGTGTTTCCATAGAGTTTCCAATTTTCTTTTTTCAGCCCGTAAAGATTTTAACTGCGGAGTGAACCAGGGGTTCAGGTAAACTCTTGGTTTGCCTTTGCACATTTTGAGAGGGGTGATAATGTTCAATGCCTTGGTCATAGTGGAACAGTAGATCTCTACTAACTTGTTGGGATCAGTGGTGCCCTCTAGGGAATTCAGAGTAGGGATCACTTGTGGCAGGATAGCATCCGTTGTAATGTTCCGTTTGTTCCTTGTAGGACATGGAGGCGCTATCAGGTTAGTTGTATTTGTATTTTGTTTATTTATAACGCGCAAACCAGCAGGCCCGGGGGCATCAGGGCGCAATTTGTACAAAGTTGCAGAAAAAGAAATACAGACAATAAATTACATTACAAAATTTACAGTAACAGCATATTAACCATCTTTCTAATTACATATATAACAAAGATTACAGTGCCACTAGGAATAACAGAGGATATACCCTAGGGTGTACAGTAACAGTACAGCGGTAGCAGGCCAATAATAGTATCAGAGGAAGCAGACCGGAGTATGTGAGACAGACGCAGAGCATGTCTTATTGCTGATCAAAGAGCCACAATTTGGTTTTGGTCTTAAAGGTGTTGAAAGAATCTTCAGCTCTGATAGTGGCAGGGAGGGTGTTCCATAGTTTAGAGGCTAGGACAGGGAAGCTGGTGCCCCCCGCTTTTTGAAGCTTAAACCTAGGGATCGATAGACAATGAGTCTGGGCAGTTCTTAGTGGTCGGGCGGTAGAGTGGCGAGATAGCCGACTACAGAGATAGATTGGGGCTTTGTTGGCCAGGCATTTGTGCGTTAGGGCAAGTGTTTTTAAGGAGATTCTCTGTTTGACAGGTAACCACTTTAAGTTGGTTCTGGCTTCTGAAATGTGGTGGTTGCGGGGATGTTCAAGGCCGCTCGAATGGCGTTATTCTGGGTGGTTTGGAGTTTGCTCAAGTTCTCTTGGCTGGTACCTAAGTAAAGAGCACTGCAATAATCAATTTTTGCCATAATGAGGGTTCTAGCTAGTGTGACACTGTTGGGGGTGGTAAGAAACGGTCTGCAGGCTGCAATAAGTTTGCACGTGTAAGCAGAGGCAGACCTAACTGCATTTATTTGTCTGGATAAGGATAGGGTGGAGTCAAGGTAAAAGCCTAACGTTTTGGTGTCTTTTGAGACACGTATGGTATTACCGTCTATGGTGAATGACTGATAGGATGGCTCCAGTTTGCTCAGGCGTTGTGCGGTCCCAGGATAAGGAGCTCCGTTTTATCGTCATTTAGACATAGCTGGTGTTGGGCCATCCAGGCCTGGATGACCAGGTAGACGTCATTGATGGCCTTGGTGTCAGCTAGATAATCACCTGAGATGGGAATGAGTGTCTGGGTGTCATCCGCATAGTTAGTGTAGGAGACACCCAGATAGTCAAGCACATCAAAGAGTGGTTTCGTAAAGATGTTGTAAAGTGTAGGTGACACGCAAGAACCCTGAGGTACGCCGCAGTGTATAGGGGAGGGGTCCGCGGCTGCGGATGGTGCAAAGACCCTCATGGATCTGTTGCTCAGAAAGGATTTGATCCAGGCCGCAGTGGAGGAGGAGAAGTTGGCAGCAGAGTGGAGGTGCCTGCAAAGGATCTGGTGGTTGACCAAATCAAATGCGGCAGAGAGGTCGAGGAGTAATAGCATTGCTAATTTGCCTTTGTCCTTCAATACTTCGATCTGGGGTTTTAGGTCTATTAGAGCAGTTTCAGTCCCATGTCTGGGCCGAAATCCGGATTGTCGTAGACCTAGCAGATTGTTGGATTCCAAGTAGTTTTGGATCTGAATGTAAGCTGCGCGGTCCAGTATCTTAAGCAAAAACGGTACTGTAGTGATCGGTCGGAAGTTCGTAGGTATACTTGGGTCAAGGGAAGGTTTTTTGGGTAACAGGATCACCCACGCGTCCTTAAGGTTGTCCGGGACAATACCTGTTTTAAAGGAGGAGTTGATGAAGGTCGTAATGAATGGAGCTAGATCATGGGCAGAGTCCTTAATGATGGGAGCTGGGCAAGGGTCACCTTGGCAGTTGGATGGTTTAATTCTCAGGATGATATTTTCTACCTCAGTAACAGTGAGCGGTGAGAAGGTGAAAGGTATGGTGTTAGCATTGTCTGACGGGAGGGACCTAGCTGGGGAGAGTGCGCGGTTGTCAAGCTTCAGGCTGTCCTGCTTGTCTTTAATTTTGGATTTAAGCATGGACATTTTATTTAGTAAGGCTGCTTGAATGCTAGCACACCAATTACTATCTTTCGTGCATGTGTCAGGAGGGGAGATTGGGGTTTCGAGCTCTTTTAGGATTCTAAAGAGTTCCTTGGAGTTAGAATCGGCTTGCAAAATACGATTGTTAAGCAACTCTTTTTTAGCAGTGATGATGACATCTTTGTAGGTAAGGGAGGCAAGAAGGAAGCCATCTTTATGCTCATCAGACGGGTGGCTTTTCCAGCGATTTTCCGCACAGCGTTTAGCTTTGCAGAGGATTCTTAGCTGTGGAGTGAACCATGAGTTAAGATGTGCTTGTGGTTTGGCCTTCCTAGGTTTGATGGGTGCTATAGAGTCTATAGCCGTAAGCATAGTTTGGTTATAGGTGTCTGCTAGGGAGGTGGGATCAGAACATGAGTTGGTAGCCGCGTTGAGGGAAGGAAGTAGCAGTGGGAGGAGTTGTTCCTTAGTTATGTTTTTTTTACTACGAGTGGGGAGTGCTGGGGCTATCTGTGTCGGAGCCCGCGGGGTAGCTTCAGTGTTCAAAGTTATGATGTGATGGTCAGACCATAAGCAAGGGGAGTTGTTGAGGACCTGAATTTTCAGAGTATTAGCTGAGAGAGTAAATGACAATAGATAATGATATGTCCAAGATTGGGGTCTAATAGATGTAATTATAGTATCACAGTTAAGGTTGGCTACCCAATCTAGGGTCCTTCCTTTGTCTTGGGGTAACTAATATACAATTTCCTTTTTAAATAAATACTGGCCCTCATTACGACCCTTGCGGAAATCAACCGACCGGACCGCCATAGCGTAAATAGCGTTTCCGCCATTGCACGATGGAGCAAAGTGCGGCTCATTCCGACCCATCGGGCACGAGCACCACGCCATGGCGGAAGTGCAAAGTCCGCGATGGCGGAAATGACCCCAAAACGGCCCACACCGCCGCCGTACGGCGTCCTAGGTGCAATACCGCCACCCATCTCAGCGGACACCGCAGTGAGCGCCAACCGGAAAGTACGGTGACCGTAAATATACGGAAACGGAAGTAAAAGCATGGTCCCGGAACGGGAAACATCCCGCCGTACACCTATAAAACCACAAATTCCACACAACCATTAAAAATACTACCCTGAGACACATCCCAACCCGTCATCCACCCTAGTGAAACCAAGAAAAATGGGAAAAGTAGCGAAGAAAGCGTGCGACCGCAAGCGGCAGGTCCACTTCTCCCGTGAGGAACTCACCATGCTCACAGAGACCCTCCAGGAGAATGCTGCCGCCGTCTTCTCCACGCAAATGACCAGGACGGCACTTGCGAACAAGAAGGCCATATGGGCCCTGGTGGCACAGCGGGTAAGTGCGGTGGGGACCGCACCCCGCAACCCACAGCAATGCAGAAAGCGATGGGACGACCTGCGGATACGCGTCCGTAGCATACTTTCTGCCAACCGCAACATTGCCACAGCTACCGGGGGAGGATCGGAATCACCCATCAAGTTGACCCCCTGGGAAGAAATCTGTGCCTCCACCATTGGAATGGAGAGCATAGAGGGAGTCGGAGGGATGGAGAAAGGAGTGCAGACATCCGAAGATTCAGGTAGGTGTCCCAAATAAAACAATGCCAAAACCACAACGTCCAATCATGTGAAGTACCACGTGCCCACATAGTGCAACAGGAACACATGTCCAGGAGAACGTCCACATACATAGGCCTGACAGCACACTTTAAAACTCACATCAAATACATAAATAATTAAAAATCCTAAAAACACCCTCTACACGTGCAGCAGGCACACCCTAACTGCAGGCTGCCAAACAACTGCACCCACACTCCACACACAAATGAAACCACCTCCAAGGCCCCGACCCAAATCACCCTCAGGTACCACCCCAATGCATGTGATACATTGCCATTCCAATTCCCACAGACCCATTAATAACGCTCGCCCTCCTTTACTCCACCACAGGGTCCGATCCAAACGACGAGCTCCAGGACACCCCTACCAGCACACCTGCAAAGAGGGCCAAGAACAACGGCCAAAGACCCTCCACCTCAGCTGCACGCATCAAGACACGGCAGCAGCACAAATCAAGTGACAGCACACAGGAGGGAACTCCAACAGGCACCCCAGCAGCCAGCATGCCCACAACACCACCAAGGCAACATGAGGTGATCAGCCCCTCTGTGACACCACCGCAAATGGCCATGGCCCAGCAGAGGCAACAGTCCCTCGACCAGGTAATCGTGCAACAGCAGCAACTGGCCACGCTCCTCAAGGACCATGCCGATGAATGTGGGGGCACTAAGGCAGACATAGAAACATCAACTGAGACACTTAGGGCAGAAATGGAGAGAAGTACAGAGACACTAAGGGCACAAATGGAGAGTAGCACCGAGAGCCTGAGAGTACAAATGGAGAGTAGCACCGAGAGCCTGAGAGTACAAATGGAGAGAAGCACCGAGAGCCTGAGAGTACAAATGGAGAGAAGCACCGAGAGCCTGAGGGGGGAACTGCATGCGACGTCCAAAGACGTATGTGCCGAACTTGCCGCAGTGCGCCGTGTGCTCACTGAGCTCTCACAAACCCTTAGGGACATGCATGGACGTGAGCAGGCAGAGACATC
The DNA here is from genome assembly GCF_040938575.1 of Ambystoma mexicanum. Taxonomy (NCBI): domain Eukaryota; kingdom Metazoa; phylum Chordata; class Amphibia; order Caudata; family Ambystomatidae; genus Ambystoma; species Ambystoma mexicanum. The sequence continues at coordinate 399,738,099 of NC_090941.1, read as the reverse complement.
ATCCGTTGCAAGTTCCGTCCAGGGCAGCCCCCAACGTAGATCTGGGAGGAACCTGCGCTCCACAGGCAGGGGTGCCCCTGATACCCGCAGAGGGGGCTTGCAATAGCGACTGCCCACTGACAATGAGCATCTTTGGACACTGGTGTTCGGGGGGGAGGTAGGAGGGTGGAGGGGGTGTGTTGGGCTCACTTGGGTGGCGGGTCGATAGGGTGTTTAACATGATATCACATATGCCATAAACAATGCACGATCATGCAATGAGATGTGTGGACATTGATCTTTGTGTACGAGGCCATTATAGGCGTACAGTCCATATTGTGCATGTTCCAGACACACACAGTGCCACGAGTCCCGTGTCCATGTATCAGCCACCAGGCGTGAGTGCTAGAAGCATGCATCTATGAGATGCTGACGAATGTCACGGCCCTCCTGTGCCTCGCAGACTCCTTGAGGTGCTGCCACATCCCCACCCTCATCATGACCATCATCAGGTGCTTGCAGTTCTGCGTCAGGGGGCATGGGCACATTTCTACGTACGCACATGTTGTGGAGCATGACACATGCCATGACCATCTTTGCAACCTTCACATGGCGGTACAGGAGTGCCCCGCCAGACCTGCTGAGGCAGCGGAAACGAGTCTTCAGTAGGCCGAATGCCTGTTCTATGACTACACGGGTACGTGAGTGGGCATGGTTGTAGTCCTCCTCATGCTGGTCCCGTGGGTTCCGGACTGGTGTGAGGAGCCATCTCTTCAGTGGATACCCGGCATCACCTGTATGTGGACAAGTAAGGAATTTTGAGGAATGCCATTGCTACGTACGCACCCCCCCCCCTTCCTGCCAGGTCATTGCCGCATCACATACCCCACATCATCATGCATGAAATGAGACTCACCGAGTAGCCAGGATCTGTTCCCTGCGTGTCGCTCCATGTAGCGTGGTATAGTAGAGTTCCTCAAGACCATAGAATCATGGGTTGATCCAGGAAATCGGGCACAACAATGTGTAATGATCCTGTTGGAGTCACACACCATTTGTACATTCAGAGAATGAAATTGTTTTCGGTTGCGGTACTGGGCCTCCATGGCATGTGGGACGACCAATTCCACATGGGTGCAGTCGATGGCACCAATGCAACCCGGTATGCCGGCAAGTGCATGGAATCCCACTTTTGTGTTGGTAATTTCCTGCTCCGAGCGTGGTAGAGAGATGTAGTCGTCTGCGTGCTTCAGGAGGGCATCGAGCACTTGCAATAGTGTCCGTGAGAACAGTGGCTGTGATATGCCATGCAACTGTCCGACTGTGTGCTGGTAGGTGCCTGTGGCCAGGAAGTGGAGTACAGACACCACCTTCAGTAGGGGTGGGATGGCGGTTGGGCTATCTATCATGCTGACAAGGTCAGCCTGTGTCATGTCCACAATGGCGGTTATGGTGTCCCGGTCCAAACGGTAGAGGGTGTGGATCTGCTCATCAGTGAGGTTGAACGGATGTGCTCGGAGGCGTGGGATTGCGGGCTGCCTGCGTGGTGGTAGTGGCTGTGCTGGCGGCCCTTGCTGGCCCTGCCTTGCCCTCCTCCTCCTCCTGCGTCTCCGCCGTGCGGCCGGTTGTAGTTGGTGTTCGTCTTCTTCTTGAAGTTGGAGTACTTGCAGTGCTATCAGGTCCCCCAGGGCCAACATAGCTAGTCCTGCCGGTAGCATTTCGGAGTGGGTGTGGTTGTGGGAGGAGACTGGGTGTGCAATTTATGTGTTTTCAGGCTGTATGGCCTCCACCTGTGGTGATTCATTCCACCTGTGCAAGCTGTACTCCCCTTTGGGCGAGCACGTCCCGCACACAACGCTGCAATTCGACGAATGGCATCTTGCTATTGCAATCATGTATTTGTACCCGATGGCAGTGTAACATTGGTTGATATGTTCATTCGGCTATGGTCCCATTGTTTCACATACTATCTTTGCAGTCGCGAACAGACTTGTGGAGGGTCAGTGGAACGTAGTACTCGAGTAACGGTGGACCCTCATGCAACACTGTACCGAGCTTCACCGACGGGCGGGGCGTCCCATTTGTGAGTGAAGGCAGTTGCCATTTTCACACACAGCCGCACTAGATGGATTAATTTGTGATTTCAAGCGGCCACAGATGCCTTTTCGACGTGATGTTGCAAATGAGGAATTCGAAGGGCGGCGCTTTCGGTTTTCAGCTAGCGGCGAGGAGATGCCCACAGGTCTGACTGCAAATATAACGTTCTATTGTTCAATGTCCTTGGGACAGGGGCCATGGCGAGGATGCAATGATTGATATGAATAGTTTGGGATGCGCAATAGCGACGTGGGCGATGAGGCCGGACGTTCCCAAATACATGTTACTTCACAACACTGGAATTACGGGCTGGGGCACAGTGGATTTTGCAGGCTGCATAACGCACAGACTCAATGGAAATTTCACATGTTATGTGAGTATGGAGACAGGCGTTTTCATTACGGGATGAGGGAATGATGTATGGATGCATGGACAGATGATTTGATACAGAGTTTGCCATGTACAGGGCTTCTTGGAATCTATCCGCCTCCCCTGCGCTATGTGATGCAGGGCTGCCATAGTGGGACCATCGTCTATCTGGCCTTGTTGAGCCCTCCCTGTCTCGACGCGCCTTCAGACACTTGTGTCTATGCACGTTACCAATCCCATCAGATGGATTCTGTTTTAACAGACGCATGCACAGGTACACTCGTTTGTGATAGTGTTTTCACCTCGATGTAGATAGTTATGATTCGCAAGTGGTTTTTGGGTGGTGATGATCCTTTGGAGTGGGCTAGCATGCATATGGCTGTGGATTTGGTGTGATCATTGAAGTGAGTAAATCAAATGTAGTTCTGATGGCCATACTATTCTTTTTCATTTCATTTGGTTGACAGGTATCTCCTCCCCTTTTGCCACTGCCATCTGTATGCCACTCCTGCAGATGGATTTTACTCCCGACACCTGCTGCTTCGTGTTAATCAGTGGAGCAGCATTACGATCTTATGGGACGATCGCCAATGGGCCACATGCCCTTACGCAGTACTAGTGGCTAGGAGCAACATTTCGGCCTTTCAGCTGGACTAGTGCCTCCCTATTGGGACGGCCCTGCGGTTCTAGGCGCTTCCATGTTGCCTTTTCGTACGGGAATGTAGCCCCTGTGTACCATGAAGGAACAGGGCGTCACACAAGAAGTAGCTGGTCATTTATTGCGGATGCAGCCCACAATAATGAAATATATTTTGGAGTTCATGGCCTAATGGCTGTATGGGCTTGGAGAATTTGTTGTGCATTAAATTTCTATTCTGATATGAACCGTGTAGCGTTCTTCTTTGCAAGTGATGTGGCATATTACTATTTGGGGAGCGATGTATTGTGAGGAGATCTGCATTGGGTTCCAGCTTCGGGGTATTGTTGCGTGGTACTGTGCTGGGCGCGTTTGCCTACGAAGCCCAGTGAGGTCAGGGATGAGGGCTGCCATTATGACTGTTTTGATGATGTCATGCTCAGGGGCGGGGGATTAGCTTTTGTGTAACAGATGCCGGTCAGCCAGTTGGATAGGTGGAATGATGTGATTATCGGAATATTGCTGGTCACAGGTGCCTGTGTTTGCGTGCGTTTCTTGGTGGGAGACTGAGGTCATGTCCATTTGTATGGCTTCTGTATTCGTGCCATCTGTGCCCTGCAGCTCCCATTGGGCCCTCTTGAGATTCATTTGTTCGTTGGCAGGCATGGATGACTAGTACATTTCACTGGTTGCATTGTGTGACTTCATTGCACCTACGGGGGGTTGTACAATGTGGCCAGGGAGCGGTGTACAAGCACTCAGTAGGGCCGTTTACGGTTGGTTCGCGATGCCGTACTTCTCACCATGGCGGAATGGTACTTTCCGCCGTGCTTGATGGCGTTAGGTGCATGTCCGCTAGGGTCGGAATTCGCGTACCGTTGCGCCATGGTGCTAATTACGGTTTGGCATGGCGCGCGCGCGCGTACTTGGTGCAGTTAGCGTTGGCGTTCACTACGGTGTCGCTAATGGCATCGTACTTTGCGGTGACGGGTCATGATCGCACCGAGCGCTATTCGATGGCGGTATTGCATTTCCGCCATCGTTTTTCGATTTCCGCCAGGGTCGTAATGAGGCCCACTGTGTTGAAGGCTGTCTCGAAATGATACTTTTATTACTCTCAGCTGGTAATGTTTTGATTATGGCAAAAACCTTTTTCAGTATATTCGCCAATTCATTTCCGTTTTACTTGTAAATTCGAATTTCTAGCATACAACCCCTCCCAAATGTTGTTGGGGACCTAAGGAAGTAAGCACATGGGATTTGCTATCTGTGTTTTCAGGGACATGGCATAATAATGCTCATGCTCCCCATGCAGTGAGTGCATTCCAGAGATACACCACCTTGTGCATTGGACACCTGCTCTCCAGCTGTCTCTTCTCTTGGTGCTGAGCCCCATAGAATACAGTTGAGTCCCACAATTTATTCAATACAATTGTAAACATAGCTCCTCTACCCTTTCCTACTCATGACTTCCTGTGCATCATATCTATCCCTCACCTTCATCCAACTATCTACCCAACTTTACTTCTCCCTGCCACTACTGAATGTTCTATAATACTCCTCCTTTGCCTATCTGATAGCACATTTGTTTCTCCCAAACAGCATTGCTAGTTCCCAGATGAAACTTCATCCATTCCAATTTGGACTGCCATGTCATATTGCAGAAAGCTATGGTTTCTGAAGGGATCCCCAGTGACTCAGAGGTTAGACCATGTGTTTACAAACTGCAGGTTCAAGTCCCCTCATTGGCCTGAAAATAGTCAAATTGGTAGGTTCAGCTGTGCATTGGGTGGACATAGGTAATATTTCTGTGTGTAATGCTTTTTTACTGTTATACAAATATTGTTTTTTATCTTTATTTCCATTTCAAATGGCTCAGACCAGCACCTTTGTTTATCCCAACCGGCATTGCTAGTTCCCAGGTGCATCTTCATCCATTACACCTTTGACTGCCATGTCATAATGCACAACAATATGCTCTCTGGAGCAAGATCCAGTGACTCAGACGTTAGAGCATGCAGGCTCGGACTGGCCTATAGGGCTTTGCCCGAAAGCGCCAGCCAATGATTCTATAATGGGCCAGGTATTTGTTTACAGCATGGACCACTTTTGGACAGAGTAGGCCGGTTTCATTTGTTTCCACACTAGTTTTAACCAATTTTACTACGCCTTGGATAGTACTCAAACAGTCTGTTCTGGATAGTAATCAATAGTAATGTGTGATTGTGGGCCACTTTTTCATTGGTGCCTGTACTAATTTCATGCCCCAGTCTGACCCTGCCTTTGTGCACCTCGTTGGGAAGTGGACGTGGGATCAAAATGCACAGGTTACACTGGGTATGCCTTTTAGCACACAAAACGTAAAGGCAGACAGCAAAATGCTGGTGTATGGTTTGTTTAGTTGATCTTAAGATTTTTCCCTTCTCCCAGTACACCAGTAGATTTTTATATTTTTATATGAAAAGGGGTAATCACACAATACCATTTACATTATTAACCTTCCTAAGCAGCTGAATGACTAAAAACAGCTGAGAAAAGAGTTATTTTAAAATATAAACAGTTCTTCCAAAATATAAAAGTCTGTGTTGTGATGGTTCTATGGCAGGTATGGCAGCAGCATGTGGGGTGAGTCCCCAATATTTTTGGGGATGGGCAGTTTATGCTAGGGGCAGTCCAGCATTGATGGCAGCCTGGGAGCAGGGTCCAAACCAATGCTCCACCCACGCTGCACCTGGCAGATGCAGCCCTGGGAATCTCAGAGGCCTGTCTTGGCGGGGGCCAGGCTTTAAATCATTACACAGCGCTCCCCTCTCTATACCAGAGAGCGCTGAGCCTGACAGAGCGAGAGAGGGGGCAATGACTGGGGGCGCTTACCGCTCACGGAGCACTGTGGAGCCAGGCCACGGAAGTGACAGGACTGCCAGGAGGCGGTGGTGGGTTCTAGCACACCCCTACCTGTCAGGGTCAGCTTGGGTCCGCAGAGGTGAAAAAGAACCAGCAAAGGTACGGGTGGAGCACTGTTCCACCCTCCTCAGTGAAGGTTGAGACCAACTGTCCCCAAGGAGCTCTGCTCGCGCCACAAACATTTTCCTTTTTTTAATGAATCTCTGTGCTGCATCATACACGGGTGCCTTTCACTCTACTTGTTGCATGCTTCCCCCCCATTTAAATATCACAAACCTTGAGGATAGCCTTGGCCTGATTTATAAATCTATCCAGCTAACACCTAGCTCCACACACTTTCCACTCTGCATCCAACCTGAGACTGGGTGATCTGCTCCTCACTGTTTCCACCCTCCCCTGATTGCTTGGAGATCCCTTTCCCGCCTTCCCCTTCCAAATACACTAATAATAATAATAATAATAATAATAATAATAATAAAAATAATAATATTAAAATAATTGAGCCATGATGTCTAGCTAGAGGCCACCTGCCACAGTACCCTATAATTCCTAGGTTCATGTCCTCTTCTCTCACTGCTAGTGTCAGCTCAAACTCAACCTGGACTCAACCTGGACTGGGAGCGGTTGGTTCCGTTGTAATGTCTTGATGTTCCTTGGCTGTACTCCTTGTAGACAGGTAACTCTCCTAATTGTTGCTCAATGATGAATGGTGGAACCTCCCACTTGTCTCCCAGCTTGTTCTGTCCACTCTTTCCCAGGCTATGGATCAACACACAATCGCCAGGTGGAAGAGCGTGAAACTTAACCTTGGTGTTTTAGCAGCGTTTGTTTCCCTCTGTTGCCTTCTCCACAGCAACTTGGGCAAGCTGATGACCTTGCTCTAGTTGATGTTTCAGCTGCTTCACATAGCTGGCATAGTTCTTGTCACATGTTCCATCTGCGGATACTGCAAAATACAAGTTTACAGGCAGTTGGGCATCTCTTCCCAACGTCAAGTAGTATGGTGTAAACCTGGTGGCTTCATTCTTGGAACAATTATAACGATGGGTCAAATTAGCCACATGCTGACACCGCCTGTTCTTATCAACTGGCATTAGGGTGACCAGCGTCGGCGAGAGGGTTTGATTGAACCTCTCTATTTTGGCATTCCCCTAAGATTGGTATGGAGGCATACTGGTCTTCTTGATGGCAACCAGCTCCAGTATCTGCTTTACAAGTGTCGACTCAAAATCCGGTCCCTGGTTGGAATGAATCCTTACTGTCCAACCATAGTGCACAAATGATTTCTCCCACAGCACCCTGGTAACGGTGGTGGCACACTGATCATTAGGAAGGAACACCTGCATGTTCAGAGTAAAGTGGTCTGTCACCAGCAGGAAGTTCTGCACACCTTGCCTGTCCATCTCCAACATGATAAAGTCGATGTAGTTGAGGTCCATGCGAACCCTGCAGGTGATGAAAATAAGCAGCATGATGAGTTGCAGTCTTCTTGGTGACATACCTGGAACTGTGCTGACAATAATACTGCATATCTGCTGCTAGTGTAGGCCAGAAAACCCTCGAGTGGACCAAACAAAAGATCAGTCACTGCCAAGATGTCCATGCTGGTCGAGAAATGTATACACTACTGCTCAATAGATCCTCTGTGGTAAAACCAGGCAATGCAATAGCCAAATTCCAACTTTACTTACCTTATTTAGGATTCCTCCCATCTGCACAAGTGTCTTCCACTCCTTCAGCATTGCAGTCTGTTCTGGGTCATGATAGCCATCGATGTCTGGAAGCATCCAGCTTAACTGACTTCAACACATACATCAGGGGGTTGTTGTCTCTCTCTCTGGTCTCTGAAAGTCGCACCATAGAGGTAATCCTGGAACTTGTCTGTGAAAGCCCACCTCAATACCAGAAATGCCAACTTGACTGGGCAGTTCCTCTGCTATGCATGCAGACCTCACCAATCTCTTCTCATCATTGTTCTCCTGGCAAAGGACAGCTCCCAATCCCTGCAGACTTGCATCAATGTGTGTGCAAGATGGAAGGCAACTGAGGATCCGTGTAGGCCAGGACTGGAGGGAGGATTCAAGGAGCTCAAGTGGTGAGGGTCTGCTTGAGCTCCTCGAATGCCTCCTGGTATTGGTTGGTCCACCTATCATCAAAGGGCTCATGTGGATGGTATAAATGGTCCACAGAGTTGATGGTAATCAATGATAGTAGAAGTGTAGGGGTTCTTGGACTCTTGGATGATCCCTGCCTCCAGAAGATCCTCCGGGTAGTGGTGTAAATCCTCTACATCTCCTGGGTCTAGGCATCATAATCACTCCCTGAAGGGCATCTCGTCACTCACACAAATCCAGTATTGCACTGTTTGGGCCTTGCCGATGTCCCAGGGGCTGGTGGGAAAAGCCTTGGCGCACATGGCGACCTGTTCTCTCAGGTGGTCCGGGTCCTTTTCTGACATCAGTAGCTAAAGTCCAAGGTCTTCAATTCCAATACCTGTCATGATGCATGTCCCCAGTCTTCAGGGCCAGCCTTTCCAAGTTGCAGGCTTCCAATGGGGCTTTAAAGGCCACAAATTGTTATCAGAGGCTCTCCTGGAGCCAACCCTGGCACCTTTGGCACCAGGTTCATGCTATTTGACCACATGGAATAAGGTTCCAGTGAACATGGAGCCACACATAGCCCAGTCCTGAAGAACTGAGCTATGCAGTCTAGTTTCTAGGGTGTGGCTGGTCCTGGAACTAATTTAGCTGGGACTACTTTACCTGTGCTATATAAACCACACCCAAAGAGCAGAACACACTTCGCGTTATTCTGCACTCCTGCAGCATAACGCTCACCGTGCCAGCTCTGCTCCTGCTTACCTGGACTTCAGCCACACCCTGTTAACTTCATCTGGAACCACGGACCATCAGCACCTGCCGAACAAGGGAAAACCAAGAAGAAGAACATTAGTTAAGTTCTTACCTGAGAGAAGCAGTCTTTCCAATTCCATCCGCCGCTCCTGAGGACCACTGCACCTGCAGAAAGGAGACAAGAAGAGAGAACGAAACTTACCCGGAGGCATCAGTCATCTCAGGATTCCATCGAAGCAGTCCACGCGGTCGCTACTCTGGAGCATCACCACACCTGCAGAGGAAGGAAAGAGAGACACCAGGTTAGCCGTGCAATAGAAAAATACTTATTTTAAAGTACATTATTTTAAAGTACATTTCGAAGGCGCGCTCACGCGCTAGCACTCACCTGCATAAATACTGCTCGACGCCGTATTCAGGAGTCCGTTGCTTAATCTGGCATCTCCAAGACAGCTTCTGCAAAATAATAAGGACAATAGTGAAACATTGGCAACAAGAAGAAACACTTAAGCAAAAACAGTTACCAAGAACCAATTGGTACCAAGACTTACTTACGGAGTCACAGCTGGTCTGGATTCCACTACAGGCCGTAGGATCAGGGAAGGAACTAGATCCAGTGAAGGTGCCTAAGAACATTAAAGCGCCCCTGCATTCAGATGCAGGACGGAGAGCCCAACGTTAAGATACCTAAGGTGAGACATAAGCACAGAGGGAAGCAGTTGGAGGTTTGAGGGAGGTGGGAGTCTTGCCCACCCTAAGCAGCAAGTTAACTTCCCCGTTCATCACTTTAGGGTAGCGCCCAAGCGTGAGTGAAGCAGTGGGACAGGAAGAGACGCGCGCAGACGTTCACCGTTCAGCTTCGTGCAACGCCCCTGTGGAGACCAGGTGAGCGTAACAGTACCTTCTTTGATTGGCTGGTAGCAATACCTGCTAGGGCTACAGGAGGGGTCAGGTGTGACTGGATGATGATGATGATGCATTATGGTAAACATATGGTCCTATTGGCCACATTAATGACCAATACCTTGATGGTCTTGAGGCACATGCTATCCATTGTCACCATGGTCTCTTGTACTAATAAACCCCTTGGGATCTCCCCTAATTCTGATGACTCCATCACCAGACATCTTGGGTGTTGCTCCCCACTGAGTCACACTCTGGCAGGAACCCTCACTGTGGCATGTGCCAGGACTGTGATCTGGTCCAACCAGTTGTTGTGGACATCTACAACGGGTCCATCAGGTAAATCTCTGGACCGAATATCTATCTGCAAGCATGCCTACTGGCACATAGGGTGCATGGATAGTGTGCTGACATATCGTGGTTCAGCCATCTCCCAACATAGTGCAGCCAATGCATTGAACATCGAGGAATTGGTTCTAATCACCACCAGTGAGTGGGTTCCTCACTCCGGTTGCTGCACAACAAAGCCATGGAGACGATGGAGGTGCTGGCTCCAGCTACATTGCATGGAAATTGCAGCCTGCATCAGATGTACGCCAGATATTTGTAGGGGGGATCTCTCTTGCAGAGGAGGATCAGTCCAGTCAAGGGATCCAATGGGATATCAGTTAAGGGTTTTCTATAGAACCATTCATACACAATGTTCATCTGTGAGCTGTTTTGCAGTAGCATTTGTACCTGCTATCCATCAATGGTAACTGTCACAGTGGCTGGTGGTCATGGGAGCCCTTTAGGTACAAAGTGTTCCAGTGCTTCTCTTGATGGTAGTTAGATTACAGGTGATCTACCTCACAGGTGGGCTAGCCAGTTTGGGTGGATGCTGGTTCTCAGATGACTTTCCCACAAGAGATGCCACTGCAGCTTTGGACCTGTCTGGTGGCACAGACTTGCAGTTCTCTGTCTTTACACTGTCGGTGCATAATAATTGTGAGGATTCAGTTGCTCCTCCGTCTGGTCCTCACTGGCGTTTCCCACCATTGCGCATGTTGGAATGTTCAAGGCCTGGAACTTCTCTGCAACTCGGATGTAATCTGGTGGGCTTGTGCACATACAGAAAGTGCTGCTCTGCTGTCCACAGCTTTGGCAGAATTGCCCGGACTGCAGCGGTGCTGTTCACCATTGGTATACTTTGGGCAGCCGTGGTTCTTGAGCTCGAAGAGCTGGCATTTCCTCTCCTGGGCGGAGAGTGTAGAGTCTCTTCCAAGCTCTGGTAGCATGGGTGACCCTAAAGGCAGTGTCCTGGCTGGCGCCCTCTGCAGCTGCATCACCAAGCTGGTCTGATTCAATTTCACCACTTGATGTCTCCGGTCATATCCTGGGGCTGTGTAAGGAGACACCAGTTGACTAGGTAGACTATACACTGTGTCCTTCATCTCTCCTTCCGGGCCAGTTCATCAAAGAAAGGTGGTTTCGGGATCCGTTCTCAGAGTCGTAGCTGCAGAAGCATCAGCAGCACTGATCTTGCTACACACATTATGTGTTGCTGCCTGACCAGTTTCAGGTTGTTTGGCTCAACCTCCTTCTGCTTGTAAGGCAGCTGCAGAATCAGTTCAGTTCTGGCCATATATTCTGAGAGACTTTCACTGTGTTGGAGGTGGTTGGCATAATACTTAAATGTCAGCTCTAGATCTGACTCAGTGGCTCCAAAGACTCCATTCAGCATGAATAATGTCCTTTGATGTGGGGTTTGGGTGTGTGGCAAGACATCAGAGACTCTCAAGAGCACAGCGCCTTGTCTCCCTGTCAGGAGCTCTCAAGTCGTGGATTATCTGGTTGGTCTGGTCCACCCTTAACCAATATTCCTCTTCACATCTCGGGGTCGGTTTCTCAACTGAGAAGGGTCTCAGGCAGATATAAGGTCCATGTTCTGCTGGTGTCATGATACCCTGCATTCAACATATGCTTGACAGCATTCGCCATGAGGAAGCGTTCAGTATGGTGCCTCTATCCTCTGGTGTAGAACTGGTGCGTGCTACACCCAGGTGAACTAGGGTTGCTTGTGGGTGCAGCTATGATGGCACCTACAGTGGTCACTGCAGGGTGAATGTGTGCAGTGTTGGTCAAGGCAGGGCAGGGCTTGAGCTAGGCATAGGTGGTGTGGATGGTAGGCTAGCCTATAACACTGGCCAGATGTTGAATGCCCAAAGAGGATAGGACACTATTGAGTCACACATGTGGATGGTAAGGGGCAATGTCTCAGGGTCGACTTTCTTAGGGCCATGGCAGACCAGGATGCTGGTCTCTGCTAGGCCAAGGTCTTTACCCAAGCACTTGACCTAGCCTGTGAGGGACTCGACGGACATGGTCATTTTGAGCACGTGTTGTAGGGGTGTGCTCCATGGGACATTGCCTATAATGAATTAATGGTCAGTCTTAATCCCCTCACGCTCAGTCCAGCTGGCTACCAGAACCCAATTCATGAAGCTGGTGCCTGCCTATCTGCTGTGGTGGCAAATCACAATTAATTCAAGAATATAAACAAATCCCTATCCACAAATGTGCACAAAAAAACTATTTACACGATAGAAAAATGGAAACTTACACTAGAAATATGTACACTAACCCTGAGATGAGAAAGGGTAGGTATGCCTAGGTCAAGGTAGGGTAGGATGGGATAGGTATAGCACTCCAGAGGTGAGCTCAGCAGTGCCTCCAAGAAATGTAAGGGGGTGGTCTTGCCACTCTCCAACCATGTATCCCAATAAGGTTTGGTGGTGAAGGTCATGATGGCTAGCTTCCAAACCACATTTTCCCCCTTTTGTCTCCTGACAGGGGAGCAAGGGGCTGGATGCACAATATATCAACTACGGGCATCCTTGACCTGAAAGCACGAAATGCATCCTGTAGCTTGGCCAAGTTATCTTTTTAATTTTTGGCTGTGGTCTCTGAAGCAACAACAAATCTCCTAAATGGAGAGTTGAGGGACAGCTTCAACATGCCTGTAAAGAAGGACAGTCATGAATTTCATGCTAAATAAATGGGCACAAGAAGTAGGTGAAATGTGGCAGAAGACCTCACAGTTGCACAGAAGAGAAACTAAAGATATTTGGACTCATTACGAGTTGGGCAGTGCAGTAAAAATGCAGCAGTAATAGCATTCACGCCACATTACCACACCACCCAACTATGAGTTTGGCAGAAATGTAAAAGATTCACCTCCAGCAATGAGCTGGAGGTAAATCTGCTGACTTTCTACCCATTTTCAGCGAAATTACTGGGGTGGAATTACTGCTGCAGTAATTCTGCCAAAATGCCCCATAGAGTCCAATGGAGTCTGAAAAAATGGGAACATACTCCGCCGCCACCACATGTGATCCAGCGGTAAATCTGCCAGACCAAGTGTTTATAACGGTAAGACCAGTGGATTTACAGACAGAATACCGCCCAACTCGTAATGACCTCCATTGTCAGGTGAGATTTCATTCAATTTCTGATTTGGCCATGTACTAAGCAGGGGTTGATGTAACATTGCCATTACATGAGTTCAAGTTAACATAAAACACACTCAGGCCTATACATACTTTCTTAAATTATTTCAACATCTTCACCAACCCTCTCTTCTACTTCCTTGAAGCAGTATATATCTGTAAGGCATTTAATATCAAAGAGCCCACATACAAAAAGTTTAATATCATAATACATCTTCATTAAGGAGACTTCAACATCATCACATACTATCCATTGTTAGGCAGAAACCTGTGCAGTTCCCTCTGGGACCACTGCAAAAAGTTTAAGACTACAGGTGTTGGCAGTAAACGCAATTGGTAGCAGTCTGTACCACCCAGAGTTACCTGGTAGCTGTGGCTGAGCAGTCAGACTTCTCTCAAGAAGAGTTAGGCAGTATATAGAGCATACACAGTAGGGCGGATAACAGTAGAATAAGCAAACACTGACCAGAGCTTTGGTATTAAAAAGTATAGATTTATTTATTTAAAACACACTTTGTAAAAATACACTAACACTAATGAGGCAAGCAATTTCAAACACAGTCACTGTAAGTATATACAACCCCCTTATAAATATTCGACAAGTCTAGGTTCAAGACACCACTTATTTTCAGACAGAGGTGAGCGCATAACCTAGATGGCACTCTAATATTTGTTAAAAAGGGAGGGAAAAAGGCAGGGTATGAAACCAACTCAGTACCAACACTTTTAAGAGACAAATGCAAGTCAGGCAGGCAAAATCTACTGTATAGCACACAAAGTCAAGGGCCAGGCCCACTCTTGGAGAGAGCAAGGCTGAATGTCTCAAACAGCACAGTGGAAAAGCACTTCCAGTCTTTGTAGAAAAATGTCACAGAACGGTTGGACCAGTTTCGAAAAGAAAGTTTAAGAAGGTCTGGAGGACGACCCAGTGGAAAGGTGAGGATTTACGGGACACCCCACTCTAACCGTTACAAGGGAAGTCAGGCGGACACAGTACCTTTAAAGTGGGGAGACAGCTCCAGCGGGGGCAGTTGTTCCTGGCAGCGGATGCAAGTCAGGGCTTTGCCTGGAGGAAGAAAAGATCTCGACGTGGAGGAAAGCTGAAGATCGTTGCACTGCCAGGGAAGAAACCAGCCGCAGAGTTCTCGGTCACAAGGCACCACCTTTTGTTCGCGGTCCCGTGGTAAGTGTGGCTATCCGGTTGCCGGGGTGCTTGGCACGGGCAATTCGACCACACGACGTTGGGGGTGACGAAAAGAAAGGCAAAACTGGTTGTTCCCACCAGTCAAGGGAAGAAGACTCTCCAGCAGGGAGATCTCCTCTGTCGTTGGGAAGTGGTGAGTCGGTTCAGCAGGGCTCCACCGGTGGTGGTGTCGTTGCAGGTCGGCTCAGCTTCTCCCTCTTCGGATTCTTAGGTCCTGTGGCGACTTCTGAAGTTCCAGTCCCCAAAGGCCCTGCTTTTATGCACCAAAACCCCCATTCACACAGCCTAGCTGTCAATCAAACATGCTAAGTGGTGAGCACACAAGAGTGCGACTTGAGTTGTCGAGGCAACTCAGTCCAGGGTGCCTAAACCCCCTCCCACACCCCCAGACAGAGTGGCACCACTTTGGAGGGCTTCTGTGCAGAAGCCCGCCAAAAGTGAAACAAAGGGCTCAACCTTGGGTTAGAATTACAGAGGCGAACACCATCGCCATTCTAGAACCGAGTTCTGGCAGAAAATACCAACCAGTGAATTAATATTAATTTAATAAACCGGCGGTATGTCTGAGGCTATGTTGAAAAAGTATTAGCCTCGAACAATGGGAAAATCCCATAGGAATATATTTGCGGTCGAATATAAAAAGTAGTATCCACTGCCACCAGCCAAAACTCGCTCAGGGGGGACGGGACAGTGCCCCCTCGAACAACAGACACAGGGGCAATCGAATTGCCCCTACCAGTACGTCCACAATAGGATGGTTTGTACTGGTTCTGTTAATAATTTGGGACTAGTAAAGCCAATGGTGACTTTACATGCCCTGGGAGACAGTAGTCAGTCCCAGGGTATGGAGTCTATGTTTGGGAGCCACTATGACATCCCTGTGTTACTGCACGGAGGGTGCTTTGTAACACACATAGAAAAAAAAACATGAAACCCTATGGGGTGAAAGACCCCCATAGCCCATCAAACACATAGATAGTCAAAGGAACACCTCAAATCATGTCCAAGAGTGTGAGGAAAAGAGTCTCACTCTTGGTAGGAGAAAAAAATAAACACCAAAAATCCAGCAAAGCTGCTGGGGGACTCACTAGGTTCGGGAAATTAGCCTCTACAGAGAATTCTCCCTAGCATCCATGTAAGGACTTCAATATCATCACATATCATCCATGTGGGGACCTCAACATCAGCACACACCATCCATGTGAGGACTTCAATATCATCACACATCATCCCTGTGGGGACCTCACCATCAGCACACACCATCCATGTGAGGACTTAAATATCATCACACATCAACCCTGTGGGGACCTCACCATCAGCACACACCATGCACGTGAGGACTTAAATATCATCACATATCAACCCTGTGGGGACCTCACCATCAGCACACACCATCCATGTGAGGACTTAAATATCATCACATATCAACCCTGTGGGGACCTCACCATCAGCACACACCATCCATGTGGGGACTTAATATCATCACATATCAACCCTGTGGGGACCTCAACATCAGCACACACCATCCAGTTGGAGGATTCAATATCATTGCATTCCATCTCTACTGCGACATTGAGCATAATTACAAACTATTCTTATGGGACCTAATATGCCATGACACACCATCCCTGTGAGGACCTCTTTGTCATCAAACAACATCCCAGTGGGGATCTGAACATGACCACGCACCATCCTTTTGGTGGACTCAGTACCATCATATCAGCTCTATGGGGACTTCAGCATCATTACATACTATTCGTATTCACATACCCTTGTATGGCCAATTGGGTGCATCTGTGGCTTCATTTGCATCACCTGAATGCATTTTCCTTCGCCTTTTGGGTATTTTTGGTTAAAATCGGCCACTATTTTTGGCTGTGTTTCGTTCAGTATTTTAACCTGAAGGTAGGATGGAATAAGCATTTTTATTTCCAGCTCTAATTCCACTGGAGGATGTATCCCGGGGGGAATTATCACTGGTTTTCATTGCTTATTCCTCCAGTGCTAATTTCTTCAGGGTTAATTTCACCAGAGGAATTAGTGTCCATTTTCAATAACCTGTATATCAGCAGACTGAATAAAGTGGCGGCAATTCCACTACTGCCACTTTGACCCTTAGAGATGAACTTGTAATGAAACCAAATTAGTATCAATTAAACATTAACCCTGTGAATATGTTTGTGTAATCAGACAAAATGTGATGCCAACATTCAATTAATTCACATATCAGACTATAGACAAGATGACATCAGTGCACATAATGTGTTGTCTTCACAGTGTGGACAAGATGACATCAGTGCACATAATGTGTTGTCTTCACAGTGTGGAATTCAATATCATCACACGCCACCCATATGGGGACTTCAACAAAATCACAGAAAAATAAGGAAGTAAAGTAAGTCACATTGTGATTGGTTTGTTACAAAGTAGCCAATGCTTAAAATGAATCTGGAAGTGTGTTGTGCAATGAGGGAAGACTTATGTTGCGTATCAATTATATTCAATTCTGTAAACATACAAAATACACAAAAAACAGCTTAATTTCATTCTTTTACATTTAAACGCAGAGTTCAGGCCATTTAAAATACAATTGAATTTGTGTATAAATGGTTCCCATGAATCTGCTGTCTGTTGCCTAAGCATGTAGGGCATCTGATTTATCAAGTGTGTTTAAATTCCTGTCCGTGTGTTGATGACTGCAATACCACACCCAGCCTGCGGGGGCAGAGCTGAGTAAAAAATCAACACACCAAAATAAACACAGGTCCCCACAAAGCCATTTTTTTAAAAGTTCTAAAAATTGGCACAGATGTCTTTTAAGTTGTTTTAATTCATTTGGAAGGCATTACCATGTGTAGACTTGGGTTTAGGTCCCCACAGTGAAATCAAGTCCCCACAGCGTGTGCATGTTTACACACCCAAGTCCCCACAAGGATAGTAACACAAACACACACACACACACACACACACACACACACACACACACACACACACACACACACACACACACACACACACACACACACACACACACACACACACACACACACACACACACACACACACACACACACACACACACACACACACACACACACACACACACACACACACACACACACACACACACACACACACACACACACACACACACACACACACACACACACACACACACACACACACACTGTTCATAAATCCATAAGAAGCATTGAGGGGACTTCTTATGACTGTGCTAACATATCAACGATCCCCTCCAGCATATTTTCATTCATTTATCATAGGGAGTAAATATAACTTACATTCTAACAGATCTGAATTTCTGTTTTTAGATATACAACTCTGACTGAATGAATAATAAAAGCTTCCTGCCCTGTCTGGCAGCATTGACATGGATTCCTACTGAATCTGCCGGCATTTCACTTGTACCAAAATATACGTTGGCATTGGCAATATCTTACAATTTCGATCCATGCCCCTGCTCGCTCTCTCAAATACATAAAAATTGTACAGTAATTTAAAAGCATGGATACAATGTTTTACGCATGGTTATTAATCACTTTATAAGATGATATTACAAAAATCAGCCCTTTTGTGTTTTCTGGTTGAGTGGAGTTACAGGGCAATCAGTGAAGCCGGTAAGGACAAGCATAGAATATAGGCATTTTGAACCTGATCCTTTGTGCTGACATTACTACAATTAGTAGCAATTAGTAAGATGAGAATCTCCCAACCAACTTTCAGCATAAAAGAAACCCCATCAGTGAGTGCGTGCACAATTGAAAATAACCTAAAGTCTAAGCTCCTGTTATGAATATAATAAACACAAAAAAGTGAACCACTGAATGGAAACACGCAAAATAAAATATGCAAAACATTTATGTTATATTCAAAGAAGACACTATTTACATTAGAACTATTTAAAATACCACACCACATGTATGCACAAATGAAAGACGTATACATGTTTCCATTAAGCAAAGAGGTAACAAAATCACAAAATGAATATAACCAGTTTACAAATGTTGTTTTGACCTTTCAATCACCTATATTACTATGGAATATTTATCGAGCGGGAAATGGTGGTGGAGTAAAGATGAAAAGGTAGCAGCCTAAACAATTCCCCAAAACAGAGGTAGATAGACAGAAAAACAAATCAGTAGGAATAATTGCTCTCACTCACCATATAGAATGTAGTAGCTCTCATTGTATAAATGTATTATTATTTTACACAACACACACATAAATATCAATACATTTCACATAGGGAGGATTGAAAAGATACATCAGACAGGTAGGCTGTTTGCTTTCTTCTTTATCAAGAGCAGATCTACGCCCACTGGCTTCCTTCAAGTCTGCTCTCTTACTCCAACAGACTCTTTCTAAAGATGAACATTCCAATAGAAGATGAATGTCATGACTATTTCACCCAAAGGGTTGAACATTCCAATTCCCTATCATCTGATGTCATATTGCATAAAATGTTATTACATAGCATAGAATGTTACACATCTCCCTTCTTTACAGTGTTTTCTCACACCAATACAAAACTTAACATACTGTATCTCCACAATTTGCCTAAAATGAACTTTGATAAATAACATTATTTGCACACATATACTAGAATCAATTCACCAAAGTAATTATTACTTTTTTCATACAGCTTGTCATTTCATGTCAACATAGACTATAGCATTTCTATTCCAGTATCACCTCACACCGTTCAATGATCACTCTACATATTCTCTCAAGTAAGCAGGTTTACAACATTCTCGTCTTGGCCACCGTATATCCTTATTGCTAGATGTAGCACTACTCAGCATTTTGTTTTCTCTCTTTACTTGATTGAACCGGCTACAACAAATTCTGTTTTTGTTCCAAACCTTAGCATCAGAGGTCCTGACAACACCATGCAGCATTTGTATTACTTTGCTCTGTTCCAACCAATTTACCACAACCTCCTTCCTGCCTCAAGGCAGTTTAATGCGCATTTCATCACCCATTACAAACTTTCTCTCCTTCACAGCTTTCTGGATATCAAAATGTCTCATATTCTGCAATTGTTTCTTACCAATTATCTTCCTAATGTTCTGCAAGTTCATGCTCCTCACCCCTGCTCTACCAAGCCAAAGAGGACAAGCTCTGGTATTAGGCTTCCTGCCCCTGACCATATCAAAAGGTGAAATGTCTGTGGTGGGAGGTGGCATGTATCCATAAGGTACCACAACTTCATGACTCGATTACACCTTTCTACTATTCCATCCATTTTCGGATGATAAATAGAAGTTGTCTTATGCTGAATCCCATTGCTTTTTAAAAATGCTTTCATTTCCCTCAACACCAATTGCTCTCCATTGTCAATAATGATACTTGACGGATATCCTTCTATCTTGAATATCTCATCTAAGAACTTAACAATGTCCCTTGTACAAATATTTTTAACCCAATGAGACAAACATATCAACTAGAATGATACAGTACTTTATCCCAGTTTGACAACATACGGGTCCCACAATGTCTAAACCTGCCCGTTCCCAGGGAATTTCAGGAATAGACATTAATGTCATTGGTCCTACCCTCGTAATAGAGGTTTTTCCAGAATCTTTACACATATGACATTCTTGTACCAATCTCTCCACTTGTACATCCATGCGCAGCCACCAATAGTCTTGTCTTAACAACTGCTTAGTCCTTGTCATACCCTGATGACCTTCATGTACACTAGTCAGTATTTTGTTTTTCACACCACGGTGAGGAACTAGCTTGTCCGCCCTCATCAATATATCTCCTTTCCAGCTTAGTTGATCAAATACCAACCTCATGGCATCCGGTATATTTCCCATCCTGCTCTCATTGCATTTCATTCCACACTCAGTGCATTCCTTGGTACCCCTTAATGGTTACCAGACATTTCGTCGAAAAAAAATGGTCGACGGGACATTTGGTCAAAACCATTTGGTCGAAAACCAAATGGTCGAATTTTTTTTTGTTTTTTATTTTCACTTTTTTTTTTGGGGGGGGTTTGAGGGGTCCCCCCCAACCCCCTTTTTTCTAAAAAACCCTTTTTTTCCTAAACTAAAACCTAAAAAAAATATATATAAATAAAAAAAATAGACCATTTGGTTTTCGACCAAATTCCGTCGACCAAATGTCTTTCGACGAAATGTGTTTCGACGAAATGTCCGGACACCCCCCTTAACACTTCCTCTTCTGATATAGCTGCTTGCCATTCTTCCTCTGACATCACATCCTGACTCATTTTAATTTCCAACACTTGATCATCCATGTCCTCATCATTTGCCTCTTCATCCTCAACCACATTGGTCAATCTAGACAAATAATCTGCAGCTTTGTTTTTTACTCCTGTACATACTCCACATCTCATATATAAACCTGCAGACTGCCCACTCACTGCCTAATTCTGAATGATACTTTGGGCATCATCACAAATTGGGCGGTCAGCCTTAAAAGTGGTGGTAATGGAATTAACCTCGCCAATACTGCTTCGCCGGATCATGAGCTGACACAAATACAACCGACTGTAAAATAAGCATGCGTTTTTATCTGTGCCGGCAACATGAAGCGCAATCACAGCCGCATCACAAGTCCATATACGGCAGTATTAGCACTGAAACCAAGAGCTAATACCGCCAAAAACACGCCACAATAACCTCCAGCTTCCAGCTGGAGGTAAATGAACACAGGAATCAGAAATGAAGCCACATGTGTTCCCAATGCACTCCAGAGGGCTATATAAGGCGCCCCTACCCCAAAAACTGTTTCCAACACACTGCTGCTACTAGCCACTGTGAGCTGGGACAGACAGCTGCTCATGCTGCGCTTGAAAGTAGAGAGGCAGGACAACCAGGCCAGGGCACAGGGAGGGGAGGAGGAGCAGAAGGAGGAGGAAAGCCCAAGCAAGGTGTGCACTGATCCCCATGGTCAGGCCCTCATACTGGACCCTCACTGACAGCCAATTGGTCACCCTGTACTGCCTCAACAGGGAGACCATAACTGATCTGCTCACCACAATACAGAATGACATAGGGAGCATGATCAACATCCCGGCAGCTATGCCCCCACTGCTGAAGCTACTGTCTGTCCTACAATTCCTCAGAACTGGCACTTTCCAGCACTCTGTGGCCAGGATGCATGGCACGGTACAGCCCACATTTTGTGCAGCTTTGGCCCAGGTGCTTGAAGCCCTCCTGCTCCAAGTGCAATGCCACATCTCACTGTCTACCACCCCAGCCCAGGTCAATGCCATGAAGAAACAGTTCCATACCATTGCCCAAATGCCAAATGTGATAGCAGCCATGGAATGTACCCATGTTGCCTTGATGGGCCCCCAGACACACAAAGCAGTGTACCATAACTGCAAGCACTACCACTCCCTGCATGTGCAGGTGACCTGCGACCCCAACCTGTACATCACCCACAGCTGTGCCCGCTACCCTGGTTCCACCTACGATTCCATGGTCAATTTGCATATTTAAGTAACTTTGGGTCTCACCCTAAGTTACTAGGGGAATCCAGACGTAGACCCCTTGCTCACTATTCTTAGAGAGGCACATCTCCTCCCTACTGATGAGGTTCAACCAGACCGAAACACGTGTCTGGGGATGCTGTTGGTACTCTTGTTCAGAGGAGAATTGCCTAGCATTTCGGTGCTGGACTGCCTCTGGGCAGGACAAAGACTGATATGTTTGGGATATTTCTTCTCTGTAAAAGATAGTGAGCTAAAG
The DNA here is from genome assembly GCF_040938575.1 of Ambystoma mexicanum. Taxonomy (NCBI): domain Eukaryota; kingdom Metazoa; phylum Chordata; class Amphibia; order Caudata; family Ambystomatidae; genus Ambystoma; species Ambystoma mexicanum. The sequence goes on along the minus strand of NC_090941.1, from coordinate 399,715,921 downwards.
ACTCTGGGTAAGTCTCTCGTAACCAGGACTAATGTCTGGCAGAGAGACTCCCAGGACCCCCCTTGACAATTTGCATATTTAAGTAACTTTGGGTCTCACCCTAAGTTACTAGGGGAATCCAGACATGGACCCCTTGCTCACTATTCTTAGAGAGGCACAGCTCCTCCCTACTGATGAGGTCCAACCAGACTGAAACACGTGTCTGGGGATGCTGTTGGTACTCTTGTTCAGAGGAGAATTGCCTAGCATTTCGGTGCTGGACTGCCTCTGGGCAGGACAAAGACTGATATGTTTGGGATATTTCTTCTCTGTGAAAGATAGTGAGCTAAAGACTCTGGGTAAGTCTCTCGTAACCAGGACTAATGTCTGGCAGAGAGACTCCCAGGACCCCCCTTGTCAACCTACAGAACAGCACACTACTTGGATACATGGAGAGGCACAGAGGACAACGGACGTGGATAGTGGGTGAGTAAAATTGCATGCATGCAAGTGCAATGAAGCACCTGGACAAATTGGGGGGATGCCAATGACTACACAAAGCATGGTATGACAAGCAAATGTAATCGACATACCTGCCCACCTCCCGCACCAACGTTACCGTGCAGCCCAGGGAGCATGCACATGTCAGACATACCTGGATGGCAAAGCTGATGAACACATTCAGTATGATAGAACAAACATGACTACAGTTACCACAATGCAACATGCAAAATCCAAAGTAATGCTGCCAAATGGCCACATCGCATCACACAACATTAGCACAGCCATGCACCCATGTGCGCCCAGCCTGAAATACCAGCCCAGTGGCCCTAGAAGCCTAGTGAGGGCCGATGGGAACCCCAGCATGCCACATGCATGGGAGAAATGCACTGCCACAAGACAGCCGCCAGGTTTGCTGCATGCATCACCAACAGACACCCTACGTAACAACTGTTGCAGGGGAACAGGTGCATGTGAAGTGAATCAATGCATTATATGAGTGGCACATCATGCACTGACATTGCACAGACACATGCCACGAAATGAAGACCCATATGCATTCATATACTGTCCATTGACCTGATACTGTGTAAGGCCACCCGCACACATTTCACCGTGACTGATGTCTGAGCCTCACCCCCTGCAGGTAATTCTGCATACCCACAGCTACCCTGGCTAATTGTACCTGTGCGTGAGCCACAAACACAGCAGGATGTTGCCTACTACCGTACCGGTTGAACCCTGATGTAAGCTCCAGAGAAAGTGGGTAAAATTGTGCTTGTGTGTGCCATGCTGCACAATCTCTGCCTGGAGGGAAATGTTCTACTACCCCCTGATGTGGACATTCCCCCCCCCCCGAGGATGAAGATGCAGTGCCTGTGGCATAGACAAATGCACGCATTGCCAGAAATTACATGAGGGATGAGAGACTGGCTCACCAGAGACTTATTGACAATTGCTTTTGATTCATTCCACCAACTGGCCACACTATCCCCCCATACTCCCTCCCACCACCAACTCCCCTGCACAGCCACTTAGGGCACAAAGTGTCTCAATATTATTCTCATCCATGGCCTCTTTCACTCCATGCCATCCCCTGTTGATCTTGGCCCAAATGGTGCTTGGACCAGCACCTGTGTGTACTCTGGTGTGACTCCTCAGTGAGTGATGTTGAACTGATGTGCTGAAGTTGACATCCATGCTCTGGTGGATGGCCTCTGCAAGTGTCGAGAACCCTTACGTCAACTCCCTGGCCCTCTGCCCATACACAGTCAGGGCATCAGTACTGGATGCTGCCTCTCCCCGGTTTCTTGTCATGGCTCACACAATCCTGCGGGCGGCCCCTTGCAGGTAGTCACAGATCGCATGCAGGTGTTCAGAATGCATGTGCCCAATTGCCTCCATTTACCCCTGTCACCTCTCATCTCCTCCAGACTCCGAAGCACGCTGTTGCTTGGTGGTGTTTGCTGGATGGGAGCAGATCTATGCCCCACTGGCTTCCTTCAAGTGGGCTCTCTTTCTCCAACAGACTCTTTCTAAAGATGAGCATTCCAAAAGAAGATGCATGCCATGACTATTACCACCAAAGTGTTGCACATTCCAATTCCCTATCATCTGATGTTACATAGCATAGAATGTTAGACAGATCTGGTTAACTGAGCTCTTAATTGATGAATACTTGTGAATTAGATAATCTTAATGTTATATGGGTATTATTGCATATAGCATGCCATAAAGATGAGACATATATTACAAATAATGCCCAATCTTACCTGTTGCAGCATGTTAACCTAGGATACATGCGCAAGTGCCAAAGTCACCAAAAACTTGACTTTATACAGGTTTTAAGCTTCACAATTCATGGGGATGGACTAGGCTGTTAAACCCGGAAACTAAGATGGCAAAACAGCAGTGCACACAAACCTATTAGCAGCCATGCTAGTAGAACAAAATAAAGTTGTCCAACGCTGTAAAGAGGACATTCATTATAATTGTTATTAACCAATATTATTATATTGGCAACATGTGAGAAACCATGCAGGTGAAACTATATTAATGTTAACTAGATGATCATACCAACATAAAATCGGGATTGAAACTGGCTGGGCATAAGCACCTATACCCAGCCATCTCGGTAGAGTAATAATAACAAAAGAAAAGTACCACTGCAAGTAAGACATACATTGTCATAATTATAAAGCAATTCAAAACGACGGAATAAAAATCCTAGTGTAGAAGCCAAATTGGCATTCTCCAGTTCTAGCGTGCCACTACATATGAAAACTTGTAAAATAAAACGTTGCTGTTACACATATAGGTGAAGTCATACTAATGTAAAGGGAAATAAAACGTTTAGTCTATTAAATTATGCCTTTGTGTTACTTGGTGACATACATTTCCAAACACAGTACCGTATAACATGAGACACAATCAACTAAAGGCACTGCAGAATGCATATAGTTTCCATGTACATTCAGACATTGCCAAACTGCTCTGAATTAGCATGACTTTTACACTTCGCAATTGCAGTTCAAAAGAAAACATCACAAATTCACAACAATCAAAGTTCCTCATTCATCGGCTTTTAATTATCATCTTAATACAGTGGCCTTAAACTGTGATGAATGTTGCTGGGTCTGCCTTACCTTGGCTGGAATCTTACGTAAGAGGGAGGAGATACACGGCACAGTTAGGGACTTATTTTTTTTTTCTAGCAGTCCCCTTTCTTGTTGGTGTTCTGCAAGGTTCAGCTCTGTCTCCACTCTTTCTTAATATCTATATGTACCCCTTCAGTGAAGTTATAGAGAAGTGGGGCTTTGAGTGGCAGCTGTATGCAGATGATACTCATATACAGGTCGACCTCAAAAGAGGAGCTAGTGGAGGCAGAGTGGTGGAGGACTGTCTGTGCCTAAATGGAGATCCGACAGATGTTCTGCTTCTGGACTATCCCGTGATATCGTTTTCCTTTTTCTTAGCCTCACAATCTTGGGGCCCACCGTCTCCTGTGTGGTCAGGAAGCTGTATGTCCTGGTTTTTCTGTGCAAATGGATGTAGTTGTAAAAAGCGCACATTTTCATCTTAACAGATGTCTCTATGATACGGATGTGAAAGGGGCACCGCGATCAAGATATGGAGGGGCTGGAAGACTGGATTTTGGCGACGCCCCTCCATCCTGATGCCGTGCGGCGAGGTGCGGTACGGCATACGCGATCGGATCTATGCAGTGTGATCGCGCAAGGTACGTCAGCTGATTTGGCATGCTGTTGCGTGTTATCGCGTCTCCCTCCGTGCCGCGTCGTGTCTCTGTGATCCGGATGTGAAGGGGCACCGCGAACAAGATATGGAGGTGCCGGAGGACTGGATTTCGGCGGTGCCCCTCCATCCTGATGTGGCATATGTGATCAGATCTCTACAGACGGCGCAAGGTATGTTAGCTGATTTGGCCTGATGTTGTCGAGCCCAGACTCTTGCAGGTTTCGGCTGATAGTGATGGTCTGATTGTGTATTGCCCCCCTCAACCTCATGATGTCGCAGATTTCGGCTCGGGTCAATCGGGGCGGGCAGCCTCTGACGCAGCACTGTGTTCCAGGAGCCATGCTTGGTTGGTTGGACAGCTTACGAGACTGTAACTGGAAAACTGATTTGGGACTTGCTCTCAGGGTACTGTACGGGCTCCGAGGTGTGATGTAAAGTTGCTTCCTGGAGTCATCTTGAAGATTTTTGAAAAGCTCTGTACATTCGGCTCCTCTGCCAATTTTTATGTCTGAAGTGGAGGAGGGAGTGACATACAGACATGTGTTGCTTTTGTGCCATGATGTTTCATAGCATGCATTACAACTAGGATGTTTCCTTTTCAGCTCTGTGGGGGGTATTTTTCATGCTGTATGCGCAAATTGGTGAATGGTGGGTCCTTATGGTAAATTTACCTGGTCTGTGTATGCTACTTTATCATTCTGGTGTGACCAACATGTGTGATCTGGGCCAGTGATTTACAATATAGAGATTGATCACTTTGTTCCTGCTACACAGCCTTTTGCTCTTTTATTGCTGTTTTGGAAAGGTAATGACATATATTGGGGGGATGGTATTTTTATGCCCAGGTTTTCTGGCATCGGTGTTTGGCTGTAGTCTGCAATTGATCTGGGTATGCATTTGGATGTTATTTGCCTACTGCATTACCATTTGGGATGCTTTGGACTTGACTCAAAGTGTGTCATTGATATGTGCCTTTGTTACTTTTTGAAGTCATGCACAAGCTCTTTTGGTGTTTTCTGGTTGGGGAAATTATTTAGGTGATTGGGAGAGGTACCGGGGGTGGCTTGGGGTTTATTTGTTCTTGTTGACGTTGGATTCATACTTCTGCAGGAGGGGGTGGGGGTGGGTATTTGTTTTTTGTGAGCACAGAATTTTTGACCTGATTTTTCGTTGTCTTCTTTTTTCCCTTGCAATGCCATCTGGGGGGGGGGGGGTGATCAATTATCTGTTTCCTCTTGGCATATAAATGGCCTAAACAATCCACTCAAAAGGCAAACGATTTTTAACTGTTTGAATGATATGCATAGTGATGTTTATTTTCTTCAAGAGACCCATTTATTGTTGGATGAAGTTACTATGTTACGCAAAAAGTGGATTGGGGAGTTTTTTGTCTCGTGCTATTCGTCCAGGAGTAGAGGGGTCGCTATTTTGATACGGAAGAATGCCCCGATTAAAGTCTTAAACTCTCGCTCTGATAAGGAGGGTAGGGTCATTGCACTCTTGGTGGAGGTTCAGGGGGTTCAAAATATTCTTTGCAATGTTTGTGCTCCCTCTGTGGATGATGGTTCATTCTTTGGAACAGTTGCTCAAATGTTGCAGGATTTTGCTTGCCGGAATATTATTCTGGAGGGAGATTTTAGTTTGATTATGGATAATGTAAAAGATCGTAGTGGATCCTGTGCTGTTCGCAGAAGGGATCCGACATTTTGTTCTTTTAACTCACTTGTCTCTGAATTTGCCTTAGAAGACTGTTGGAGATTGCTTCATGCTGATTTGAGAGAATACACGTTTTATTCTAATTCTCATGGCTCACATTCTCGCATAGATATGTTTCTCATGGCTGGTTCAGCAACCTTGAATCTGGCAAGCTGTGAGATTGGCTGTATTGCTGTCACTGTCCATGCACCTGTGTTTATGAATATGGGTTTGCAGTTTGATACTTCTAGATCATTTTGTTGGAGAATGAATGCCTCAATTCTTCAGGAAGAGGAGATAGTGGAAAAAATCAGATCTGAGGCTGATCATTTTGTTGTAGAAAATAGGACAGAGGGAATTGGTGTTGGGGCAGTCTGGGAGGCATTTAAATGTACAATGCGGGGCTTCATTCTGGGTTTGTCCAGTAACAAGAGGAAATGTTAGGAGAAGAAAAGTTTGGATTTGGAACAACCTATCAAGCAGCTTTCCAAGGATTTGATTAATGACTCAGTAAATCTGGACAAAAGGAGAAAACTTAGGGAGCTGCAGAGGGAGTTGAATGAGACTTTGAAAATGAGGTCTGAAAAGGATTTATTCAGATTAAATGTTCTTATTTTGAATATGGTGAGAAATGCGATCGCTGGCTTGCCTATAGATTAAGACAGCAGCAATCAGAAAGATCTATCACTTCTATTAAAAGAGAGAATGGTCAGGTGACTTGTGATCCAAAACTGATTAATGAAACATTTAAGGAATATTATACGAAGCTGTATCAGAATGAGTTGGGTGTCAATGGATTAAATGAGTCATTTTTGGAAGGGTTGGAGATACCTAGAGTGAATGATTTGGAGACTGCAATGCTGGGTGAAGCATTGACTGTGGATTTAATGAAAACTGCGATTGGGAAGTTGAACTCGGGCAAGTCTCCGGGTCCGGATGGTCTGCCTGCTGAATTTTTCGAAAATTTTGCCTGATTCGGTGGTAGAACTTATGCGGGATATGTTCATGGAATCCAGGGTGGGAGGTTTGCTTCCTGCTTCTACTAGTCATGCCATTATATCGGTTTTTCTAAAAAAGAATAAGGATGGTTGCTTGACTTCGAACTACCGTCCGATCAGTTTGATTAATACTGATAATAAGATTCTTGCGAAATTATTGGCTCTTCGTTTGCAGAATCTTCTTGTGAAATTAGTGCACACTGATCAGTCAGGCTTTGTTCACGGCCGGAGAACATCTAGCAATATTAGGAACTTATTGTTGTTGATGACACATGCACAGGATATGGAAGATGATGTTGCGGTGCTTTCCTTGGACGCAGAGAAAGCGTTTGATCGCGTTGATTGGAACTATCTTTTTTCAGTATTGCGTGCTATGAATTTGGGAGAGGAATTTATTTCATGGATTGCCTTGCTTTATGCTTGTCCAACTGCCGCTGTCAGAACTAATGGGGAAATGTCAGATTCTTTTGTACTAGAGAGGGGTACAAGACAGGGTAAAGATGTCCTTTATCTCCCCTGATATTTGTTTTGGTCATGGAACCATTGGCGATTGCCTTGAGGTGTTATGTGGGGATACAGGGTCTGAGTTTTCATGGTGCTGATCAGAAGTTGTGGTTTTATGCGGATGATCTGTTATTGTTATTACGAAATTTAACAGTGTCCCTTCCGGCGTTGCTGGACGTTTTGGATAGATTTCATGCGGTGGCTGGATTTAAGGTCAATTGGTCTAAATCTGAGGTGTTGCCGATTTCAGGATATTGTGACAAGAATTTGATCACTGGGATGGGGTTTCAGTGGTGTGACAGGAAACTGAAATATCTGGGCATATGGCTAACCCCAATGGTGGATGCGATGGTTGTGGTGAACATGAGTGAAGTATGTAATGATTTGAAAATGAGCATTTTGAGGTGGTCTTTGCTTCATTTGTCCCTATGGGGCAAAGTGAACGCTATAAAAATGAATGCAGCTCCGAAGATTAATTACGTTCTTGGTATGCTTCCGATGAAGATTGGTCAACATTATTGGAAAAAGATTGATGGTTTGTTGCAGTCGTTTCTGTGTGATAATAAGCCGCCACGGCTAAAATTATGGAAACTTCAGTTGCCAGTGGAAAAAGGAGGCCTGGGGGTGCCGAACTTTAGGGCATATCATTTAGCTTTTTCAAGTCATTTTATTTTATCCTTTTTGATGGATCAGCTTGATAAATGGGTAATTGCTGAGGCAAGTATGTTGGGTCCGCTCTCTCCAAGGGCAATTCTCAATACAACTAACAGGTTATGTAAGAAATCGGCTTTGACTGTCTTTTTGAGAGAAACGTGGTGACAGGTACATGAATTCCTGGGATCGGTTGCTTCATAGACCATTCATGCTTCCATTTGGTTGAATCCGATGATTTCTGTCGTGGGTAAGTCTTTATTCTGGCCGGATTGGTTTCTAGGTGGAGTTCTCTGGATTGATGATGTTCTGGTAGATGGTGAGTGGATTGGAGAGCGTGAGTTGCGAGCGAAATTTCATATTGACAATTTCATATCTGATGACTTCAGAAAATTGAAGAGGAGTATAGGTGATGTGGCGGAGCAAGGAAGTTCAGTGGTAAATCTCTTTCTTAAAGTAAGGGAGCCAGGTGGTTGTTCAATCGCTAGCAGGATATACAATTGTATTGTGTCTGCCTATGAGGGGAATTCTGATCTGAGAGATGAATGGGGAAGGAGATTGGGGTGTGAAATTTCACCCGAGATGTGGTTGGATATGTGTGCGAATGTTAAACTATGTGCTATTGATCTGGTGGAACTGTCAAGACAGATAAAGATCCTCAATAGAGTGTTTTGGAGTCCGGAACGGATGTTTAAGAGGGGGTTGATGGACTTGGATGAGTGCTGGTGTTGTGGGAATGGACAGGGAAGTTTGGAACATCTACTGTGGAAATGTGTGCGTGTACGGGGATTCTGGCATGATGTTTGTTGTGTCTGCTTGCGTGTTTTGAATCTGGATGTTGAATTGGATTTTATGACAATGATCTTGGGAGGGGGAGAGTTGCTAGAGGATCTCTCTGTGTCACAGAAGAAGTTTCTACTCCGTGGTGCTAGTCTGGGAAAGAAGCTGGTTTTGAGGGGCTGGAAATCACGGAATGCACCAGTTCTCGAAGATTGGATTGAGGGGATGTCTGCCCTGGCGTCCTTGGAAAAGGTGGTTTTTAAGAGGCAAGGGAAGTTGAGATTGCATGGAAAGGTTTGGGATGACTTTCTGAATATTTACTAATTTCTTGCTGGTTATGAATATATAATGTTCTGCTGTTCTGTGTGTATTTTACTGTGCTGTGTTCATTGTTCTGATTGATTTAATTGTTTATCTATATGTGAAATTGTATAAATACATGAATAAACAAAAAAAAAAGAATTACTCATTGTAATCATTTACTGGACAAAGGTAATCTTAAAAACCTAGTTCAGGCATTTGTTCTTTCGAGAGTACAATACTGCTTATTTCTTTATCGTGGTATCACAAATAAATTAATATCTAAACTTGAAAGCCGTTCAAAATCAAGCTGTGCGTGTGTGCTCCTTGGTATGAAAAAATGCGTTCATATCTCTCAGACTCAGAGTGAGCGAGGTTGGTTGTCGATGAAAGCTTTCATTCAGGCGCAGGTTCTTACACAATTCTGAAAAAGTGTGAATGGTCTTGCACCTGGGTATTTATCATATATGGCGCAGCATTATCTGGCTGTACATGCTCTTACATCTAGGTCAACACATTTTTGTCTGGTTGGTAATTTCCAGAGCGCATCTTATGCTGGCAAATCTTTGCATACCTTGCACTGCCATCTGTGGAGTAGCCCGCTTATCTTGTTTAGAAATATTACCACAAAGAATGCTTTTAGGTTTCAGCCTTAACAGTATATAGACTCAGTCTATATTTCTATAGGCAGAATGACAAGGAAACTCTGTAATCCTTCCTGTTATATACAATTTGATAATTCTTTATTTGTATTGTTTTTGATGTGTGTATGGCACCTTGATACTAGTTCTGTTATGGCAATACGTGTGCACTTAATACATAATGTTACTATTACAACTACTAGTGTTACTACAACTGCACACGTTTCCAGTTTTAAATAAAACAATCCTGCTCAAAGTGGTCTCAGTCTGTGGTCAGAGCCCCTTAGGATGACACATCCGGATTGTGTTTCCACCGACTGTTGTTCCCCTAAATTCAAACTGCTGGGCCAGTGGCTTTCTCCACCAGATTGTACCAGAAAGCCTCTTTTTGTGGGTGGAAAACTCTGAACCCTTTAGTTGAAGTGGTCTGGTTTGTAGACCCTCAACCAGACTGTGACAAAATGACCTCTGTTTTGCAGATGAAAAGGGATGAGTAGTGAATTAATCACCTATTCATCCATCACACTTCTAAAAACTAACAGTGATCCCAGTCATGAGGTTTTAAAAAAATATTATTATTTGTATACGGTTTTTGTAAACCTTTACAAAACAGAGAATAAGAACAGAGTAAAATATTTACAAAGTCAAGATTAAAATTAGTATCATGATACAGAACAATCCATGTTGAAGGTATAGAGTATAAAAGTTAAAATCCTCTGTCAAATTCTATGTGTAGAGGAACACCATTGTTTTGCTTTACTTCCTAGCCAATTACTAAAACTCACATTACACATTACATGACATTAGCTATCACTCTCCTCCAACATTAGTGTGAGCCCTCCTCAGGGACTTTGTTGAATTATCTCTATTCATTTAGCCAAAAAAGTTAAGTTACATGGTTACATGTGGTCAGACGACAATTACAATTTCAAATTACAAAATTGTAATGGGGCCCTCACAGAATTGACAGCATTTAATTAAGCATAATGCTATGGCACTCAAAGCCAAATTCTTGCTCCCTTATTCCTCTGTGCATCATCGCAGCCACACTGGATTTACTGTACATCTTTAGACATCATAGGAGTTATGTTATAGATTACATTTGGTCGATTTCAGTATCGGGTACTATTTGCCCATGAAGAGGCCCCTGTATGCTTAACTAAATTCACATGATCACCCTGGATAAGTCCACAAATGGCAGATAGATATCTTACCACCACATTTATTAGGGCAACTGTTGTACCATGCAGCATATCCCACCACAGGCGATCAAGATTTACTCTGTCCAAATTATTTACACATTTTTTAAAGTGGTGTATACAATTTGATTTAAGAGCTAAACAGATTAACAGCAAATGTCTGAGTCTTTCTTTGTCTTCTCCACTTTTATGAATTCTACATACTGGCACCCTACCACTCAGTTCCCCTCTTATTTTGAGTACCTTGCTAGTCAGCAGGACTTTAAACCTAAACCTCATATATTCATAACGCCAGTTATAATCGGGAAACATAGCCAGGTAAGATTCTGGGAGTCCCAATATCTTATAGTGGGATACTAATTGATAATACAATTTAGTATTCCCCATCATTTCAATGGTTTCCGCCCAATCAAAGTTCTTTAGAAACTTTTTTACTCTGACTGGATTGTTAATAAGTGTTTCTCTCTTTAGACCTAATTTGTCCAATGTGCGTGTACAAGATGTCTCTAAAGTTAACAGTAGCAAGCCTCCGGATTCCCATTTCTAAGGCTGGTTCCCATCTGTTCATATAGGCGATTCCCTGTGTTTAGAAGCATCTTTCTGAAAATTGATAAAAAGCGCCACTCCACTATACTGGTCAGTGATTGCAGACCTAGTTCATACCTTATGGCATCAATAGGTACTGGTTTTGGCAGATAATGCAAGACTGAGTAGCTCCGCCGTCAACCAGCCAGGATATAGTTCGAGGCCATGGGTTATTTTAGGGATTACCTTAGAGAATTATAAAAGCGCAATAATGGGCTGAGGGAGTATTTTCAAAGTTTTTGGTCTACCTTTTTCATCATCATCACTTGACTGCGGACCTTCTGCGACAAACACTGTTGATACTGAAATTTCATGTGATTATTGAATATAGGTAATCCCAAATATTTCATTGTACATCTTGTGGTTAACTTTCATGGTTTAGAAACCATGTTACACAATCCATGTCTTCTGGTTGCTCAATCTCATTATTATTATTTTGTTTTAGTTTATCCGTACACAAGTTAGTGTAGTATATTCGAATAAAGCCGCAATCAAGTGTTGGAGTCCGTTCAGAGTGTGGTCGATAAGTCGGAAGTTGTTGGCGTACACACACCACGCCAATTTTGACCCTTCTACAGTAGGTGGCACAAAGGAAGCTTCATCCAGGCTTTTACCAAAATCAAATACATGGTGATTAAAAAGTGTGGGTGCAAAAATGCAACCCTGCTGTAACCCATTTGAAATGTTTATAGGATGGGATAACTGGCCCTCTATGTTTAAGCGAACCTGTATTTGAGAGTCTGCATGGAGATTGATGAGAATTGCTAGAATTTCTCCCGGCATACCCAAATTGTTCATTTTTGTCTATAGCCTAGCTCTATCGACTAGATCAAAGGCCATGGACAAGTCCATTGCGGCCATGTAAATGGGTTTTGTCCCTCACTTCCATGCCTTTTCCTGCAGTAAGGACAAAAGTAGACCCCCCTGCATCTGTCCCCACCCCCTTTCTTATCACGAATGGCTGTGATGATAAGATAGAGTTTCTAGACGACCATTCCTCTAATCTTTGCAGGGTAAGACCTGCAAAGATTTTGGAGTCTACATCCAGTATAGCCATCAGCAGTCATTTTGTGGTCTTTCCTCTCCCCCTGTTTGAATATCAGAATGACGTAAGAAAAATGCCACAAGGCCGATATACACCTTGTTTCAATGATGTCTGCAAACAGTATAGATAAGGCCTTTGCACATAATTCAGGGTTTCCCTTGAATAGTGCGTTTGAGAGATGGTTTGGCCCCGCCACTCTCAATGACCTTGCTTTTTGGATTTGAAGTGTAATATCCTGTACAGAAAATTCGAACTGCCATGCATGCTGTTTTATAGTGTTTCAGTCTGCCTTGCTGTTTCAGGTGGATACAAATTACCAAAGTGGTCCTCCCATACTTCATATTATATAGAATATATAGATGTCGATTGTGCAATAAATTGCACTGACTCCATACTGTTTATCAGTAACCAAAACGGTCTTGTCGAGCCATCTTTTAATGCTTCTAGCATGGATTCACTGTCTAGCTGTAACAGGGGGGCTCGATAACCTTTGAGCCAATTCTTTAGTTTCTGTTTTGCTCTTTTCATGACCTCCTTTTTTCTTCTATAGTGAGACCTGACTTCCTCATGTGACGTACCTCTCTATTACACAGATTTTTATTTTGTTTAAAATGATTTTCAAAATTATGTTTGTGACTATTCCTGTTCCTATTTGCTGCCGAAATCTTAATAGATTTACTGAGCAATTTGTCAATAAAGAGGGGAAAATTAGCATGTTTAAGAAGTGACTACTTTATTTCAATGATGGAAGTAGCAAATTCCTCTATGAAGACAGCATTTAACTTTAACATGTTGCCTTTGTGCTACACTATTCTGGATTTTGAGTGGTTCGTCATTCTGTTTGTGGAGTATTCCATTTTAGAGCTCTATTCCAGAAAAAAGTTCCAGCTTGTTTCCAGCATCCTGTGATCAGTGTTTTTTTTTTTTTATATTGAGCAAGTATATGACGTCCATTAGAAATTTAGACATAAATATATGGAGGCTTTTGTCCCATTGGTCCAGGTAATTGGGTCAATACAATTCTCATTAATTCCATATACTGAGTATAGCCCACATTTTGAAAAGTAGAGTCCCCTGAGATGACGCTGTAGTATCTTTTGCCTGGGCCCCTGAGGTCCTCCTATTATGTGGCTCTTTACACCTTCTGATACTACTGATAAGAGGCCCCAGTCTCTAGTTTCCGAAAAGACACATGGGATTTTTGCATTAAAATCTCCCATGATCACAAGCTGTAACCCAGTATAGGTGATCATTGCGTTTGTAATTACTGCATTCATTTTCTCTTAAGTTACCTGTAGATTTTCATCCGGGGGCCTCTAGACGTTTATGATAAGAATATTTAGGGAGGTCGAACTTGTTTTTACCTCCAACACTACTGCTAGGACATCATTGGAAATGTGTATACTTTTAATTATTTTCATGTCCTCTTCATTTTTGATTGCAATGAGGAGCACTCCCGAGGGGTACTCTCTTTGCCCCTTCGTAGCAAGTTCACAACGGATGTCAAAGCCGTCCAAAATAAACAGACTGGTCATCCAGGTTTCTTGAATGCAAATTATTGCAATCTGGGAGAGCTTTGCACACAATTCTGCTGAACCACGAGCGTGACCTCTAGAGTTCCAAGACAGGACGGAAACTTGCTTGCTCTGGTTGAAGGCTTGACTTTAGATCCTTTAGCTGGAAAATGGAGTCTCGCAAGGTTAGCGCCAACCATCTCCAGCTTGGGTCTTCTACAGTCAAATCTTGGTACCTATCACTCATCAAATTCCAATTTCCATCATATACTACCTGTGCCCTTCCAATGTCGTGACTACTATTTTGCTGGTTAGAGAAGCCCTTTCTGAAGGACAATATGTCATAGCCCAAATTATTATATTGGTTCACTTCCCGCAGTAAAGCTTCAAACACAGAACGCAAGTGAAACAATAATCTTACATCATCATATCGTTCTGGGTGAATAAAATCCACTAGCTTAATGTCTCCAGAGGAAAGTGTTCTCAGCTGGGGGATTTCATTCAATAATGCCAGCACCCTCCATCTATTTAATGATTCAGGACCCTGTAACCAAACATATAGTGCAGGATAATACTAGGGTCATCCGGATAACAAGGTGTCCTCCACTGTACATCGTCTAGCTCACTGTCAAAAACCGATTTCCGTCCTGTCTCCAACCTTTCCCCAATACCGTCCCTCCTTAGTTTTGTTATGTGGCAATTTGTGCCAGAGAGTGTAGAAGGAATTTCCTCGCTGATTATTGTGCTCGGCCCCTTGTTGTGCGTTAGTCCACTTTGCCGTCCTTCGTGGTCTCCCCCATGTTAGTTAACAGTGTGCAGCACAGTTAGGGGTTCCCTGCATTCCCTTTCCTTTTCGTTGGCTGATCCTGTTGGTATCGACCCAATTCAATGTAGGGCACTGACCACACCTTCTTTGTGCCTACTATCTGTTCCACTGTATTTCTAATCGTTATTTCTAACTGAAGGTTAACAAATTGGGAATCTTCCTTAGCCCTTGGGGAATCCTACGCATTCTGGGCATCATATCAATCCTTCATGGATTAACTGGAGCCTTGTCCCCTGTAATCTCTACCAGTGGTGGCTGCGCCACCCTCTGTTTACGCATTTGATCTTTACTATTAATTACCTGTTCCTTTCGTTGCATTTTATTATTTACAACTTTGGGAAGTTCGGGAGCCTCCAGACTCTCCTTGGTCAAAATACTTCCACCTGCTGGTTTCCAGTCACTCACATTGATCCTTTCTTCAATAATGGTAATGACGGGTTTGCCTTCCTCGATTATATCAACTGTACCCTCTGTCGGTGGGTGGCAGGGTGTTTTCCAGCCTTTCCCCTTCTCAACTGGCTTGGAGAATAATTGGTTAACCCCACCCTTTACCCTTGCTCTTTGGTTTGCTTTGTTCTGGCCGCAAGGGGTTCTGCTTTAATTGTGTGCCCTTTTTCTTTTTTCCTTTCCGCTTCAATTCTTCTGTTAGAGTGGTATATGGATTAACTCCACTCTTCGATTGCAGTGGACTTCCAACTCAATAGAGTCGTCAAGTCCTGGGGTTATATCACAGTTTGCTTTATCCTCCTTTATCACATTTCTCCATGAGTTTCGAGAGGGTTTACTTGTTACTTTCCCTAATGTCCGTTTGTGGTATTTCAGCTTTTGTTTCCTATTTCGAGGTGAGGATCGGATCATCGGTCCCTTTCTTAGTGCGGCAGGGGATCTCTGATTTATATCTCAATCCTCCTTTGCAGCAGTCTCAATCACCAAACATGCTTCTAGAGTCTACTTGGCCTTAGGCTTTCCTCCAGTGTTTTCTGCGGCCTGCTGGGGAATATCAGTGTTTGTTGACTTACAGGCATATTCAATATTTTGGATATTGGGCTCTCTGCTGGGGGCGATTGTCAGGGCAGTAATTATATCATGCAGGATTATTGTATGAAGCTGAAATTCTCTTAAAAGAAGAGCGCGATGATACTCCTGTTCCCCTACTCCTCCCGCTCTCCTGAATCTCCCGGCCACTATGCCGACGAGAAGGACTCATCCCAGTCCACGCCCTGCCCCTGCGGATTTTGGGACAGGACAAGGAGTGAGATCTCGCCTTGCAGAAAGACCGGGGGTGGCAGAAAGACCAGGGTGTGTCTAAAGAAGAGCCCCCTCCAACCGGGTTCACCTCACCCTCATCACTTTGTTTCCATAATACCTTGCTCTCCTTACCCGGTAAGCCCTTCAATGACATATCTGGCTCAATAAGAAGCAGAGACAGATCGCTGTCATTCAATCCCAATAGAGCTGTATCAGACGAAGCAGCGGGGAGGTGGGAGGGGGAGAGCAATGACCATCCTCATGGTGTTCCTCACCGGCGTAAAGATGAGAGGCGCGGATAGCATGTCGTCATACATCCGCGTCCACTTCAGTGTTTCATTTTGGGTTCTAGGACCCGAATGCATTTTATTAGCGCAGTTCATAAGCATTAGTCAAATTATTCCCCGACTATCCAGAAGTTGCACGGCTATACTCATTCAGCCCCAGTGACACCAGGCACTTAATGATGGGAGATCTGTCGCCCCGTCGCCCACGTGCCTGCAAAAAGGTGAACAGCCACTCTCGAGGCAGTGGTGCGCAGCCTCCCAGTTTTATCTATTTTCCAGGAAATTAGGTTGCGTGGCCAGCCAACACTGGTAGCAGTCCCAGAATCTACAATAAATGCAAATAAATGACATTGTTACAAGTGCTTATCTGGTCAAAAGAGTTAATTTCACAAACTAAATAAGAGTATAAACGTACTAAGTGTACATACTATTTAGCATGAGGAAAATATTTTACAAAATCATTCAAGCCTGCAGCAGTCCGGGCAGGCAAATAGGCATTCTCAGTACATTCCCGGTGGCGCACGCACCGGGAATGCAACTCCCTGTTTTATCGAGTTGCCAGGAAAATAGGGCGCGTGGCCAGTCAACACTAGTAGTAGTCCCGTAATACTTTCTCTGTAAAGTAATCCTCTTAGTTGAGTCTGCAAAAATTCCTTACATTGCAGTAAGTAAAGCGAGATATGGCAACACAACCAATAGACGAACACAAAACAATCAGATGCACTCTGCCTAATCCCAGTCATAATGGTAAAATAAGCAAAATCAAGAGATACACCTCCTTGTCCTTTTGTGGTAAGAGTGCTTTGAATGTGATTCAGTAGTGACCCAAAAAGCAAATTATCACAGCTCAAAATAAAGGGAATATCCAATCAACTTTATATAATAAAAATATACTTTAATTGAATGCACGATCTGCCAGAAAACTACATAGAGAAGCTGTGCAAAACAAACCCAGAAAGAAAAGATAATATGCAAGAAAAGAGAGAATACAGCACTCTGGGTAAGAATACAGATGTGATAGGCAACGTACACAACCACAATGCTCTTTAAAAAGTATGTCTTGAGGGGAAAGGTGCACAAGTGACCTAGCCAGACTCTGTGCCTAAAATGGACCAATAAGGCATTTATGGGCAAATCGTACCTTCTTGGAAGTTTGGCTATGGAGAACAAGGCTGGCCGATACTGTTTGTGTGGTTCGAGACTATCACAGGGTGTGACACTCGAGTTGTGCTAGAAGGGGAACATCAGTGGGCAGGGTTGAATGATAGCTTGTTGTGGTTTGAAGGCAATGCTTGAAGGCGAGGGAATTGTGATTGTCACCAGTGTTAGTTCAACGATAAGTTTGAAGAGGCTGGAGACCGGATGCGCTGGTCTATGAAGAGCTTGAGGAGTTGCGGATCATGAGGGCCAAAAGGGTTGGTTCCATGCTCATGTAGATGGCAAAAATGCTGGCGGCAGGATGCACACATTCGGTTTCAGAAGTTCAATGTGTGTCCAATGGTCAGGGTTTGCGGATCCATCAGGGTCAGTTCAACTGGTGATGATGATCTCCAGTGGGGTGAGCAGAAGTTCAAAGGTGGCAGATGCAACAGAGATTTTGGAGCTTGAGCCGAGGCAATGATATGCTCTGCTGGTGTGGTGCAACAGAGAATAGGTTTGAATGTGCAGTGCAAGTTAGAAAAGCGCAGCAAATACCAAAGCCAGCTCCAAAGTATCCTACTGATTCAGGATGCAGTGAACCTGGTTTGACAACAGCTCATCCAGTATGAAGCAAGGGAATACAGGGCATTTGGCTGTCATGGTTCTCAGGATGTTGTGAGTCACACACTGGGGTCTCAAGGACAAGTTCAGTCCTTGTTCCCAAGCACAAAGCAATGGAGATAGGTGCACAATGTCAGGGGTCCTTCGCTGCGATGAGATTCTGTGCATCAATGTGATTGACAGAGATGCAGGTCTTGTTCTAGCAGCAGGTTCACCCCCAATTTGTCAAGGAAGGGTACGGAATAGAGCTAGCCTCTGCCTTGGATATGCAGTCTTCACCTCACTGGTGGAGGGCAATTGAAAGTCAACTTTCCCAACAGAGATCCAACAAAATTCTTCATAGGTGTTTGTTCGGAAGTAAATCTGAAAAGTGGTGGGAGATCCCTTCTTATAAAGGCAAAAGCCCAGGTGATTGGGCTAAAGCTAGCCTACTTTAGGGGTCCAATCCCTGTTCTTCAAACTAGTGGATTTTGCCTTCTGACAAAGCTTTTTGTGCCACATGAAGTGGGACGGGACAGGAAGTAAAGATAGAGGCAGAGGGAAACAAGATGGTGGATCCATCCTCCAGTAGTATTTAGCTACCATTGGCAACACTAATGCCACCCCCTTCTCATCTCAATAGAATCATAGGGCGTTAGATATGGAGTGCCATTGTGGGATAATTCTCTTGTGTGAGTGGCTGTGCTCCTTTAATTCCTGTTACTAGGACAGTTTCCGGTGGAGGGGCTGCCTCCAGGGGAGGGAGGTACCTGCCCTCAGAAAAGGAACAAATAGGGGCAATCCCCAAGGCTACAGTCTTGCTAGCAGAGACAGACGTGTCTGGGGAGAATAGAGATAGAGCCATATTACAAGTATGGCATAAGTGGTCAAATCGGCTGTAAATCCGTTACCGCCAACTTTTCCACTATACTAAAATTCTAACTCACATAAAATTGCTGTTAATTCTGCCGGTGGAATTACCTCTGGTGGAATTACCTCCAGTGGAAGTTCCTCTGGGAAATGGCAGAGTTAGTGGTGGAGCTAATTTCGTCAGTGTTATTACCACCAAAAATAAAAAAAAAATATTTCTGGCAAATCACAAGACGGTGGTAATTCGGCAAAAAATACAGTGCAGTTACCTCCACCAAAAAGGTTGAGGTAAGTGCATACAGGTGATGGGAATCAAGGCACAGGTGCACCAGAACCACTCAGCAAGAGTATTAAAGGGCCACACCTTCCCCCAACACCCATCCAAGCAACATGCAGAAACAAGCAGACGTTCATTATGGAATCCACAATCTCCTACTATGCATCCAACTACAGCAGCATGCAAGACCACAGCAGGGAAGAAGACAGGCACCAGAAAGGCACAGGAGGATGTGCTGCAGAGGGCACCCATACCACTTGTTCGCCCCCATCCCCATGGACACTGGTAAACAGCCAATCAGTTACCCTCTATAGTTTGGACTGTGCTATCATGAATATTAGCTTCACTCCGTCCAGTGGAAATTACTTCTATTCTATTTCCCCAGTGCCTGATGTATGTACCTCTTCCACTTTATAGCATCCAGGTAATCAATTGGAAACCCCCTAAAAATCCATTTTACTTCAAACATCTGTGATGGACATAATACATCCAACTCTCCAAACTGATGAATACAACATTTTTCACACATCCTGTAACTCAGTGTGATAATCTCTCAACTTTATATTATTTCTAAAGTATGCATTATTCAAAATGATTTTTAAACATAACCGTGAAATTGCTTGAGAGGGTCAGACTCAACCTATCTTCTGCAAATGATAGAACACTTTTTTTAGAAATGTGTGCTACCCTTGTTGAAACCTGCTAGATTCCCACTCCTTCCCTAGATCTCTATCTGGCGGTCCTTCATGGGTCACAATCATTGTAAATCAATGGCATTAATCTCACCAACGGATTACTATAATTTCTGATCATTTGGTATTCTGATGAGCCTTACATTCTCAATCTTCAAAGAACACTGACTCGGATTCCTCATACTCTTTCTGGACATAGTTACAAGAGTGAACCTTTCTGAGGAATGTCACACTAAACAAAAAATCCCACGCTAAGTAAAAAAGGGGGCAATTTGCGAGGGTTGTTTGCAGGCAACTGGCTGGCTCCCAGAAAACTGAACACGACGAAACATGCTGAGGAAAGGAGAGGCATTGGCCCTCATTACAACACCGGCGCAAAACCATGGCGCTATTAACACCATGGTTGGTGCCGGTGTTGTAACAGGTCCGTCATGGTTCAATGGGGAATTACCACCGCATTCCAAGGTTGGCGGGCAGTAATTCCCCATTGAACCATGGCCCTTCCCCATTCCCATTTTCGCCCCATAGGGACTGGGGAAGGCGCTAAGTACGGTACCGCAAATTGCTGTACCGTACTTAGCAACAAGGTCCCTTTGCGGGTCGCTACTTTAACGGCTGGTGTAGACCAGCCGTTAAGGTCGGGTCCCGCGAAGGGACCTCGTAGTAAGGCACTAATGGGTTAACGGCGCTGCAGCCTTTTACGGCGCCGTTAACCCCTTAGCGCCAGGGTCGTAATGAGGCCCATTGTTTCCAAAGCAGGCCGGCAAAGATGCGGAGTGGGGTGGTGGGGAAGCTCAATGACCAATGTAAGGCCGCATCTCAAGGTGCAGACAGGCAAGATGGAATGTGGCCTATAGAAGCGTATCTTATGCCAGCCATGTATGCCAGGAGTGACACAGGTTGTGTGCTAAGTAGGAAGGGGTGGACTGGGTTATCAGGGGCTCCCAGGCAGTGTCTGCAACGTGTCGCCTGGGCAAGCAGGAGAAAGTCTGGGTGGCAGTGCTCTTAGCACTCTGCTCCCAAGGTTAGAGAGAGCACTGTGCTGAGAGCCTTGTCTGATGTGGTGACAGTGGAAGTCACATGGCGCATCCTCTCATTGGCCAAATTCCGAGACGTTTATTGCATTTTTGAGCCACGCCGACTCATGTGGCCCAGAAATTGGCCTATGCCTTGTCACTTCACGCTTCATAATATATCCTTATAGACTAAGGGAGGGATCACTATTGTCAAGTTATGGCCCGAGTTGGGAAAGGATCATTAGCGATAATCACCCCTTCCCGACGACTATAAGGCTATTAGCACATGGTTTAGCACATGGTGGTATTATTAATACATGTTTTGGTATTTTGGTGAAGTGAATAATTTTACTCTAAGCATGGGTAACGTAAATAGGCACACAGAGCTAGTAAATTGATTATGGGTTTATTTTCTAGTATTGAAATAACATGGTTGCATTTTAAATCCAACTTCTTTGAACTCTAGCAGGTTTAACATGAGCATGCATTAGGCGTCATGTGCAAAAGGTCCCGTGTTTTGTTAAGAATAAATCTTGCCTGGAAGCTCCATTGTTGTTTCCCCGACAGCTTCTGACAACCAGTAGTTATTGACTGCACTCAAAATATTCCTATTGTGTTAGGGGAGGCAAATAAAGATCTCAGTGTGGTAAATCATATTACTATAGTGCTTAGCATCAGGAGCAAACCGTCAAGAAGCATCATATAAAAACCTGATACCAGTGGCAGAGTCAGGGAGGAGTGAAGGGGGCAGCCACCTCTTACTTGACCCCCCAGGAGCGCAGTGCGCCCCCAGCCGGCACCTAAAGGTACCTCGGGCACTGATATGATTCTCTTAAGTGTGTAGCCCTATAACGTATGGCAAATCTGCTCGGTTAATGTCCACAGGATGCAAAAATCCAGCCATCGAATTATCGAAATGATCACTCCTTGAATGCTGGCCTTACTCGGATTGTAACTGTCTGCATGCTTCACACGTTGCACTTGTGCATTGAAATGAGATGCACAACGAAATATGCCGTGATAGGTATTCATGAGGAAAGTAAGTGGCTCAAAACATTGCTTAGTGTCAGGCACTAACATATTTGAATCTGAGTGGATCAATTTATCATTGCAAGGTCAATACGAACGGAGAGGGCAGTAGTGTCTGTTCTTTATGAACACACCTAGTGGCAATTATCATACTCTATCAAAAAATAAACTCACATTAATAGGCCAAATGACTTGGTTTTCAGTTACCACTTTGCAGGAGTTAGAAGCCAATTGTCAGACGTGTTGACGATGATTTCAAAGAAGGCGGAATGACTACAAAGACAATCAATTTTTGTCTACGGTGAGTGACATGATTTTTCCCTTTGAACTATACCTTGCGAAATGTTCCCTATTTATGTCAAGGACGCTACATATCTGCGCTATCCGGTCTTTTATTTTAATTTCATGCTGGGAAAGTACAAAAGATTGCCGTATCAATAAAAGGCTCTTCAGCTGCAAGTAAAAACTTTAATAAGGTAGTGCTATTATGCATTATTTAAAGAGACAGATGTCTTTAATGTGCTGCCCCTTCCTGTGGCCTGCATGATTAACTCCACGGTGATAAAAGACGCAGGGCTCTCAGGGTTGCTTCCCCAGTGAAATATGTCCCTGCCAGGGTGTTTCATTTCAGATGGTTCTTGCAGACATTCCTGCAAGGACTCCAGGAAGGAATCACTTTTTTTCTAATCTGTCAAACGGAAAACAATTCATATTTTACTGCCCTTCAAATTCGAAATATCGAATGAAGTGGTGGCCATTTTGGCAGGCTGCTAAAACCCATAAATGAAGACAATTAAATACAGTTTGTCTATTTTGAAGAAATCATTTAAGGTATTGTGACACAGTGTCTGGCGACGCTCGCATTTTCAAACTACGATCTTAGCACAATTGGTCAAACGTCTCATTTTGTTGGCCGGAAGCATGTACACTAGGCTGCTGCTTTCAACGCAAGTGGAAAGCTGTGTGCGTCGACATTACTTTAAAACTGTTGCTTTTCTGTTTTTAGCTGCGAAGGTGCAGAGTTCCGAACTGATAATCGAATAAATACGCAGCACAGTGTCCGCACTCAGTTTCAATTTGTGTATTTCTACAACATAGTCGAATAACTAAAAAACATACAGAAGTGCAGTTGTGGACGAAGTGGGTGCTGTCGCCTTAAGGGGCAGGGAACAAGGGAATGGGGGAGGATGCTGGGGAGGGAAGGGGAAGGGACACAAAGGGGAAGTCAGTAACGAGATGAGGAATAAAGGAGGAAGCCATGCAAGCCTGGTGTCCTGTTTTATTGAGTGAATGCACATGTGCTCGAGCGCAACAACTGGCGACGAGCCAAGCACCTATGCCCGCTGTCTCGCAGAGGAGGAGACGCGGTCCAGGAAGAGGTTTGCAGATGCCTGCACGCAGTGAGACACAAGCTGCGGCAGGAGGAGATGGCCAGTGCCGAAGAAAGAAGGTTGGCGGGACCAGCACAGGTGGTCGACGTCCACGGCAGACCAGCGGGTGAGGAGGACTGCAGGAAGATGCAAAGGCCAAATGAGGTAGCCGATGCAGAGAAGCGGAACAAAGGCAGGAGAAGAATCCTGACGGCGCACAGCTATGGTGACAAGGAACGTCGCTGGCGAGAGAGAGGCAACGATACCAGCGGTAAGAAGCACGGCCGCTGGGAGGCACTGAGGGAACATTGCTCAATCAAGGAACGGGTGACCAAGAGGAATCGAAGAGGCACGCCCACCAGATTACAGCCGCGTATTACATACGCTACGCAGCCTTCCCGTGCACACCCACTAGAATGCAAGGATCTGAATGAGAATGTTCACTACAGCTGCACCCACTAGAACGCGAGGAATAGAACAAGAATGTTCACACCCATTAGAACGCAAGGATCTTGACAGGAACGTTCACTACAGCTGCACCCACAAGAACGTGAGGAATAGAACAAGAACGTTCACTGTACCCATGCTTGCCTACACACACATAAATGCTTGGACCATTTCCACAAGTGGGTGCACACGACGATCAATGCAACCACCCTGCCAGTAAAGAGGGCAGACCAGTATACAGGACCACAGCAGCCTCGTATGGCACACCCGAAGGGTTGAAATAAACCACCCCAACAGCCCACACATAAGGGCGACACACAGTGCATGAACCACCAAATGCGCCAACGCTCCCAAGAAGCACCTGAAGTATCAAAGAAAGATACAACGCAAAGAGCCACACCAGAAAGGTAACCATGTCCCAAAGAGGAGCAGCAGACGCAGCAGCACAGATTGTGACAGAAGCAGCTTCCACAAACCCAGTAACATTCCTACGCCGCCCAAACCCTTTCACCCTAGAACCTCAAGAAGATGAAGGAGTGTATAGAGGAGTTCAAAGAGTTCTTGATGGTTGTAGGAAACCAAGGAAAACCAAGACGCCCCCAACAAACTGGACATTTTCACAAATCGTGTAAGGTAAGAAATGAAAGGCATCATAAAGACCATCCCTACCCAAGAAAAGGCCACATACCAACTCCTTACTGCCGCAATCAACGGACGACTGGTAGTACTCCCCAACCGGGACTACAAGAGATATACTTTCAACCAATGTGCACAAGCACCTCATGAGACAATTGGACAATTCATTCTATGCCTCCAGAGTAAGATAACGCACTGCAACTTCACACATTTCAATGATGATGAAGCCATCAGACTAAGGGTGATAGAAGGGTGCATATCATTACAGTTCAGGAAACATCTACTAAAGAAACCCCTCATGCTGCAGGAAATAGCAGACCTTGTGAGGGTATAAGAAAGAGATGATGCACAAGCAACCAATATAAAAAAAAACTCCAAGAAAATGGACACTGTGGCCACCATTGCTACCAACCCGCAGGGGAAGACCCGATACCCTGGTACACCGACCCGCCAAGACACATGGAACACGAATCACCGAGCCCTGCCAGAAAGACAATGCTACAGGTGCAGATTTGAATTTCCCCACAAGGGCCAGTGCCCAGCCATCGGCCAAATGTGCATGAGGTGCGGCCAGGAGAACCATATTCAGATCATGTGCAGAGAAAAAGCACCACTGTTGCCGGCATACAGACCAACTCTACAACCGATTCCCAACAGCAGATATGACTTGACAAGGATGCCCAACCCACAGCCATACCCAGAGAAGGATGGTGGGAGAACCAACCTCACCAGAAACATAGCAATGTACGCGCCAGACCTGGGGTTCATACGAGCAGTCAAAAATCTACAGGTTGACACACCTGCCAGGCTCTTTGAGACCCCAGAACACCTCTTCCACACACAGCCATGCCAGGTGGAAGACCAGAGACCAGGACGCGAACCTTTCCCTGGAAGACCTGTATGAGAACCCCCCGGTAGAAGAAGAACCATCAAGCACGGAGCCATACTTCGAATATGATAGGTACAGCAGGGAATATGTCCGGCTCATACACAACACCTTCGATGATAGCACCGCCCCAAAAGTGACAGTATACATAGGAGGACTCCATACCCCGCTCCTCATTGACACAGGAGCCACTGTGAATGTGATGAACAAAAGAACATGTGAGACCATGGCGAGCACCTACCTGCTGCAATTGTCCCTTGCTCGCATCTTTCAGTTTGGAGCAACCATTACAGTCCAAGTGCCAATTCTACTGTGACCTGGTGCACAGAGGACAATGCATCACTGCGACGATTCACGTCATACACAGCCCTGTGAGGTTGAGATGCCTCCTCAGCTATAAAAATTGGCCACCGCTCTGAAGCTCATCAAGATCCAATACGACCAATACGAGATGATGCAGGGCCTGCCGCCATAAGCGCAGGCCCTGCAGGCCCTATCAGAAAGGGAATTAGACATCGATGAACTGAAAGTGATATTCCCCAACATTTTCAAAGGTGTAGGAATGCTAAGGACACTGTCATCTGGCTCCACACTGACCACACGGTACACCCCATCCCACAGGACCCCCCGGAGAATTGAGTTTCATCTACAGGCCAAAGTGACACGTGAAATGCAATTATTGCTTGACAATGATATCATTGAAAGAGTCGATGGACCCACCCCATAGGTTCCCCCTTGGCCGTAGTCCCCAAATCGGATGGATGCCTACGTCTCGCGTAAACATGCAGATTCCCAACACTGCAATCCAGAGGGAGAGACATCCCGGGCCCAACATTGAGGACATGTTGGTGAGACTTAACCAGGCCACACGGTTCTCCAACTTAAAACTGAACCAAGGCTACCACCAGCTGGTCATCGACCCTGCCTCGAGGCCCATCATCACCTTTACGACACACCAAGGATTGTTGCGCTGCAAGCGGCTCAACTTTGGAATATCATTGGCAGCGAGATATTCCAGGAAACGATACGCCGGCTGATAGCACCAGAAACCAATGATTTCACTTATAGCAATGATATATTAGTATATATATATTAGGCCACATGGTTCTCCAAGTTAAACCTGAACCAAGGCTACCACCAGCTGGTCATATAACCTGCCTCGAGGCCCATCACCACCTTCATGACACACAAAGGATTGTTCCGCTACAAGCGGATCAACTTTGGAATATCATCACCAGCCCAGATATTCCAGGAAATGATACGCCGGCTGATAGCACCAATCACTAACGCTTTCACTTATAGCAATGATATAATAGTGTTTGGCATCACCCAGAGTCAACACGATGAAGTGCTAAAGCAGGTATGCACCATCCTACACGATGCTGGCCTCACCCTAAATGCCCCAAAATGCACCGTTAACAAAGGCAGCCTGTGCTTCTTCGGACATATATTCTCCGACCAAGGCATCAGGGTGGACCCTGACAAGATCATTGCCATTGTGAATCTGCAGGCCCCAAAGGACGTGACAAACTGCGATCCTTCCTGGGAATGGCAGGCTACTGTGCCTGATACCTACCACACTATGCAACACTTACCAGCCCACTCAGGCAACTCCTCAAGAAGGACCTCCCCTACGCCTGGAATGAAAAATGTCAAGAAGCGTTCTGCACCATCAAGAGAGAACTGACGAACAACTGACAACTGGCATACTTCAACCCTGACTGGGATACCGAGTTCACAGTTGATGCCAGCCAGGTTGGGTTTGCAGCCATCCTAGCCCAAACCAACCTAGGGAATAAATGGGACATGCGCATGGTTGTGTACGTCAGTAGAGTGCTAACTGTGATCGAGCAGGCCTATTCACAGGCTGAACACGAGGGCCTGGCTGCGGTTTGGTCATGCAAGAAGTTTCACCACTTTGTCACTGGGAAAACTTTCGTCCTGATAACGAACCATCAAGCACTCCTTTACCTCTTCGGGAATCCCAAGGTCAAGATAACACCACGCATGGAACGGTGGGGTATTCTATTACAAGAATACAACTACACCATTGTTCACAAGCCTGGAGGTCAGTGATGTCATTTAGGGGACACCAGGGTTCGTACTTGCGACCCCTGAGTTCTCCCTTGCTACCCCTGTGGTCTCCCTTGCTACCCCTTCTATTTTTTTACAAATTGAAGCTGCTGGGCTGTAGCCAATGCCATGTGCGTCTTTGTTTCTAGAGTGGCTGCCTTTCTTGTTCAGGCTTCTTTAAAAAAAAACAGGGGGTTCCACAAGTGTAACACTTTGAGTAGTGACCCTAAATAAGAAAGAATAGGAATGACAATGTGTCTTTCTGGAATTCTAAACAATAATTGCTAGACTCATTAAAGGTTTATTTCAGGCACCCTTCAGTGGGTGAGACACTGATTTAGTTTCTTCTTAAACACCTCAAATTCACAATGGAGTAAAAAAACTTCCCAAAAACAGTAGAATAAGCATCCATTTCAGACAATTTATTTGCTCAATTTGCAGTTATAACATGTTTTTTTATGCCGATACATATGGTTATCCAGTCTTGGACGAAATGTATATCACGTTACAGGGATATTGTAACCATATTTGTTCATAGTGTACTTAGAAACAATGCTATGTGATGCCACTTCATGTTTTGTCAAGGGGTAAACGGTTGTGTTCCAGCGCTTCCTGTGATGTCACTTTGGGGTGGGGTCAAATGTCTTCACTTCCTGTAATGCCATCAGAGGTCAAGGGTAATGTTATGTCACTTACGCTACCCCTGGCATTTTGGTGAAATGACATCCTTGCTGGAGGTGAAGCCAATCCAGCGGACTACCTGTCAAGGCACCCCAGAAAACAGTATGCAACTGGAAGCTTACATTACGTACCTGTCTCTCAATTCCCTCCCCCGACCATCACAAAGGACTTATTTGTCGAGAGAAGCAGAACTGACCCCACCATCAAAGCGGCAATCCAGCTTACAAATACCAACAGGTGGCGTCATCTGACCACAGAACGCTTTGAGAACGGGGAGGTGGACAAGAGAGACCGCCAGAGGATGTCAAAAATACAAAGAGAACTCACCACAGGCGACATTGCTGCAAGGAAATCGACTAGTGGAACCTAAGAGTCTCAGGAAAGCCCTAATATTCATAGCGCACAAATGTTACAGGGGTATCACCATTATGAAGAAAATCCTGCGAAACCATGTGTGGTTCCCGTACATGGACACAATAGTAGAGGACACACTAAAATACTACTCACCGTGCCAGATAACAGCAGCAAGCAGACCCCCGTGCCCGCTCCAAACGGTACCACTACCTGAAGGCAAAGGGTGGCAATGGACTTCTACAGGCCCCTAGAAGAAGGAGGCCATCTTTTGGTGGCCATTGACGAAAACTCTCACTTTCCACTGGTAAAGCACGTCCAGTCCACAGCATTCCACCATGTAGTGGCAGTAGTAGACAAGCTCTTCAGTGAATGGGGTGTCCCCAACATAGTAAAGACGGACAACGGGCCACTATTTCAGGGCCAAGAATTCAGGAAGTTTGCATCGCATTTGGGATTCCACCACCAAAGGATCACGTCACTGTGGCCCCAGGACAATGGCATGGTAGAACAATTTATGGCCACCATAAAAAGGACACGTCAGAAAGCAGCCACAGATCTAATGTCCATGCCCCAAGCCATATCCCAAATGTTAAGGAGCTACAGCAACACACCGCATGAGCCAACCGGACGAGTACCTGCAGATCTCATAATCAAATATAAACCATGGACTCTACTTTCGCAGCTGGAAGACTACACCCCCACAGAAGATGCAGAGATCAGAGTACGGGAGCCCAACAAAAGGAGGAAAGCCAAAGAATGAACGGATCAAAAAAGCCGAAGAGCACCAAATCTCAGTGAGCGAGGTCGTACTGGTCAAGCAAAAACAACAAAGGAAGACTGACAAAAGATACAGACCCGAGCCGCTTGTGGTCACTAAAGTCAAGGGACCTATGATTACAGCCCTGGGAGAAGATGGGGAGATAACCAAGAACGCCTCATTCTTCTGCAAGCTGTTCCAAGAGGACTCCGACAAAGGGACTCACGTGGCAGCTGAAGAAGAAGATGAAGCCTGGATGGAGCTGCCCGAGGATCCCCTGCCGAAGGCACCTGATGACGAGACTGGTGACCTCTAGGGTCGGCCACAGTGAACCATACGCAGGCCCCCGCCTCATCGAACAGATGTAGGCCACAAACTCCCGTGATAAGCAAGGGGGAGGGAGCAAGAGAACAGGGGAGGGAGCTGGGGGAAGGGGAGGGGACACAAAGTGGAAGTCAGTAACAAGATGAGGAATAAAGGAGTAAGACGTGCAAGCCTGGTGTCCTGTTTTATTGAGTGAATATACGTGTGCTCGAGCGTAACAAGTGCCAGGCATTGCTAGGTGGGGTGGCTGAGGGGCTACAGCCCTGGTCTTTGGTTGTAGGCCCGGGGATGCAACCAAAAGGCTAGCTAGCCCTGAGTCCCGAAAGTCCTGACTTTACCGTAGCCCCGGATCCTTTCCAGACCTAGCAACACTGTCAGAGAAATACAAATGAAGGTTGCATACAATAAGTGCAACTAGAAACATTAATTGCAAAAGTGCAAAGTTCTTGCTCAAACAAGTGAGCCTCATGGGAGAATGTTCCTAGAATAACCAATACTGAATGCATATTACGTCTCAAAAATCATTTTTACTAGGGGATCTGTTGTGTGGGGTGGTGCAGCCATCAACAGGAGTGAGTTGTACAGGGCATCATGGGATGTGTGCTGTTGCCAATCTACACTATGCATGGCAGTGAGAAAATAAGGATTCACTGAATATGTGAAGTGGTCTTTGAGGATGAGCTCTGACAGGGCGTATTTCTGAGGATCACTGTCTGACTGCAGGGAATCTGCATTGTGAATCTGTGTTGATAGAATTCATAAAAAAAATTGCCTGGCAATCTTTCAACCAATTTCTATGGTAGCAGTCAGAGTATTCCCGGGAAATTCTCCATCTTAAAGAAAATGATGGCCTTTGTGTGTGTGGGATTTTTAAATGCAAGCTATGGGAAGAGGGTATATGCAGTGAGTGTGTTCAGCAAGCAGGTGTCTACACCGCAATATGTGGTGAAATGGAAATCAAGCCCATATAGGATGGCACCAGGACATATTTTACATTTGCCCCTCCATCCTCATGGTGAAACAGATAGCTTCCCCCTGAGGATAAATCCATGTTTCAAAATCAGTTTCCAAATCAATGTAAACATGTGTGTGCCTTTTTTCAGTATCAAAGCATACAAATAGTACACTTTACTTCACCATTTCTAATAATAGCCAACAAGCAATGCCCATATGACACAAAATAAGACCCTGTATTTGATGAGCTACTTCCCACAAATATATAAGGTATCGCCTCATCATCAACATGAATAAAACCAAACTAGTTGCACTTCGCCACTCTCTCCACAGCGTGCCACTAGCAGCTCATTCACTACTCAAGCATGTGTTGTTGACATACCCAACATGTTGAACATTTGAACGTCCTACACTGTTTGGACTACTTCTGACATAGTGATATATCATGATGTGCTTATGGTTATATACATGTGTGTGTCCTCAACAACCAGAGCATTGGTAGTGAACAGGGTTGTGCAGTGTAAATTGTGAAAATGGAGCAGCCCTTAGAACTGGATCCCCAGATTGAAGCCTCTGAGCCAGTGCACTAACCTTTTTGTTCTTAATTAATTTTTTGTTGCAAACCTTTACAAATGTACAAATGTTTCATTAATACAATTCTGAACTGTGGGTCACATTCATTCTACGGTCAGGCTCAGACCTCTTTGCCGCTGCTCTCCTGTTTTTATTGTTTTTCTTTCGGCCCTAAGAAGTGCCTCTTTGTTCAGTGTGCTGGCTTCTGGGTCGGTGGTCTTGAAGTGATGTCCTTCTCACAGGCTATATTATTGCTGACTGTGATGTACATCAGTGAGATTATATATCATCTGGTCTCTTGCAAAACGTTGTTTGTACCTTTCAAAGGAGCGATAGCTGTCCATACAGAATGCAAAGTTCAAGTGGCCCTTACTATTGAAGCACAAAAACTTGACTTCTTTGTCAACATTGCTATATATACAAATAAACTCTAGAGTTTGAGAGCCTTGTGTCCCATTCACCTACCCCAGTGGGCCTTTAGACAGGCTTCTTTGAGATCACTTTCTTTCTTAGTTCATTGCAACATGTTAGCATTCTGTAACTCATTATTGTAGAATCCAGCAATGGGTCTTAATACTCAGAATCATCCTCACAAGCTTACTGAAAATCGCAACACTTTGAGGAAGGTGTATCAGGTGCCCTCCAATGCCAGGTAACGGATGAGACACCAAAGTGATCCAAAATAAAGCATTGTCTAAGGAAGAAGTAACGCTGTTTATTAGAGGCCCAGACACAGCTGGGAGAGCACAATTCAAACAGCACAATGGAAGAGACCGCACTGCCTACTGCGGCTAAATATTTGATAGGTTTTACCGATATATTAGCAGGAGCAAAGTTTTCAAGACATGTTAAACCTTGCTTCATAGTTTATTGGTGAGACTGTGTCAGTCCCCTCTGGCTAGCTATATGTTACCCACTCATGATTGGAGAAGGCCATCTTCACCCCCTCTGTCCAACAACACCCATTGTGATGTCACAAACCATTCCACACCGGCCCACAATGATAGTCATTACATTACATATTTGTGCCTATCAACTGAACTTTACTGAGTATGTGATTTCTCATATCCTGGAAATAAATTTATCACAAACTAAAGGAAACCACATGCCAGTGGATATAAGAGTGCAGCCCGCACCGCTGGCTTCACAGCCAAGGTCTTTGAACGTTATCTTTTGCAGTGCCATTTCAGGGAGGCACTTTTTGCAGCGGGTTTGCACCCTAAATTTTTTGAATTTATCCAAATTTTTAGAAGAAAAATTAACTAATATTGGTAGTGCTCACTCACCTCAAAAACTCTAATTTGCTATTCCTCATCCGTGGAATCTTTTTGAGTTTCAGCACACCAGAGTCAAAGATGTCCTATGAAGATATTGAGCATTGAACAGACAAGAGGGCGAAAAGATTGGGCTTTACAGCCGACGAAGCAGATGCCATATTGGGGTTGATTAAAGACACAACACGCACCAAAGACCAATGACCCAACGCGTAAAATCATGCAACTTGAATACTCAATCAGAAAGCTAATCAACAGAAAATGACATGCTGTTACCTTAGGTAGATATTACAAAGTACAAAGAATTCCGAGAGGGTTAAGGATACCGCTGAGTCCCACTCTATCGAAAAAAATGATAGATATAACCAATGCAGAATCCTTCACTGAAATTCTAGCAGACATAAATACTAAGCTTGAAAACTATGCGCAGGATCTTGAAGCCCGAAAGGTCAGGAAATTTCGAAGAGACACGTATGACTACCTGAACAACGAGGTGTATACCTGGGCAGATAAATACACGCAACCTAATACGAGAACAAACAGACCAACTAGCGACAACAGCAGCTCTGAGTCTGACAATACAGAACCAAGATCACAACTGGGTACAGATAACCAGTTAGCAAGCGAGTCAGGACCAGATAGAAGACAATCTCAATCTACGAATCTGACCACTGGAGGATTTCTAGAGCAAAGAGGAAGTGGACAAGGAGAGGGAAGAGGACAAAGATATCAAGGACTCCATACCAGACCGCAGACAAGTCGAAACTATTAGTTAATTTGTCTAAAAGAACTCTGTCCAGCCAAGAAATTCAAATATTGGAGAAAGGCTTGAACTTTGTACCAATTTATAGCACAAACAGATTTCAGACGATAGTGGAAGTGTATAAATTAATATGCAATCTTAAACTTAAAACATACTTTGCAGAAACAGCCAACGCACCAGTTCCTGAGACAACAAGTGAATATCTAGAATTTAAACCTAAGAGTACTTTTTGTGCACCAGTACATGTACCAGCCATAGACATTTTTGAAAAAATGGTGATGAAGGACTAATCTCAGATTCAATTTAAAAACCCAAATAGGTACAACTTAAACAGAGGAGAACTCTCTCAAATCAAAAGCTTGTTTATGGACAACTCTATTACAATTAGGCCAGCAGAAAAGGGTGGCGCCATTGTAATACAAGATACTGAAGACTATCATAATGAATGTTTAAGGCAATTGACTGACACAAAGACATACATGTTATTGACACACAATCCCACCATGGAAATAAAAAATGAGTTAGAATTACTTTTGGATGACGCATTGGAAAATCATTGGGTTACGGAAAAAAACAAATCATATCTGTTTACAGCATACCCTAAGATGCCGCTCTTATATATTCTTCCCAAAATACACAAAAGAATGGATGAACCCCCAGGAAGACCAATAGTGGCGGCAACTAAGAGTATCCTTCAATCTCTCGGCACATACATAGATTATTTTTTACAACACATTGTACAAAAAAACCCTACTTTCGTTAAAGATACCACTCATTTCCTGCAAATACTTAACCAGATAGAACTAGAGGAACACAATATTTTGTTCACTATTGACTTTGTAAGCTTATATACGAGCATACCCCATGATCAGGGTCAAGAGGCAGTTCAGACTCTCTTACTCCAAACAGGACAGATTGGAGCAAATATAGAGTTTTATTGATTTTACTTAAGTTCATATCTATGCATTCTTGCTTTGAGTACGACCAAAAACATTACAGACAAATATCTGGAACAGCCTATGCTAACTGTTTTATGTACCTATTCGAAAGCAAAAACATCCTCGAAAACGCAAGATGGAAACCTCACTTGAAAACCTGGGTTCGTTATATCGACAAAATCTTCGGAATATGGTCAGGAGAAAAGGAAGAATTGGATGCTTTTCTGAGATACCTGAATGGCATAGACACACGTTTGCAATTTACCCTAGAGGTTGGAGACCCCAATATACATTATTTGGATGTACAAACAGTGATCAATGGAAACAGGATTAATACAACACTTTACACTAAACAAATGGATCGAAACAACCTTCTTCATCGTATGAGTTTTCACCCACCGAATATGCTACGTAATCTACCATTCGGACAAATGTTAAGAATTAAACGGATCGTTAGCAACCCAGCAGACTGTGAGAGACAATTAGAACAACTTCAAGAATGACTGAAAGAAAGAGGCTACCCAGAAACTGATTTGCAAACAGCACACGAAAAAACGGAAATACAGACATGAGATCAACTTCTCACTAAGAGAACAGAACGAAAGAGTCCAGAATTAGTTTTTATCACAACATATGCCATACAGAGTAACAAAATAAAAGAGATAATTCGGGACAGATGGAGCATACTAACAAGTGATGCAAGGATTAAAGATCTATTCCCACAACCGCCAGTTTTCGCTTACAAAAGAAGTAATAACTTACGTAACATGTTAGTAAACACAAGAGGCAAGAATACCAACAGGAAACCAGATAGACACCCCGGCACTTACCCCTGCATGAGTTGCAGTAATAGCAGTAACGTGATGGAGGGTAACACGATAACGCACCCCAAAACTGGAGCTAAGATCAAACTCAGATACCATGCGACCTGCCTGTCAGAAAACATAATTTACGCCATTAAGTGCCCGTGCGGCATCTATTACGTAGGAGAAACTGCACACAAAATACGAGTGAGGATAAACAAGCATAAATCATGTATCTGCAATAACAATATGACATCAGCAGTAGCAAGACATTTCAAGGCAAATGGACATTCTATAACACAACTGAGGTTTGCAGTACTTGAGGTACAATCTACTAGAAGGTCCAACAAAGACATGAAGAAATGGATGGCTTAACAGGAAGCTTTTTGGATTGACAAATTAGATTCACTATGTCCTGATGGAATCAATGACGAGTTTGATTTAAGTTGTTTTTTGTGATTTTACTAAGCGACAATAGTACCATTTAATTGCACGGATAATACTTAACCACATTCTGTACCATGACGTTCTTTGCATAACCATCCTATATGTCACCATTATAGGTGGCGTAGAGATTTCTCTGAATAGTCTGTTCTAGCCACATGCTTTACCATGTTGTTTTTCACACAACTGTCTTATGTAGAGATTCCTCTGAATATTCTGTTCTAGCTGCATTTTTTATCATGCTGTTCTTTGTACAACCTTCCTATTTATCGCCATCACAGGTTAAGTAGAGATTCTTCTGAATGTTCTGTCCCAGTCAGACATTATTTCGGATCAACATATTCTACAAGTAACTAATGAGTTTTTGCACTAAGACAAATGTTTATGAGATGAGTAAGAGATGTAAACATTAATGTGATTCTGTAACGTTATATATATGGAACATTTCTGATAGTTTCTATTCTTTAGTAAAAAGTATATAAGAATAGTAAGATATGTATGCATGAATGTGACTGTGTGTGTAATTCAATAGCTACCCTACGTATTGAGGTCCCTCCAACATACAGTTTCAGTAGAACGAGTTGCAGTTGCTAATATTACTGCATGAACACTGGTAAGATAAGTATATATAATTAGTTTACACTAGTAATTAGGAAGAAAATGTATTCGTTTTGACAATGTGTGGAGAATACTACATAGGATAGAATTCTGCTGTTCTAACAGCTTACTCGGCTGCTGTCATGCAGCGCTTTGTACCTTTAAATATTTGCACTCGGGGTACGCATTTAGACACACCCACGAGGACCCAATATAACTGTATGAATGTTCATATAATTTAGGAAGTATGCGCATTACTTACCATGATCTTTAGACCATTACACTTTTTTATTATTTTCTAAGTTTTACATCACTTAAATGCGTACTTTGGGTTTTCGCTACACTGTTCGTAAATAGACACTTGGAGAACTACGCATTTTTACACATTCAGCACGGCGACCTCTAGGGTTCTGTGCACATATTACAACATGGCCGCCGGGTTGCTTCCCTGTTCACCTTCCCCGCTTGTGTTCTTATAGCAACCTTTAACAACAGTGCCGCTCGAAGGGAAACGCGCGTCCTCGCGGTTTCACCGAGAGTTTAGGCGAGTCCTTTCATGATACAAGGTAAGCTTGAGGTTACTGTACGATCTTGCAGTGCGGTTAGCTTGAACACAGTCTATAACTTCCCCCGTATATATGAATTTACAGATCGACCTTGAGAGATCGACTATCTTGCGCACAATTGTATTACACTACGCAGGGAGAATCCCCAGCCTATTTTTTTACAAGCAGAGATTTCACAACAGAGAAACAAGGTCAGTTTCTACCGTATCCTTCGTTCACATTTTAATTTTGTTTCACCTTAGAGTGAAAATTAACACTCTTTCCTTTCTGTTTATTTTTTCACTATTGCCGTGATTTCTTCATTCACATCCATC
The DNA here is from genome assembly GCF_040938575.1 of Ambystoma mexicanum. Classification (NCBI taxonomy): domain Eukaryota; kingdom Metazoa; phylum Chordata; class Amphibia; order Caudata; family Ambystomatidae; genus Ambystoma; species Ambystoma mexicanum. The sequence continues at coordinate 399,679,535 of NC_090941.1, read as the reverse complement.
ATACCAACATGTATGTATAGCTCTTTATTTCTGCCATTCCATTTGCATGATCAAATATTGTTGTTATTCTGGGATTGGTAACATATATTATCAAATGGGATGAATACTTTAGGAAAATATATGTGGAACGAACGTGGTTCGCATTAAATCTGTAATATTAATTTATGGACTACGGTCAAACACGGTTATTTGAATACCGCTTTACTTTGGTGATATTTTAATTTTAACTTGTGTTATGATGATCATTATAAGGCCCTGATGAAGGAAGTCAATTCTGAAATGCATTGGTCATCCCTATAGGCACCTGCAAAAACAGAGATTATAAATTTCAAAATTCTTTGAATAAAATCCTGTTATATTTGACAAAAACTCACTGAGTATGTGATTTCTCATATCCTGGATATAAACTTATCAGAGACTATAGGAAACCACATGCCAGTGGATATAGGAGTGCAGCCCGCACTGCTGGCTTCACAGCCAAGGTCTTTGAACGTTGATCACCTGAACTTTATACATCTGCCAGTGGCTAGTTCTCATGAGACTACCAAAACAACCTGAGCTTGGCAATGAGGAGACTATAATACAGCAGCTTACCTAAGGTGTCCTGCTGACTGTGGCAAGGATACAAAACACTGTTGTACCCTAGGGCCACCAAAACTCTCTCCATGAATGGTCACCTCACGGCTCACCCCTCACCCACCTTACAATCCCCTTCACAGGCCCATCTGCAAAGGGGCGATTTGAAACCACTTACCCCACCGGGATTTAGCTCCTATTTTCCTGTATTAGCTACATTGCATCCTTTCCCAGCGAGCACCCAGGTGCCTGGCTCACTGACCGTGAAAGTATTGGCTGGACACATCTCCCAGCAAGTACAATCCCCTTGGAACGATCAGCTTTCAACATTTCTACAAAACACTGCTGTGGCTGATTGCTAGAGAGGTTTGCGCCTGCCCTGAAAGACAGTCAGTGCAAAAACCCAGTTGGATTACTTACCTGCGGCTTATGTTCCAAGAGGGCTGGTGTGTGGGTCATGATATAGTGTACTCCACTACACTACTATCCCCTATTCCTGTCCCGGGTCCCTATCCACTCTGGGTTCTGGCTGGGGTGCTCTCACCCCCACTCTTGCCCACAGACTTCTCTAGCTGCACCTGTGCACATGGTACATGAGTTACACATTGCAGCCATCCATAATGCCCCCCCCCCCCCGGATGCCAATTCCCCTTTCCCATCACTCCCATAACTGGTAGATGTGCCCCCATTGGCAGTGGTTAATCTGCACCTTTACCGCATTCCCCCCCTCTATCTATCTGTTGATCGACACTGTTTCACCCACAATAGTCTTACTATTTTGGGGATCAACACCTGCATTACCCTGCTCATGTTCCCCCCTTCTTCATCATGTTCCCCCAGGGATGAGTCTAATACCATACAAGCCTGCCCACTAGCTGAGAACACCACCCAATAGGCATCATACTCCTCACCATTTGCAGGCAACAGCTTAATCGCCACTGGTGTGTCACCCTCAGTTGCTTCAGATAGTGTGGTAATTACTTTTTTATCCTGTGTTTTACCCTCCTCCCCACCAACCTTCATTGACATTATATAGCTACTTCTTCCTTTGTACATTTGCATTGTTGCAATATCAGCTGATCCACACAGAAGGGGATAAGCACCAGAATGAGGAGTGGGACATTCACCTTGAATACATTTGCCAACCAAGTATGGTACCAGGACAATAATGTTACAGTCTGCATTTCCCTCATAATGTTCTCGTGGAGAGTCCGAATTTCCTCAATGGCTTCAGTTAGCTTCCCATTGTCTGCATCATTTTTCGGGCTCACCTTGCAGCAGCTATTGACAATTTCGTGCCATACGTTACCCTCTATGGCTGTCAACATGTCTAAAATGTTGCGGTTCCGCATTGCCACTACTATTACTGCATGTAGTCCTTCTCTTAACGCCATTGAATCCCTACTCCATCGAATTTGCCAGCTACAGGGCCTTATATCGGGTCATTTGCAACCACTTAGCATGAGTGGCTAGATGGACCGCAGGAAGCAAGAGAGACTTGGAAAACACAGAAGCGCTTGAAAAAAGCTTGAAATGTTGTGGTATTGCTTTCAAACTCTCTGATGATACTCCGACCAATAATAACTACTGCACCTTCTTCTGTTGACTGTGTGCTTCTGCTCTTCTTGTGCTTTTTGTTTGATCAATATTTTACCTTTTTAAGATTGCCCAGTGATCGTTGAAGGGCATCTGGTCCGCTTGGGGCCTTACCAAGGCAGGACTGAGAAGCTTAATGAGACAACACAATCCTCTCCAATCCGGGGGCAGCTGGGCATTTGCTTGGGTAGACATGCTCACCAATGGCCCATCACCGCCGCTGCCCCGCTCTGCAGCAGTGGGGTTGTCATTACCTTGGTGCAGCCAGCATTGGCCCCCAGATATGTTGACACCGTGGCCCTGAAACAAAAGGAAAATCGTGTAAGAGGTTTTATGTGGACTGGTTGATTTCTCTCATCTATCCATGTTAAAGCATGCACATATGTAATCCACACTGCCCTGGAAGTTTAGTTTATTTTGGCTGCTACATCCCCCTCAAACCCCACTAATCCTTCTGGCCAACACTGAACCATTCCCCTCTTCCATTTTCTGTCATTAAACACTGATCCCTTATCAAAGGCCTTGTGTGGCCCCAAGCAATATCATGGCATGATGAATTTTTGCAGTACACTCTGCTATGAATTGTGTACAGTTGCTCTCCTTTCCTTGAACTATATTTTATATATTCTTCTATTATGTGCTTCATAGCCTCTTTGGTGGCCATTTTCTCTAGCTGTATGTAGTTGTCTTCATATACATGTTCCCCTTCATCTCTCCAGTGAATGGCCACAGTGTGCCCCTCAAAGAGGCATCATGTTTACACAATGACAAGTGCATTAAGCACCCCTCCTCTCCTTCATGTACCTCCTGTGGTAGAAAGAACTTGGGTGTCCCTGTGATGTGTGGGATGAGAGAGCACACACAACAGGTGTCATTAGCCCTCTCTTGCCCCACACATTGCATGTCATCATACCATACATTGCCAGATACTGTGTCCTTCTCCCCAATTGAATCATGAAAGACATGTGCATTGAATATATTCCTTTCTGCTCTCATGTTTGGCAGTACATTTATAGTGCTGCATGACTCTTTGTTTAATAGAAACCAGAGAAGAGAGAGGAAGAGGAGAACACAGAAAATAGCTAAAACAAATCATAGGACAATAACGTTCTACTTTCTATTATTACTAACACTACTGTGAGGCAAACTGTCCCCCTCTTCCACAGGCCTCCTTTAAAATCTAACGGCAGAGAAAAAAGTCAATGCAATCAGTCTGATACTCCCCATCAATTTGTGTTCCTTTCGTCTTCTCTGCAGGAACTGGTGTTGTTGGTGCTGTTGTCTCGGCGAACATCGGTTATATGAATCCATGTCTTCTTGTCAGTCACCTTGACAGCTGTGTGGGTAGCATAGACAATGACATGCGGTCCAGTAAAAAACAGTTTCTTTCACTTCCTGACAACATTTCAGATGTATACTTGATTGCCTGAGTAGAGAGGTTCAGCTAGTGGGAAACATTCTTCTCCTTGCTTATCTGTGGCTGATGTCTGTGTGGCAGACCGGCTTGGATGTGGATAAACTTGACGAAATATAAAGGTAATTCTTAAGCTCACCTGGTCTTTGCGGAGGCGTTGGGGCACGATTGCAGCCCTCCCTGAACTTGAATCACCCCCTTTAGGCCTCTCCCTCAGTAGAAAAGCTGTGAGCGGTGGTACGCGGTGGTACTGCTCCTGCGTGGAGATAAGAGTGTGTGAGTGCGCCAATCTGTTATTGTTGTGCCTCTCGAACTCTTCACCCCAAAGTACGGTTTCTGTGAGCATATAACGGTCCATAAAGCTCACCTGTGAATTATGGAAGATAAACTCTCTGTCCTGCTACTTCTGGCAGGTGCACGTCAAATGGGATCTAGTTCCTTCACTGATCCCTGATAAGGATTAGTCCAGTCCAGCTGTGACTATGCTTCTCCTTATGATTGATATGTCTTTCTTGAGCTCTTGTGATGCTGTTCGTTCTGTTTAATGTCTTCATATGTTGCTCCTATTTAGTCCTGCAATAATGTCTCTCTTCTGTTTTCTTACCTTAGATGGAAATGCGGCCTCAATGCAGCTGTGAGATGCGGCGGGATGGAAGATGGATGCTACCACAATGTTCGACAGCAGGTAAGTGATGGTTTAAGGAAAAGCGCAAAGTATGTTCAAGCGCAACCTTAAACTGACTGTTTTTTTCGATGTCTAACATTGTCTTCTGTTTTTCCTTGCAGGCGCTGCTGTCGATGAAGGAGCGTGTCGTGCTGCGGTGCCAAGATGAGGATTTTGGCTTTCTGGAAAGTGTAAAGATGAATACTTGGTTTGCCGAAGAGATGTACAGGAAAGAACAGCTTCCCCCAGTTGGTAAGTATGCTGGCAGGAAGCAGGATGTCCAGGAAGTAGGATCTTCAAAGGCAAGTCTGACCTCAGGCTACGGTGAGCATTACGCCGCTTGCAAGTGCAGAATAATGCAAAGCGTCTGTCTTGAGGATCAGGGCAGCTTATTTAGCTGAGATCGTGGGCACGCCCATTAGGGCCGGCTTACCAGACACACCCTGCCACTCCTAAAGAGTGAGCACGTGCAAAGGCAATCCATTAGCAGCCACACCCAAGAATACACTTGGGGCTGCTTAATGGATGGAATGTTCAAGGTTAATGCATCCTGCTTAATGGATGGAATGTTCAAGGTTAATGCATCTGAAGTGCTATGTCCATAATAAAAGCTTTTTGGTGTTAAATGGATCTTCTTGTTTACTTTTGTGCATGAGCCTGGCGCCAAAGGGGCCAGAACAGTGTCCACCCAGGTCTCCTGTGCATGTGTCTCCTGCATGCCTGTGCCCCGGACTTAATGACCATGACAGTAATAGCACTTGTAGGTTCTGTCAAGTATTTGTGGAATTATTCACTGAAGATTTGGGCCAAGCAATTGGCATCCAAAATTGTAAAAGCAGGAGTAAGAGGCGTATGCATTCTCCTTTCATTAACAATTTTGTGCAGTCAAATGATGATACGCACCAGGTGTGTAGCATACAACGAACAAAGCAAGCTGTAGACAGTAGAGCCAGTTTTTGCCAAGCATCACTGTTAGCTTTGCTCAGCGTTCTTTAAGCAAGCCATTTATTCTTCCTACTAAACTGTTTGCTTGTGGACGGCACACTGAGTTTAGGCAGTACTTTATCCCAGGAGGGCTGTAACCTCCTTGAAGGTATCCTTGGAAAGTGTTGCCCATTGTCTGACCTCAACTCATCACATATGTCCCATCTTGGTAATACCTCCTGCACCAAAAATGTAACTGCTGATTTTGCATTGTTGTTGGCACAGGGTCCCACGTCAAGCCAAAGCAAAAAAAGACGGGCAACAACAAGCATGTACCTTAAGAGGCATATCTCTCTTGCATATTGACAGAGTCAATATGCAAGTGACGGAAGGGCCCTTCTTGTCACGGCAGCATTGCCCTGAACATTTTCAACATGTGCCTGGCCAAAAACTGCTGACATGTTACAAAATTCCCTGTAAACTCAGCCACCAATTCATAAAGCCTAAGCACAAACCACCTTTCATTTATTTCTGCAGCAACGTGTTCCTTTGACATGTGGGCTGGGTAATAGAGTTGCTCTAATGACACATCCTGTCTACACACCGAGTCAGTGGGGGAGAACAACCCCTCTGTATCCATAGCCATTTTTCATCCTGGGGTGCTACTCTCTGCATTTCAATTATCTGGAAGATGGGTCGTGCATTGAAGGGCTCTGCAGTGTCAGTGCCCTTTGGTATTTTGCCCCACTGAGCCATCATGGGTACTTTCTCTTTCATACCTGGATATTACTAGGTTGTTCCTTCGGGCAGGTAGGCTGCTGTTTGCTGCTCTGATATTGTTCCCCTGAGAAATAAATTCCTGACCACCTTTGTGGGCAGTGCACTTTATTATTGCCACCTCTACTGGGAATTGTCAGTACCTCAATTAAGTGTGGCAGCAGTTCTGCATGCTGGACCAGTGATCCATCACTCCATTCGAGCCCCCTCCGTTCGCAACAGGCCAGCCCTAAGTGCATTGTAGAGGTGACGTAAGTAGAGTCTGAGAAAACATTGACCACGTGCCCTTCTGACATGTCTAATGCTCTTATTAGGTCCACTAATTCTGCCACCTGCACTGAATAGTGAGCAGGCAAATGCACATGTGAGCACATTAGAAATTCTTCCCCTAAGTGGCCCAACACTGCGGCACCCGTATGCCTGCATCCTGTGTTGGAATCTATCATACATGGCCTATCAACAAAGAGCATGTCTTCCCCCATCTTACTTCCTCCTTCACCTGGGGATCCCTTCTACTCTGTCCATGTAAGATGCACAGTCATGAACATATTCTCCTGGCACAGCGGGCTGTGCTGTGAATTCTGCTAGGTTCATCATGCCACACCTTACAACTTAAATTTCTGGTTTTATCATTATTACCTCTCATAACGAGGCTCTCTGAATGGTTAGCGCGGATTGTGATTTCTCAAGTGTAGCAAAAAGCGAGTGCTCCACGTATGAAACTATGGGGCACCCCATTGTTAGCATTGCTGCCTTCTCTATTGCAAAAACTGCTGCCACAAGTGCTTGTTCGCAGGTGAAATGACCCTGCATCACTGGGTTTAACCGGCCGCTGAAGTACGCAAGGTGCTTGTGCCCATGGCACTGTTTCTAGGTGAGGACAGCCGTCATCACCATGCAGTCACAAGTAAAATGTCTCTTTATAGTTGGGAGTTGCGAACACTGGGGCGTGTTTGTGCCTTCTTGAGTTCGACATTATATTCATTAATCTCTGACGTCCATTTAATATGGCTCTTAAAAATGTGTGCTTCTTTGTGTGCCTAAAGGAGGGACTTTGTGAAGTAATGAGTAATGACACAGTCCTAGAATCTGGTGTATCTCCTTTACTGTGTGGGGTGGTGGGGTCCTGAGTATTGCTCTTTTTGGTGTTATCCTCTGCCCTTCTGTAGATATTATCTGTCCCGGGTACACCACCTCTTCCTGGCAATACTGTAGCTTCTCTTTGTCTACCTTGTACCCCTTGTCTACTAGCAGGGTCAAAAGAAGGATGGTATCTGCTCAGCACTGCTCCTCAGTTGCATTGCACACTAGGAGGTCATCTACAAACTGTATTATGTACTGTGTACCTGTAAATTGCTCAAATCCATCTCAATCAGGCTGTTAAATACACTGGGGGACTCACAGTACCCCTGGGGTAATGTTGTGTGTTCAAATCGGACCCTATGTTAAGTGAACACAGCGAGATAGCTGGAGTCAGGATGTAATGGAATGGAAAAGTAAGCATTCATGAGATCAATCACTGTGAAGTATTTCTTGTTTGCTGGAATGTTGGACATCAACATGGTAGGGTTTAGCACACGTGGAAACTCTGCTTCTAGCCCATTGTTCAGGGGGCAGAGATCCTGCTCAAATCTCCAGGCTCCTCCTTTTGCCTTTGTAATTGTTTATATGGCTGTGTTACATGGGGATGTTAACGATTGGATTATGTCCTGTTGCCATAACGCAAGGATGCCGACATCTGTTTCACGGGAAAGGAGAAACTGCTTTAACCAGGGCATTGGTGCCCATTCTTTTAACTTTATGCTGATTGCCCCAGATTCTTTGAGCACTCCCACGTCATGGGGCCCTTTATCCATATTTTTTGGAGACCTTCATTAAGTCCTCTCTAATGTAGCTAGCTGGCTTTTTTACTATCTGTCAGTTGTGGTACTAGCCTTTCTATCGCTTGTATGCAGCATGGGATTTGTAGTTAGAACACCCATTTTTCTTCCTCTTCCTCTTCCCCATCTGCAAAAAGGTCTACATCTGCCAAGTCAGTGAATGTCAATGTGGTATCAATACAGAGAACTGTACACCATTCTATATCATCCTCATCTATTCCATGTATTAACACCATATCCATTTGTGAGATCAGTTCCTCTAGGTACAACAGTATTCATCTCCCTATGGTAATGTCATTATGCCACAAGGGCCTAAACAGGAATTCTGTGGAGAGTTGGAATGTGTTCCTTTTATCCCATCACAACAATATCTGGATCCCATATAGGAACATCTCTTGGTGCATGGGTAGCCCTTGTAAAGTACTGTGAGCATAGAAGACTGGTAAAATGGTGGCCACCCTTGCTGGGTACATGCCGGGGATGGAGCACTCCATCCCTTTGTCTGTATAGGAAATAGTTGCATTCAGCTTGCTCAGCAGGTCCCGTCCCAGTATATTTATGGGAGTATGTTTTGAATACAGGAGAGGGGCTACAAGTTGCTGTGTGCCTATCGTGAAGGATAAATCTGGTGTAACTGGAACCATTACATTATCTGCAGAAAAGCCCTGTGTGTCCATAACTTTGTTTGATAGTGGAAACCCAACTCCTTTATGCAAGAATTGGTGGCCCCTATATCTATCAAGAAGGAGTATTCCTTCTGTCCTAAGTTCACTGCTACCTTGAGTTCCTCATCGAGGTATTCATTTACTACAAGGACTGGACACACACACTTTCTGTGGGCACTCCTTTTGGGGAATAATGTTGAGTGGGAATGGGAAAGTATTCCCCCACAAAGCGGTTGCTCCTGTGTAGTGCGGTACTACGTTCGGACCCAACATTGTACTATCCGCATGTGGAAGTGTTTGTGCAGATGTTTGAAATGCATTTGCGAGTGTCCCGGGAATACCTACAGCCCTGCATGGGGACTGCTTGCTCATGTTGGGGCGGGGGCTGCTAGGGCTGCAAATTGGTGGACAACGCCTGCTGCAGTGGTGGTATCTGCTAGATTGGGGCCTGCAGCTGTGTTGGTTAGATCCCTGGCTGCTGTCCCCCGGGATTGTAATATACTAGCTGGCCAAAGGGACACATGCATGCAAAGTGGCCTTGTTCACCATAGAGGAAGCATGGCACAAGAAACCTACTCCATGCTCCTCTGTTTCCACTCCCCGTCCCCTCTGTGGGTCTCCTCTTCCTTTTGGATAACGTCTAATTGGCTGGTATGCCCCCTTGTGTGTGATCCCCGGGCTGATGCTTCCCCAATTGTGAGGTATACTGTGGCTGTACAGACACTCCTTGCTGTGGCCCACTCTCTAATGTGAACCCCCTGCCAGTTTGGCCAGAGCCACTAGTACAGGACGGGGGCTGAGCACTGCCCCTTCCATGGAGAGCTATGCTTGATTCATTTGTACTAGCTTGTTCTCTGCCTTAATTTGCAGTAATGTACAATAGTTGCCTGTATCTCTGGCCGCCCATTTGCTTCTATTCCCACTACATTATATAGGGAGGTCTGGTAGGAGCCCTGTAAGCAATATGTGATAAAAAAGGGATATGTATTTATCCCAGGACTTTCATGTCTCTAATGTTTCTAGTGTTCACAGCTCCTGTATCTTTTGTACATATTATGCAGGGTCCTCGTCTGGCTTCATCTTGCAGGCCTTTACTGACTTCAGATCTGAGGTATCGAGATGTACACTTCTTAGTACTTTCCAATCTTGTGCACAGCAGTTATTAAAGGGTGCTCCATCGTGTATATTAGTACTCACCTTTACCCCATTATCCCACTTGTTCCCATATGTGTGTCCCCTCCCTCCCCTATTATCACTGCAAGCAAGCTTTTTTTTTTTATTTGTGTTTGGCTCAACATCAAGCCTTTACAAAGTCTACATAAAAAGACATTAAAACACTCTTAACACAACACATTTTTCACAATTCATTAATTCTCATAAACATTAAATTGACATATTATACTTCCCTCTGATGCAATTAGGGTTATTTATCTTATCTAAATTCAAGCATTCGACCTTAAAATATATCATACAGTTATTTCACACATCCTTAAGACTTGAACCACTGCTGATGATAATACTGCAGCATGGCCCGAAATTAGCCTGTCCCAGAAAAATTCTGACAGTAAGTCTTTCTCATGGCGCACAAATTTCCTAAAGATTGTTTGCCGTGAACTCCATGTGCCTTTGCATTCCATCAGTAAGTGCCTGAGTGATTGTTTTGCTGGAACTGCACAGATTTTACATAGTTATTTTGCTCTATCACCCTGCTTTTGTCTTTCCAACACTTCTCCACAGTGTACTAAATTCAACCTAATGCTTTGGAAATTGTTCCACCAAGAACTGTTCAGGAATTTCATGAGATATTCCAACAAACAACCAAGTTTCTTTTCACCCTGTAAAAAGAGATGTTTAGAGGAGGACATTCTCACCTTCTTTATGGTCTCAATCCAATCCATCATTTACAATTTCTTTTTAACTTTAATCGATTGCACATAATGGTTTCTACATCAGAGTCAGCCTCATGTAGAGCCTTGCTCACTCTACTTTCCAACGCTGCTAAAATGGCAGACTTTGATTGTAACATATGACATCTAATGTCACCATAAAGACTAGACCCCTTAGCAGTAATGATTTCACGATGCAGCGAAACTAATTACCAGTTAGCAATACATTTCAAGGATTTAAGTCCAAGTTCAAACCTAATGCTCCAGCCTGGAGCAGAAGCAGGGAAACCTAATACTTTCTTCCATAGTTGAGCTTCAAAAGTATGCCATTTTGTAGACCAAAGCCGCGGTTTAGCCTCTAATCCATACAGTACTACAGGCATGGAGAACTTACAGATTTTGGAGTTCAATTTACACATTTGTGCAACACTCTGCATTATCTTTGTGGCAACCTCAGCCTCTACCTTGTAAACCGCAGGCGAGGAATAAACATTATATCCCAAATATTTCACCACCTCAACCATTTGTATCTTTTGTCCTTCTAAAAACCAGTTTGAGAATGTAACCTTACTTTGTGGTTGTCTAAAAACCACAATTCTCTATTTCATGGGGTTTATTGAGAGATTATTAACTCCTGCATACTCGGCCAGGCTTGTTAATAAATGCTGGAGTCCAATTGCTGTCATATCCAGCAACACAATATTGTCTGCATAGGCCAGCCAAAAGATCTTTCTGCCATTTAGCATAGGGCTGGTCAATGCAGACGGTTCTAAGGAAATGCCCATGCCTGCCAGGAAAAGGTTGAAGAAGAGGGGGGCTCCCAAACACCCTTGCCTCACTCCCCTTTACTCTTCTATAATTGTCATGCCTGCCAATGGCTTCTCCTTGACGTCTTGTCATTCAGCCCAGCGAACGGCTAGACCGTTCTACACTCGCTGGCGGCTGTTTAATAAACTACCCGGCAAAAGAATACATTGACATTATTCGCAAGATTGGTTATGACTTGTATTTTGTTTTCATACCTTCCTTCTATTCCACCTTCATGTGCGTAGTGCCTCTTTAAGGACCTTCCGGCATACGCGATAGCCATCTGACAATGCGTTGGTCATGTGTTACGCGCTGATCAGCTGACACGTACTTAAACCCGGAAGTTCCGGTATTCGGCGCTTCTGATCGTCGTTAGTTCTACGTTCCGGAGCCGTTGCTCTTGCTTCTTTCCTTGCTCCTCCACGGAATATGCTGGCTACTCGATCTCCTATTGAGTCGCCGTCCTGGCTTCATTACACTGTGACTGCCACCTGAATGTTCCGAACTCGGCAACCTCCCGAAGCGGCACCTGCAGTCTTTCCCCGCGGGGCCATTTTCTGGTATTGGCTGCCCCCTCTGTCCTGGCCGCATTACCCTGCGACTGCCACCTGAATATTCCAAACTCTGCAGCCTCCTATTGTTGTACCTGCAGTCTTTCCCCGCGGGGCCATTATTATTCTGTACAATTGTTGGTTTATTGTAGTTACCAAATCCGTTTCTCATGTACCTGAGACAGGAATTCTAACAGAATCAGAAGCCTAAAATGGAGGGTTCCGATCCCTTAACTGTGCTCACTCAGCTGGTGGCTGACCTGAGACAGGAACTGATATCAGCTCAGGATACATTGCGCCACCGTATGGACATGTTGCAAGATTCCATGCAAGCATCTCCACAGGGGGTGGCAGGCTTGAATCCCGTGGCCTCGGGTTCGGGTCTCCAGGCCACTCAAAGGGACCCCGTACAGGTGCTCATGCCAACCCAGTTTCCTTTAGCCCCTCCGAAGAGGTTTATGAGGGAACCTAGGAACTTTTGCACCTTTGTAAACCAGTGTCGGCTTCACTTCCTATGTCGACCCAGCTCTTTCCCAGATTTGACCACTAAAGCTGCGTTCGTGCTGTCCTATCTAGGGGGAACGGCTGCAGCATGGGCTAATCCTTTGCTCGAATCAAACAGTCCTTTGTTGTATGACTGTGACGCTCTATTGCTGGCCATGGGTAAAATTTTCGATATGCGACACGCTACCCAGGCTACGGATCTTGAACTATTAAACTTACAGCAAGGCAATCAGACCTTCTTGGCCTACCTTGCTCGTTTCAATCAACTCACAGCAGAAACCCAATGGCCTGAGGACAAGAAGTCAGCAGTCTTCTATAAAGGCTTATCTGAAGAGTTGAAAGACGCCCTGTCAGCGGTCCCTGTGGTTCCGTCAGCGTTTTCGGACCTTCTAGATCTGGTCCTCCAAATAGACGGCCGACGATCCGCCAGGAAAGGAGAAAAGAAACCCTTCATGTCAACACCTGGTCGTTCTGAAGCTTCTCACTCCGCTACTTGCGAACCTGAACCTATGCAAATAGGCGCAGTACGCGGCCGTCTGTCTAATTCTGAACGGGAAAACCGCTGCAAGAACAAATTATGTATGTACTGTGGCTCCTCTGAACACATGTTAGCGTCTTGCCCCAAGAAAACGCCTAGAAAGCCGGGAAACGTCAAAGCTCTGCAATAGCAGGGGTCCCTTTGCCGAAAACCAAACAGGACTCCTCTGTCTACATGGCTTCCTCCATATCAGTACCAGTGTCCTTAGAATTTAACGGGACGACTTTACAATCCCTAGCTATGCTTGATTAAGGCGCCTCTAATTGCTACATGGATGTAACGTTTGTGGCCCGGTCAGCTATACCCACGGTTCCTAAATTGGATCCAGAAGCAGTTCATACCATCGATGGTTCTTCTTTGTCTTCCGGGTTGGTAACAGAAGAGACCATCCCAATTAAGCTGTCTTTACCTGACGGTCACACGGAACTCTTGGTTTTTGATGTGATAGCTGCACCTCAATACCCATTGATATTGGGATTGTCATGGCTCAAACTGCATAATCCTATCATTGACTGGACCACAGGTCTCATCCAATACCCCTCGGATTATTGCAACAATAAGTGCCTTCCGGGATCTAAAGGGAGCCATTCTCCAGTGTTGGCATTCCTAGTGGGGGCTCCTAGCATCGGCTCGCTCACTAACAAGCCCATCCTGGTACCTCGGGAGTATGCGGCATACGCCGATGTGTTTGATAAAGGTAAAGCAGAAGTGTTACGACCTCACAGGCCTTATGACTGTCCTATAGAGTTGGTGGCTGGCGCCAAGACTCCTACAGGGCGTGTCTATTCACTTACCCAACGGGAGGATGAAGTACTGAAAGAGTATATCGATAAAGCCCTGGAAAACGGTTTTATTCGCTCTTCCCGGTCACCAGCTGCTTCACCCCTGTTCTTCGTCCCGAAGAAAGAAGGGGACCTACGCCCGTGCATTGACTATAGGGCCCTCTATGCTATCACTGTAAAAAATCAGTACCCGTTACCGTTAATCAATGTACTCCTAGACCAACTGGGTGCTTCTGTCATCTTCACTAAACTGGACTTGCGGGGGGCGTACAATCTCGTACTTATTCCCCAGGGCGACGAATGGAAGACCGCTTTTAAGACCCGGTACGGTCTCTATGAGTATTTAGTCATGCCTTTCGGATTGTGCAACGCCCCCGCAACGTTCCAAAATTTTATGAATGATATCTTCAGCGACTACATTGACCAATTCATGGTCGTCTACCTAGATGACATCCTGATCTATTCGACCTCCATGGAGGATCACCTCACACATGTTACCAAAGTACTTCAAAGATTGAGAGAAAACCACCTATTCGTTAAAGCCGAAAAATGTGTATTCCACACTCAGGAAGTTGAATTCCTAGGGTATGATATCACCAGTAAGGGGGTGAGAATGAGTCATTCCAAGGTCAAAGCAATCCTAGACTGGCCTGTTCCCAACTCAGTCAAAACCTTACAATCCTTCCTGGGCTTCGCAAATTTTTATCGGAGATTCATCCACTCTTTTTCTAAGACAGTAGCACCGCTCACAGCCTTGACCAGTCCTAAAGCTCCATTTCACTGGTCGACAGAGGCACATAAGGCCTTCGATATGCTGAAAGAGGCCTTTACATCAGCCCCTGTCCTACAGCATCCCGATCCTGATACACCCTTTATAGTAGAGGCTGACGCTTCCAGCTTGGCTATAGGGGCTATCCTCTCACAGGAATGTGCGTACACTAGAGAGGAACACCCAGTGGCGTTTTTCTCACGTAAATTAGCCCCTTATGAAAGGAACTACACTGTCACAGAGAAAGAGCTACTGGCGATAAAAGACGCGTTCTTAACATGGAGACACCATCTTCTTGGGGCAAAACATCCGGTACTTGTGTATTCAGACCATCGCAATCTTCAAGAAATAAAATCGATGAAATGCCTAACTGCTAGACAAGCTCGTTGGCACTCGTTCTTTGCCCAGTTCGACTTCCATCTCTCTTATCGTCCAGCCAAAGACCACACCAAAGCAGACGCATTGTCACGTCTCCATTCTGGTCGGGTCGATGGTGTTGACCCAAAACCCACTTTATTGGCAGAAAAGGTTATTTGCAGTTGTTCTGTTCAACCTTCCCTCAAACAGGAAATAACCAAATGGGCCTCGCAAAACCCACAAAAGGTTTTGGAATTGAATCTGGATGTCAACGATGGTCTCCCGTACTACAACGGTCTTTTGTATTTACCCACGGATCAGACCCGTCTCAAGGCAATGGAATGGAGTCATGACTCATTAGTCGCGGCCCATCCTGGTCAAAATAAGACTTTGGAATTGGTTCTGCGATGGTCTTGGTGGGCAGGTATGTCACGTGATGTCATAGACTACGTTTCTTCCTGTGCTGTATGCGCTCAATGTAAAATCACATCGAGAAAACCCATGGGATTGCTGCAGCCTTTACCAGTGCCACACAAACCTTGGTACATGGTTTCTATGGACTTTGTCGTGGAACTACCTCCCGTACAGGGATTTAACACGGTGTGGGTTGTCGTTGATTACTTCACTAAAATGGCCCTGTTCATCCCATGTCAAGGTATTCCTACTGCCATTGTCTTGGCGGATCTCTTTCTGAAACACGTCTTCCGATTTTTTGGTCTTCCTGCAGTAGTGATCACAGACAGGGGATCGCAGTTCGCTTCTCGTTTCTGGAAGGCTTTAACATCTACACTTTTGATGGACATACGTCTATCTAGTTCTTATCACCCTCAGACTGACGGGCAGACAGAATGGGTAAATGGTGTCATGGAACAGTACCTACGATGTCTATTGCTACAACATCAGACCTCCTGGCTTGCAGTTCTGCCTGGTGCCGAATTTGCGTATAATAACTCGGTGCATGCCTCCACTGGTGTATCACCGTTTTACGCACTCTATGGTCAGCATCCTCATTCCATTCCTGTTCATCCTGAATTGCCCGGTTCTGTCCCTGGGGCGGTCAACAAACTACGGAACATCACTTCCCTACAGACCAGGATCAAAAAGAACCTGGAAGAACCCCAAGCTCGCTCAAAACAGCATGCTGACAAACACAGACTTGTCGCTCCTCAATACAAAGTTGGTATGTCAGTCTGGCTATCCACCAAACATCTGAAAATACCTGGAAAAAAGAAACTGCTACCCCGTTTTGTAGGTCCTTATAGGATTACTAAAGTAATTAACCCTGTGGCTGTTCATTTGGAACTGCCTTCTCGTTGGAGGGTTCGTCCAGTGTTTCACGTCTCTCTCGTTAAACCTTTGGCCGCTGGAACTCGGTTGCCGGTTAAGCCTCTGGCAGTCTCGGTACGAGGTTCGGAGGAGTACGAGGTGAAGGCTATTCTGGATGTTAGGTTGCGTGCAGGGGTTCCTCACTATCTCATTGATTGGAAGGGTTACGGCCCCGAGGATCGTTCCTGGGAACCATTGTCCAACATCCATGCCCCCGCTCTGCTGTGCCGGTTTCACGCTTCTAGGGGGGTGGGGCGCTCTTTGGGGGATGGCACTGTCATGCCTGCCAATGGCTTCTCCTCGACGTCTTGTCATTCAGCCCAGCGAACGGCTAGACCGTTCTACACTTGCTGGCGGCTGTTTAATAAACTACCCGGCAAAAGAATACATTGACATTATTCGCAAGATTGGTTATGACTTGTATTTTGTTTTCATACCTTCCTTCTATTCCACCTTCATGTGCGTAGTGCCTCTTTAAAGACCTTCCGGCATACGCGATAGCCAGCTGACAATGCGTTGGTCATGTGTTACGCGCTGATCAGCTGACACGTATTTAAACCCGGAAGTTCCGGTATTCGGCGCTTCTGATCGTCGTTAGTTCTACGTTCCGGAGCCGTTGCTCTTGCTTCTTTCCTTGCTCCTCCACGGAATACGCTGGCTACTCGATCTCCTATTGAGTTGCCGTCCTGGCTTCATTACACTGTGACTGCCACCTGAATATTCCAAACTCTGCAACCTCCTGAAGCGGCACCTGCAGTCTTTCCCCGCGGGGCCATTATCCGGTATTGGCTGCCCCCGCTGTCCTGGCCGCATTACCCTGCGACTGCCACCTGAATATTCCAAACTCTCTGCAGCCTCCTATTGTTGTACCTGCAGTTCTTTCCGAGGGGCTGCGCTCTGGATTCACCATTCCTCTCCATTGTCTCCAACCAGCTATTCACAGAGCGAACATTCCTACTCCTTCAAAGGTGAGAGAGGTTCCCTCTACTCTCTTCTGTTGTACAACCCCTGAGGGCAATTCCTGCAAAGGACTTACCAGCTTGTATTTCGGTTCTTCTCATCCCACGAACTTCCATTTGTCTCTGTTCTTCACCTTCATACATCAAGTGCACTGAGACTTTATGGACGCTATCCTGCGTGCACCATCCCGAATCTAGTGTGGCCCTCGTTTTGTGCGGGTTAGTTTTTCCCTACTAACCTTCCTTTCCCTGTCGTTGGTTAGGAGTCTTCTATTGTGGGGATTACTAAAGACACAACAGTAGCAGGTTGATCGTTCCTACATACCTTTCGTCTTCAAAAGAAAACAGGTCAGTGGCTTTTCGAACCGAAACATACTGTCTTATATTGTTTCCATCAGCTCCTAATATCTTCCTTATCCTTCTCCTAACAGGCTGGTGGTTCCTATATACTTACTCGCCCTTTCCACTGATTCCTCCCTTGGGCTGTTTCTTTAACAGTCAAAGAGTGCCGTCAGTTGGAAGGTCGCTATTCAACAGATACGAGGTTCATCGAGTCATCTCCGGAAGACTGTACGTGTATCCTTTTGGTAAAATCTACCCTACATGTATCCTTTTATGCTGGTATTCTGTACAATTGTTGGTTTATTGTAGTTACCAAATCCGTTTCTCATGTACCTGAGACAGGAATTCTAACAATAATCCCTGATAGATGTCCGAGTTCATCCAAACAAACTCTTAACTTGGTTTCACTATGCAGCTCCACCAACATTCCCAGTAATGTTTCGGGTAATCCCTAACACCTAACTTTACTCCAGAGCAGAGCGCTGTCCACCTGATCGAAAGCCTTCGAATGGTCAACCCATGCTCCATACAAGAGTAATGGCCCTTTCCCCTTTACCTGCTCACTTGCTAGGTTAAGGATCAGGCCATTCAGTGAAGTTGACATACCCTTTCGAAAGCCTATTTGAAAGCAAGACAGGATGTTATTCTCTTCTGCTCATAGAATTACCTCTTCCATTAAGTGCTTCATAAAGATTTTACTTTCTATGTCGAGCAGGGCAATTGGACGATAATATGCCGCTGCTCGACGATCCGCACTCTTAAAGACAGGAATAACCAAAGCAACCTTCCAAGATGGTGGGAAAGTTCCCCTTTTTAAGATTTCTCCGAATAGGCGGAATAGTAAAAGTGACCACATTTTGGGCTCCCTTTTGAGAACTTGACATGTTAGCCTGTTGGGGCCTACTGCCTTAGAGTTTGAATCTGATAAGTATTCCACCCATTCTTCTTCAGATACTAGGTTGCACAAACAACTATTTGCGCCGGCCTCAAATAAACTAATCACTGACCAGAAGTTTCTTGTGTTCCCTTCTCTTAGCAGCTTCAACATCAGCTCCCCATGCTTTTGTATTTGGGAAGCGTTATGGTTTTTTAACCAAGATTCATAACCTCTGCCTTGTGGGATGCTGGTAAAAACCCTGCAGATTTAATATTAGGTATGGTCTTCCTGAACTCTCTTTTCCTCTTTTGAGTCTTTTCATTGAAGTCATGAACATGTTTTTGCTGAATTCTTCCCACTGATTCATTAGGGACTGAGGTAGCCCAAATAAACTCAGTACATTTTCTTGGGTGACATTCCGATTCCCAAAAGAATCTTGGTACTTTCTTTAATTGGGGGTTTAGAGCTACACCTTCATGTTTATATTTAACAAGTCAGATTTTCCCATTCCTACAGTTCAAAGCTTGATTGTTAACTCTAAGGCATAAAGTTGCTAGATCGGGAAAGGATAATTCCAATCAGCTGTGGTCGATCCCCCTCTACCATTGATGATGGGAAGGTATTGGGATACAAAGATATAATCTAGGGTTGACAAGGATTTACCTATGTGCGACGTTGTAGAGGGCCCTAAACTCCCCTCTGTACTGCTGTTTATCATCCTTAGATCCCAAAATTCTGCAAAGTCCAACCACAATCTCCCATTTTTCAACCCTTTAGTAGTGGATTTTTTCTCCAACCCCCTTTCTGCCTGCATACAATCAGTATTTAGATCACCAGCTACAATGACATTGATGTTTTCTAACTCCATTGTAATGGTTTCAAACAACAAACCCAAAGACTCAAGAAATGAGGTTAGTTTCGAGCAGGCCGGGTTCCAGTAAATATTAATTATCATGTGGGTTCTACAGGCCTGAATACCTCTTATGGAGTTATGTTTTCAAATGTTTGGCTCTTAAGGGCAGTCATAAGACCACCCAATGGTCTCCCTTTGGCTTTTTGTGTGGCTGGTAATGAAAATATTGTAAACCCTTTGATATATAGACGGTTAACTAGCTACGTTTCTTGTAAAAAAGATTATATCACCGAACTGAAACATATAATCACGCATACCCCTGGCCTTAAACGTACTGTAACCCCGCATGTTCCAGCTAACTTCACTAAGGCCCTTTCTTCTAAAGCTGCTGGGCACCTACTCCCAGCGTCTGCAGGACCTGAGAGAGAATTTCCGGTAAAAGAGTTAATACACTTTCTTGTGGAACCTGCCCATTCTTTGGCCCCCTTCCCTTGTCTTCATTTGCTTTGTATGGGTTTCCACCTCTCTGTGGAATTGCACTTAGGTCTTTATTACTAGAATAGACCCAAGCACTACCCCTAGATTAATTAATCGACGGCTACAAACTGAAAAGCTTAAGTTTCCATGATTCACTCACAATAGCTGCTTTGGCACCAGCTGATGTGAAAACCACCTCCACTAAGAAGGGATCTTGGGCCAACCTGAACTCGACAGAGTCAATATTGTCTGTAAAGAACAAATGCAGATTTTTTACTTTTTTAATTATCTCCAATAGCACAGAACGACTAAGTGACTTGTAGTGCTTAGCCTTGGTTAACAATCTAAACCATACTCTTGGAATAGCAAAGTCTTTTAGTTCCTTCTGAATAGTTGGTATAGATGTCTGGGCCGCTACATACGGTATCAGAATATACACTTTTTGCAAAGGATGAGTAATGATTTACAAAGATTTTCCTTGACCATTTTGGATATCATTAGTTGTTGATGGTATTAAATTATTTAAGGCCGAGACTTTAAGGTTCCTTAAGTTATCTTGATCTGCCGAGTGCTTGGTGAGGTTCCTTTTCATGTTTGTTAAGAATATTGGAGCAAGCATTTCGTTGGAAACACTAATCATAGTTTTTACTTTAGCAGACCCAGCTCTCTGTTTTAACAGGCAGAGTTATTTTGCAGGAATATTGGAGCCCATCTTGTATTACTGGATGTTTCATTCTTAGAACAATTCAAAGATGGTACTTTAACACTCTCCTTGTTTTTTTCCGGATTCAAACTTTGAGTATTACCCCTGCCCTTAGTATCCCCTAACTTATTTTCTTGGTCCATATTGACATCTGTTTGAAGTCCAATACTCACATTAACAGTTTCCACAATAATCTTTAAGACATGGTTAGGAGGATTTACAAATTTTGTAACTTTATTTCCCGAGTTTCTTCCGGCTGACACCTTCTTTACGTGCTTCAATTGTTGAGGAGATATCAATTATGGTGAGGTCTTCTTCTACATCATCCTCTGTGTTGATGGTATTTGTCAGGCAAACAATCTTTTTTACTGTTTAATTAGATCTCCCCTTACTGTAATAGAGTCGTTTACATTTTTTAATTTTGCCGGTTGCTTCTTTCCTATTGATTTCCCAGTTTTTGATCTCTTTTTCCGGGCTTGACGCGTTCTCATGTTCCGTCTGCTTCCAGACCTCTGACAGTATGCTTGTTGCCAATCTTGTTCTACTGCTACCTTTTTCTTTGAATCCATTATAATTGGATCTTGCACAGATACCGAGATAGTTTCAATGTCATCTACTATCTGTAAGGGATTTTAAACAGGCACACACCCAGGTCTCTCCTGGCATGTAGTGTGCAATGAAACCCTTATTTATTTTTGTCTATAAGTTCAATATTCTGAATGATATACCCCTCGGATCACACCCGTCTCAAAACACCCCCTAAGTCACACTAAACTAGGAATCTTGCTAGTTTGTAAAGGTAAATATTTATTTATTTCAATATTCAAATCACACATACGTTTAATATATATATATATATAAATACATAAATATATGGGGCAGCAATCACCTAACTTTGACAATATAATTCAGAAATATAAGTCAAGCAATTGAATTCACTTATGATGATGCAGAATAGAACACAGGAAAAAGAACAGTTTTGCCTTGTGCACAGATAGCATTCAAGTTAATATTACCCCTACAAAGTTGTATTTAAATACAAATGAGCAATCCTACACCAATGTGAGTAATCAGCAGGTATTCAGGAATGAAAGACAAGGTCTATAAGTTAAATGCAATCTTCCCTCACCCAAACAAGAGAGAAAACCTTTTTTGGAAATGGACTCTTTTAAAAATGACAGGTGAAAAATGGGTTTGTAAAATATTACAAAATGTTAAAAATGCTTAAATGGATAAAGGTTCTAAGGAAAGCAACACTAAACATGTCCTAACACACATGATCTATAATATAAACAACCACACACACTTCAGATTAGGATGGGATGAAAGAAGCACTTTGAAATGTGAGAATGTCACCTGTAAACTTTAGAAATGTGCAAATTCGCTGCAAACCTTTACAATGCCATATTCAAGAAAAATGGGTCAAATACAATGTTCCGTGATGCGGTTTTTAGTTTTGGATGTAGCTATGGGTCTTAGGTACACAGGTGAGACAATCATTGCAAGAAGGATTCTAACAATACTAGGGTTCTGAATTAAAAATGGGATGGGTTGAGATTGGGACAATACAATAAAGATATGCTGTGGGTCACTGTTCTTCCTATTAATACTTACAGAAGAAGTTTATTAAATTGGACCGTCAGCTCTGGTCAATGAATTAGATCAGGTCTACCGGCAGCAGGGCACCTCTAACGGGATTGGACCAGTAAGGCGGTTCTGGTCGATTTGGACTGAACCTCAGACTAGATTTGGAAGGGCCCCTTCTGGTTGCTGGACACGGTAGATAGCAGGATGCAAGTTTTCAGCAGGCAAGCCTTAATGGTAGCAAGCCAAGCTGAATCAGAATTATTCTTTTTAAGTTTTGAATGTTTGCAATTGGATCAAGCTAGCAAACGTTTCTGCAATGCTAGAGCCTGGATTCTGCAAATAAATCTGTATCTTTCAAGGAATTCTGGAGTCAGCCACAAGATGAAGAGTTATGGAATAAGGTGCTGCACGGACATCTGGATGGGTTCTGGAATCAGTGTGTTCTGGAACTAGTCGGTTCTGGAATCAGTGCCCCTATGTGTAGTGAAACTCCTCTATTTATCCATTACAAAGTTTATGGCATGGGCATAACTTCAAAACACACCCCCATAGTTGTGAGTGGCTACAGGCATGTGCTTTGTTTTGGTTGGCAGTCTGAACAGAGCTGTCATTTTATGACAGGATTTAGGAACTCCAACCTGGATTTTTACCCAAAAAATACTTTTGCAAAAATGTACATTTGTAACATTATGTACCCTCATAAACAGTGGAGACATATATTTTAAATTTGATTGTCTACATTTACATTCACTTTGTGAAAGCTGTCTTGGTCATTCTAATGATTTTATCAATCTTACCCATTACACTTTGGATTAATCATTTCTAATTTGGTACATCTCTGGGCACTTATAAGTGGATCGTATACATATAATCGTAAATTTGCAACATTAATAGTGTTTCCACAATAAGAAATTTTTCATAACTTTGGTTCCTTAAATGGTACGAGTTCCTCAATATCTTCAAATCACAAGGCTGAAATTAGTTTAATGTCTACCAAGTTTCAGATGTATCTCTTTTTAGGCTGCTCAGTTAAAGAGTTTTAAACTTTAATCAAAAATAAGGATTTCACATCACAGTCCTCCTCTGTAACCTCCCCTTTTCAGGCAGCAGCTGTCCAGTCCTTTGAAGTTCACTGAGAAACCTCCTTCACATCCTGCCCCTCCTTGCAGCGGTCAATGCTCAGCCTGTCCTTTTTTCTTTGGTCATCTAGAAGACGAATGTCTAATGCGGCCCCATTGTGTTGCTTGTAAGCATAATGTGGGAACTATTAGCCTTCCTGTTCAGAAGGAAGTGTCAAGCAGAGATGTTCATTTTCCCAGGTCAGGCTGTAAGATCAGAATGAAATAGTGGATTGGCCCCAGAAAGGGCTCCTTGACATTAAAGTCTTTTCATTTCACAAATAAAATATAAGCACAGTTTATAAAGGATTTAAACATTTTTAAAGAATTAGCCCTTCACAAACATGCTTTAAATAGTGGATTTTGCAATTTCTTCCAGAAAAAGAAACACCTTTAAATGGGTTTGACAGCTAGTTTCCTTAAGCAGCTGTCAGGCAGGGAGGGCTGGATTCCTCTGACTGCCTGGAGGATCCATGATTTCAGCACACTTTCCTTTCCATAATTCTCTGGGAAAATGACTGAATTTTTAAGGACATTTCTGGATTAGGCCCTTCTGTGGCCTTGTTTCAGGTGACAGATGACAGGTGACAGCAGTGATTCCTGTTTTTAGACCACTTTGCCTGTGTGTGGCAGGGTGTGAAGCTCTTTTGATGGTTTATGAACTCTGCACAGTCTTGCCGATTTGGCACGCACAGGGGTTATTGCGTCAATTTTTGGCAGTTTTCTTTCCCCATTGGCAAAAGGGGTGCAGTGTGGCGCATTGGTGTGGATAAAAATACTCCACATACCCCCCGACTCCGTCGTGACGTCCAGTCATGGGGGAGTTGGGCAAGTGGGATTATTTTTCTTTCAGTCCATGTGAAGAAATCTGGTTGTTTCTCCCATCAGCGATAGATGAAATACGCTCTCCTTGCTGGTTCTGGTTGGAAGTGTGGAGCGACACTCCGGGCTTTTGGTTCTTTTTCCTTTCTGGTCCCCAAGGAGTCCTCCTTGGTGATTAGCTGGGTTTTAGTTCCAGTGCTAGAAAATAGAACATAGCATGGTTATGGAGATTTCCCTACTACTACTCCCCGAGGGTGTAGTGGGACAGATGCATGCATTGAATACAATTTACAATATTCCCCGCCTATGTTTAACACTGGTCTTAACACTCTTTCCTTGTACGTACTCATTTAATAATACTGTTTATGTCACTGGATTAGGCAAAAGCATGTTGAAGGTATTTTTTCAGATTCTCAACATGATCATGAGTTGTGGAGGCATTTATCAAGGTCTGCTCTTGGGTTCTGTAGAGCCGATGCTGGCATAGCACCATCCTTCGTCCAGTCATCAGCCCAAATGGAGACATTTTTGTTCCAGAAGAAGGGGTAGATCTGATGGCCATCAGGACAAGGGTTAATCGAATATCCCAACTTGGCCCAGAATCTGCCACAAACTTTTTTAATATGCTCACAATAGTTTTATTGTACCTCTCAACTCCACCACTAAAGGACAACCGGTATGCAATGTGTAATTTCCTTTTTACCCCAAGTATCTCGCACATCTTTGTCATCACTTCACTAGTGAAGTGCCTACCTCGGTCTGACTCAATCCTTTGGGGCAGTCCAAAACACGAGAAGATGTGATGGATCATCAGGGCAGCTGCTGTTTCTGCCTTGTAATTTGGGGCCGGGAGAATTCCACCCATTTAGTAAACAGGCATGCTATGGTTAACATGTACTTGTTCCCCCTAGAGGAGCGAATCATGGGCCCAATTAAATTGACTTGCAAATCTGACCAAGCAGTGTCATCCCCCTATTTTGGAGGGGAGCAAGGTGTGAGTGATATTGGCTGAAATTGTGCAGACACCCCTTCAAGAATTGGTTGAGGTCCTGCCCCAAGTATGGCCAGTATGCAACCTCTCATAAGATTTCTGTCGTATAAAACCCCTGATGACCGGCTGTGGCTGCATCATGGGTGTGATTTAGCATCAGGCTTCGGAATGAGGTAGGGATTACCCACTGGTCATGGCCAGATATGGATCTCCTCACCAACAAACTGTCTTGGATTCGGAACATTTTTTGACATTTCATCAACACTCTGAGGTCCTCTTTCCCAATGCAATTGGTATCTGTCAGAGGAAAATTCTCAGGGTCCTCAATGTGTTGATAAAACTTACCAATTATTGGATCCCTTTTTGAGCCGTAATCAAATTAGCATCTGGGGTCTCCTTACTCCACTGGGCAGTTGAGAGTTCATTGTGAGCATTTGACTGGGATCAGTGATAGCAGTGACCTGGATTTCCCCCAACAGCGACTCGATCTCAAGTAGATCCCCTTGGATGGCTATGGTTTTGGCCAGCTGATCAGCTAGGTCATTTCCAATTTTGTCTGGTCCCTCTACTTTAGAATGACCCTTGATCTTTTTCCAGTAGATAGTCATCCCGCTAGAGGTGACCATTTCTTCAATATTTAGTATTCATTTTCGATTTTTTAGTGGTTTATTGTTAGCACATAGCATGCCTCTGGTTTTCCAATTAACCAGGTGCTCCACAAACCCATTCCGTACATAATCTGAATCAGTGATTATGACCAGTTCATGGAGTTGTTGTTGGACAGAGGATGGTTTGATGCATATCCATCAGCTCTGCCACTTGACTACTACGGGGACTGATTTTGTACCCAGCAGAGGGTTCTGGGGCATCATTCACCCATGCACTCCCGACGCTGGAAATACGTTTCTTTTCCCCGTTGTTGTCAACATGGTAGGAGCACCCATCCACATAGACTGTGGGCATTCCTCACACTTGTCTTCTTCATAGACCTTGTGTGGGAATTAAGGTATGCCTCCATGTTGTCCTTGATTTTAAGACTTTCATCCTCGAGGCAGTTTTCTCTGGCACAATCATGCAAGTCAGCCAGACCTTGCGCGAGGGTACTCTTCTTGTTGGGGCCATATCTGACCTCCACAGGAAAGCCTTGCATTGACAGAATCCAGGAAGTAATTTGGGAATACTCACATTTCCGGCCAGGATTCTGTCACTTTGAAGATATTTCAGAGGCTGGTGTGGAGTCTCCACTATGATGTGTTCCCCCTGGATAAACGGGCAGTAATTCTTCAATGTCCACACCATTGCCAGGAGTGCCTTCTCACAATCGTTGAATTATTCCTCCACAGAGGATAAAGTCTTTCTCGCATAGGAGATTACTTTATTGACCTTGTCATGCTTTGGTATAATACTGCAGTCAAGCATGTATTTGAGAACCCTGTCTCCAAGAAGAACTCCTTGTTTTTGACAGGGTAAACTAGGCAAGGCACTTGTGAGAGGCGTCTTTTGAGTTGTTTTACTGCCTTGGCTTGTTCTGGATCCCACTCCCACAACAGATGGATCAGGGGTCTTGTGATCTCTGCCTAATCCTCAATGAAATTTCTACTGTAATTAGTCAGTCCAAGGATGCTCCTTAGCTCACGCAGAGTTGTGGGGTCTTTTGGTTACTGTAGTGCTTCTACTTTCTTTTCCTGGGGTCAGAGGCCCTCAAGAGTTATCTTATGCCCCAAGAAGTTGACACAGGTCCTGCACCACTGTGCCTTTTGGAAAGATAGTTTTGCTCTGGCAACCCTCAACTGTGTCAGAACATAACGGATCTCCGCTATGGGCTCCTCCACAGTTGAGCTTTTGATTAGAGCATCATCTACACATGCCAGGTTACCCCTTTCATCCAAGTCGGACACATGGTCTTATGCAAAAAGATATTAAATTCATTGCCACAGTTGATGTATCCAAAGGGAGTCCGGGTCCAAGTGTACTGCTGCCCCCCGAAGGTAAAGGCAAGCTTGTGTTGGTCCTCCCTACTGGCAGGTACAGTCCAGTACCCATTGGTCAGGTCAATAGCAGTGTATACCTTTGAACCCTGGATCTGGGCCAGCCCTTGGTCAATGTAATCGGGAAGTGTGGACCCATTTGTTCAGCTCCCATAGGTCAGCACTGAGTCTCCACTGGCCGTTTGTTTTCAAAATCCCCAGCACCGGATTATTGAAGGTGCTGTGGACTGGATGAATTATCCCACGGTACTCAAGGTTTTTAATTATTTCAGTGAGGGACTCCATTGATGCGAGAGGCAAGCGGTATTGCTTCACAAACACTGGAGTCACGCCAGGGTCTGTGGGAATTGTTGTTGTATGGATTTCGGTGCAACCACAGTCATATGAGTCTAGCGCAAAGAGATGCTGAAAATCTAAAAAAAACATGTTTCAATTTTTGCTTCTGCTCCCGAGTCTCACAGGCATCAGCTAGATTGACTCTCTTCAACCATCTGCCTGAAGGCCGGAAAGACTTCTGGTTTAGCTATCTCAGCGGCCTCCTCCAGCTGGGTGGAGAAGTCTCTGGTTAAAGTACTGATTTGGACTGATGGCTTCAGGTGGGGAAGGCAGTCCTGGTGGACTTGAAAGATCACCTCATCCCTCCTGAAGTCACAGGTCACCTCTTCCTTACCATAAGGGCAGGAAGAGTACATCAGGAAATTCCCCCCATGCCGGGTGAAGATCCTGTCTGGTGTTGTGTCATTGTCGCTATCGCTGTCAAAACAGTCATTGGGAATTGGTCCTACCAGTTCATTACCTAAATCTACGGAAAAATGTTGGTCATCAAACGCCATTCCAATAATGGTGCCTGCGCCCAGAGTGATACTGCTAAGGTCGCTGTTATCCACCACTATTGGAATGGTGTTGTGTTCTGTATTGACTAGTGGGGTTGGGTTTAACCCCAACCCTTGCTGTTGGAAATGGGCATTGAGGTGAACATATGCATCAGATTTTTGCTGTTTATGTCCTCTTTTAATTTTTATTTTAAGTAGGAATAGTCGGGACATTCTGGGATGGTGACTTCCTCTCCAATCTGAACTTCAACTGCATATGGTAGCAGTTGAGCTGACTGAAATGCTTTCTCTGGATCATCAAAGTCCATGGGATTACCCGCTAATCGAGACCAGGCTTTGAAGTTTGTTAGGTTCAAACTAATGGCAAAGCGATTGAGAATGTCACTGCCTAAATTAAATGCAGCAGGGACATCTCGCACAACCCAACAATTATGGACTATGCTCTTGTTGCCTACGGAAATTTTAAGCATGCACCTGCTAGGCAGGAGATTTTTGGAAATGGGAGTTTCCAGGTCCATTTCCCATTTGTCTATTAATTTAAAGGTGGGGATGGCTGGATCTTTTGGGAGTTTTCGGAACATGGCTTCGCTGATGAAGCTCTTACCGTTGTTCATGCACACTCAGACGAGAACAGAGTCCTTCCCCCCATTTAACTGAATAGAGATTAACAACTGTTCTCCAATTTTCTGAATTTCAGCCAAGCTTTGAGCTGGTTTCACATCATTTTGGATTATAGAAGTGGGATTTTCTGATTGTGAATTGGTATAGAATTTCAGAGTATTTCCTTCCAGTGTGGAATGCCACTTTAGACTGGAAGGAAGGTTGATTTTCAGAAATAGAGAGGACTTTCCATCAACAGTTTGTTGTCCTACTGAAATTACTGTCACGTCGGGGCTTCTGTTGTTTTGAAAGTGGAATTTAATTTGGTCAGGTTTTTGTTCAACCATGTGGCATGTGCCATTTAGACTAACATTGTTGACGCTATGTTTTAATTTTATTGGTCGGTAGTCTGGGTCCAGAGGACCTTGTTTACACATCTATTAGGGGAGATAATCTATGCAGGATGTCATTCCCCAGTAACATGGTGTGCCCTCTGGAGTCACAACTATGACCGGGTGTTTCACCTTGTGTCGTCCAATTTTCATGTCTAAATCCACAGTCCCCTCGACAGGAATTTCCTTCCCATTGAAGTTCTGAAGTTGTCCAGGAAGAGGGGTGAGAGGGATCTGGTATCTCTCTTCCCCCTCCCTGAATTCAGCTGCTCAAAGGCCCTTTTTGACAGAAGGGTGGCTTGAGATCCAGTGTCCACCGGTGCCAGAAATGTACATTGCACCTGTATTTGGACCGGGGCATAAAATCTTCCCTCCTTTTCCTCAACGGGGCAAAGATAATGCACATGTTGGGCCAATTGGTGGGCTAATTTCTTTACTCTTGATTTTGACAGAGGTGTATCTTGTGCAGGATTCTGTTTGGGAGCTTGGGAATATGTAAAAAAAAGGTGACAGTTGAATATTGGGGAAGTTTTGGGCTCCCCTGGTTCTGATTCTGGGCTGCACACCCCTTTTTGGAGGCATTCACCAGAATTGGTTTGGGCAAGGTGATTTTCTGGCTGGTCAATCTGGGGTTCAATGATGGGCAGTTTTACCTCAGCCCCCACATTTACCCACTCTGGATTAGGATCGCTCGGGACCCATTTTTCATTGGGAGGAGTTCCCCCATCCCTGAAGTAGAAGATCCTTTTCCCAGAGTCCTCTGAGTACCCCTCTCCTTCAAATTGGAAGACTCTAACCTCCTCCACAAAATGGGTCTTTTCAGGCCCTTTATTTTTCCTACCCGCCCTCTGTTCCTTAGGTTGCAGACTTTCGGGGGCAGGAGATTTTGGTTCCGGTTCCTGGGTTTCTAGAGGCTTTTCACAAGTGGGGAAGGAAGCTTCCTCTAAGGCTTTACAACCCCCTTCTCCCTGTGCATCCTCCTTGGGAACCGGTGGGTTGTCGGGGGTTCTCTCCCCATCATTGCTCTGGAGTACCAGACCCTTGGTTTGAGGGATTCTGAGTCACCATGCTCCTCTGAGGGTTCTGCTGAGCCCTCAAAATGTGACCCAGATCCTGTGACAAGTTCTGGACATGGCGCTCCAGTTGGGAGACCTGCTCTGGCTGGTACGGGGGTCTCTGGTCCATCCTAGGTGGATCGCGGGAAGGGTAACTGTCCCTTCTCCCATAATACCATTGGTTGGGATAGTTCTGGTAACCCTCCACCCTTGGCCTCCCCTCTCCCGAACTGGGCTGTCTGGGCTCAGTGGTGAAAGAAAGGAGGGTTGTTTTGGGGGTTGAAGTTTGGCGGGTTCCGGGGAAAGAAGCTATACCCGGCATTTGGGGGATACCTGCCCTCCTGGGGAAAGTTAGGAGTGAAGTTTCCTGGGTTGGCAGCTACCTAGTTGGATTTGCCCCCTTGGGGTGGGGGAGTCCATGCATAGCCCTGGATGGGTCTGTTTCCCTTGTAACGGGGGCTTATATAATCAGGAGAGTCCCATTTGTGGGATTACCTCCCTGACTACCTGCCTGGGATTGGCCTGCTGGGTCTTTGGTTAGAAGGATTTTGCACAGGAATGTTTGTAGCCCCCCCCCCATCTCCAGAACTAAAATGGGGGCAACCTTCACCTCTGCCACCTTAGCAGCACCAGGGGTGTTGGTTGGTTTGGGGTTTTTATTTGTATTTTTATTCTCTACCGGTTTCTGCACTTCATAAATACGAGTTGCCTGTTCAATGACCCAGTCTAGTGATCTCTTCTCGTGAAAGTCCCTCACCAGCTGGGTCATGATGTATTTAGAGAGTGCATGAAAGAAGGTATTAATGAACTCCCTACTGTCTGTGTGCATTGTCCTGGTGGTCTGTGCAAAGGCACATTTTAATTCTTGCACAAATTCTTGTGGGGCCTGTTCTTCCCCACACTGCTGATTGTAGTCCACCTTGCGTGCCTCTTGAGGGTTCGCATGTACAGAAAAATGTTTTAAGATGCCCACCATATAGGTGTACCATCTTGAGTGGTCCTGATCCTCCAGCCCCACAAAGAAGTTGGAGTATTCAGGGGAAAATGTCCATTTGACATATTGAATGCAACTCTGGCTATCTTTCATATGGAAAGTATCCATCATTTGCTCATATAACTTGAGGTGCTCCCAAACTGAATACTTGGCATTTTTATGATAGGGATTTATGACGCTCCTAATGGCCTTGATTTTTTCAGGGGATCTTTCAGTAGGGCCCTCTTAATTTTGTTGGCATTTTTAGTCTGAGTCACCCTTGTCCACTCATCCTCTGACTCAGAGGCACTGCTACAGGAGGTGGCTATCGGATCCTCTAGGCTCTCCCTGATTCTGCAAGCTTGGAAATGGCTTGCAGAATATGGGGGCCTAGTTTCCGGAGACCTGTGGCACTCAGAAGAGTATTCTGACTCTCCCTTGCTCCCATGATTGGCTGAGTACCCCCTCCCACTGCCCTAGCTGGGAAGAGGTTTTTAAGATACTCTTTGTGGGCCTAGTTTCATGGAGTTTCCCATCAAATGATACAGACTGGTAGGCAGTATTTTTGAGGATCCAATTCCCTGATCCTCCCCTCACTGGAGTCTTCCTGATCAGAGAGGCTAGCCCTAACATTTGGGAATCTGTACAGAGATTCCCCTCCATCCATTTCTGGGAGTCGCTGATCTGTCAGTTCCATGTTGCTATTTCTACTGAAGTCTACCATCCCAGTGGCCATTGGTTCATATGAGCCAGTGGACATGAGGGTGGGAGAGTCCATGATACTGATGGGGTGAAAGTCCCTGATGTCAGGGGTCCTGAAGTGATGCTCAGGGTTTTCTCTGTCCCTTCCTACCTCATCTCTTTCAACCCCTATTCCCTGGTGATATGCCAAAATCTGACTCTTTTGCTCTATTAAGGCCTTACTGGTCCCAATTATTTTCTCTTGCATGGCTATCTGTTCGTGGAGAATATCATTCTTTTCACAGAGAGCCTTGTTGTCTCTCTGTGCTTCCTGCCTGGATTGGAAATACTGGGCCAATTTTTGCTGCATGAGACTCACCTCCTGAGTTTTGTCATTGTTGGACAAGAGTGTTCTTTGCTAGAGCATCCTCCACCCACCTGGCGTGCTCTAGTAGCTTCTCATATTCAGTTTTAACTTCACTAAACTCCTGAAGGGCCAGCTTTCTTTCTTCTAAATTAGTTTTTAATTGGCTGACTTCCTGCCCTAAGGCGTCCCTCTCTTGACTTAGAGTGCCCCACTGTTCAGCCAGGTCATCCCTCTGTTTTTTTAAATGCACTAGCTTTCTGGAGCTCTTCATCAAATTCCTCTTGAGAGTGGATGTCTTTACAAATAAATGTATTATTTTCCTATTTCAAGGATTCTATGTGGTTCTGTAATGTGACTATCTGTTCAGCACAGACTCTATTATAATTTAATTGATGCGCCAGTTTCTGTTGACTCTGTTTTAAAGAGTCAACCCTTTCCTGATGCTCATCTTGCAGTGTCTGTAATCTGGTATCTTGCTCTGCCTTCTCTTGCTGTAAGTGA
The DNA here is from genome assembly GCF_040938575.1 of Ambystoma mexicanum. NCBI lineage: Eukaryota > Metazoa > Chordata > Amphibia > Caudata > Ambystomatidae > Ambystoma > Ambystoma mexicanum. The sequence goes on along the minus strand of NC_090941.1, from coordinate 399,647,400 downwards.
GCCAGACCTTCCCATTCCGTTCAATATTCTGAATGATATATCACTCATATCACACCCGTCTCAAAATACCCCCCAGGGTATTTGATTTTGCAATTTCTTCCAGAAAAAGAAACACCTTTAAATGGGTTTGACAGCTAGTTTCCTTAAGCAGCTGTCAGGCAGGGAGGCATTGATTCCTCTGACTGCCTGGAGAATCCATGATTTCAGCACACTTTCCTTTCCATAATTCTCTGGGAAAATGACTGAATTTTAAGGGCATTTTAGGATTAGGCCCTTCTTGGCCCTTGTTTGTGACAGATGACAAGTGACAGATGACACGTGACAGCAGTGATTCCTGTTTTTACACCACTTTGCCTGTGTGTGTGGCAGGGTGTCCAGCTCTTTTAATGGTTTATGAACTCTGCGCAGTCTTGCAGATTTCGTGCGCACAGGGGTTATTGCCTCCATTTTTGGCAGTTTTCTTTCCCCATTGTCAAAAGGGGCACAGTGTGGCGCATTGGCGTGGGTAAAAATAATCCACATAACGCATTTGCCGACCTCCGGAACTCCTCCAGAAATGATTTTGACAGTGGTGTATCATCAAAAAACTGGGTTTGAATAGTGTTATGTACTTCTTCCACTGCCTACGGGACTGAGCTAGCCTTCAGAAGTTGGATCACCTCCCCCAGAAGAGCATTACTCCCTTCTTCTGCTTTTTCCTTATTATTTAGCATGCACTGTATTGAGGAGATGTCAAGTCCCTGCTTGACCTGCTCCAACCTCATATCTCTGAGAGATGGCAGAACATTAGTGCTGATAGTAGAAACAAGACCCACCAACGTGGAATCATTTGATGCCATCTCGTTTGACAGTTCCAATAGAATTCCAGCTTGTGACTGAACTTCTGTTTTAAGAAGTTCAAACACTATAACTAAAGGGTTCAGTACAAAATTCAGAGCCTTTAATGTGTTTTCACTAGACTCAGTTTTTCCTGGAGTAGATTCTGCCTGCGGAGCCGCCTCACTTCCCTGTGGCTCTTTCACTGACCCCTTCGTAGGTGAAACATCTGATTGGGAAGAGTTATGAGTTTCCCTTGTGTGGTTCCCAATGTCAGCATCTTTGTCCTTTCTTCCTGACACTTGGTGGACTTCTGTGCATGAGAATGGCTTTTATTTCTTCTTCTGCCAAAGTGATCACGTATTTCTTTTTAAATTTCTGTGGTGGTTATTGTATATTCCAAGACCTTTTGACATTGTTGCTTGAGAGAAGTTTGAAGCCTTCGCTCTGCGCCCATATCCTGCAGCGAGGCTAAGTGTGCCTCTACATAGATTTGAGCCTGCGTAGTTTCTGGAATGGCATCAGTTATATTTGACATAGCATTTTGAGCAGTGAATGTTGCTGCTATAGTTAGAATCGCTAGGTAGGAACCATCCCCTCCCGCCTCACTTTCTTTCCCTGAAGCCATCGTACTGCGCAGTTTTATGATGGCTACCGTAACTTGGTCTTTGACAAATCTGGTTACGCGGCCAATATGATCCCAATGATGTGCTCGCTGTGACTTAAGTCAAACGATGGTTACAAAGAACGTGAGGCGATTGATGATTTCTAGTTCGTCCCCCCCGCAGTGTGCGGTTTCGCTTCCACAATGCGTTCGCAATATTTTGCAATGGCTTGACAATAGGCTTACCTTTATTTCAAGATTGTCCGTCAGCTACAGCGATCGCTTTTGCTTTTTCTTGACCACTGAATGCTTCAACACTTTGCGTGTATTAATTCCATTTCCCCATTAGTCCACCTCGCCTAACAGCCAAACAGAATCTCCTCGCCCTTTCTCCGAAGGGCTTAGACTGCAAGGGCACAGTGGGTGGGCTTTTATTTACAGCTGATGGCATTACTGATGCATTCACAGTAGCACGCTGGGATGATTTAAAGATTCAGGCTTGTACACAATGGGCCTCATTACGAGTATAGAGGTAGCTATGCCACTTTTAGCAGCATGGCTACCTCCATACCAGGTACCGGGTCCGGGTTCCTGGAATGGGGAATTACCGGGACATTCTGACCTTGGAGGGCCCAGTAATTCCCTTTCCCGGGAGACAGACCCAGTACATCACCATTCCCATTGAGGCGCCATAGGGCTCAATGGGAATGGGGAGGATGGTAACAACAAGCCCGTTAATGAGGGGCCCATTGTTAGCATCCTGGTCTGCTAGCGGGTCCCGCTAAGGACACTTGGTTTTACCGGACTTCCTGAGCGGGACCCGTGAGCAGACCTCGTAATGAGGCGGTAGAGGGTTAACAGCGCTGGCTGCTCTACCGGCGCTGTTAACCCTCTACCTACTGGGTCGTAATGAGGCCCAATGTTCGTGGCTTGTAATGCTACAATACTGCTCTGTGTCAGACAAATGAAAAGAGTGGCATCCAAGTAAAGTGAAGTGACAATTAATCAGTCCAGCACACCAACGTTTGCAACCAAACAGACTCTCCTCACCCTTTCTCCGAAGGAAAAGCTTTTCATATCTCCAATTGCCAGGGTAACCCCTGCTATCCCTTTTACTAGAGCGTATATCCATTTGCTGGCTCCTGCTATAAGGGTGAGCAAGCTGTAAATCAAGTTGTCTCTGTCCAGCATTTGACATGGTGCATAGTGTGCATCTCACCTAGCCTTTTTTATTGTAATTGTTATTGTATCTATTGAGCGCAGACCTAGCTTTGAGAAGCAACATATCACTTTAGAGTGGTATACAACAATACTGATACATAATGGAGCACTTTACAGAGGTATACAACAGTACAAATGCAAAATGGAGCACTTTTCACATGCAACAACAGAACATATATACAGCTTAAGTGGGATACAGAGGAGGGGAACAGATGTACCAGGTGGCAGGTAGGAGAGGGGCAGACCGTGTTTAGCGAGTCATATGATGACCTAGGTGTTGAGGCAGAGAGATTCCTTGAAGAGGTGAGTCTTGAATTCTTTTCTGAATTTTAGGAGTGTGTGGGTAAGTATGATGCTGATGGGTAGGAGCTTCTTGGAGCTTAGGCAGCAAAGGCTTGTTTTCTGGTCCTTTCTTTTTTGAAGCAGTGGATTTCAAGTCTGCCTGTGACCTGGCTTCTAGTGGTGCGCTGTCCGAAAAGATGCTGAGTTTCTCCGCCAAGTAGCTATGTCACTTGAGGGCGACTGCCTTATAGATGATGTAGCAAGACTTGAAGGTGATTTGTTTGTGCAGTGAGAGCTAGTGAAGGTCGTTGAGGGCTGAAGTGATGTGGTTGTATCTGTGTAGATACTTGATGAGGCATGCAGCCGTGTGTAGGACACTTCTCAGGGACACAAGGGAGGATGGCAGGAGGCCTTCAAGGAGTGAATTTCCCCCATCCAGGAGGGATAGGACCCGTGCTTGAATGATGGAGGTGGAGCTAAAGCTGTCCAGAGGGAGGAAGGGCTTGACTTTCTGCAGGAGGGAGAGCTGATACCAAGCTGCCTGAATGTTCTTAGCTTTCTGCGTCTTGAAGAAGAGGTGTTTGTCGATATGGAATACAAGGGACTTTGCACAGGAGGTGAGCTCAGGTGTGAAGCCCTCAGAGTAAATGGTTGATAGCCAGGTCTGTATGTCTGGATGTGAGGTGTTGTTGGTGAGGAGTAGGAATTCGGTCTTGGAGGGGTTCAGCTTCAAGTATGCACTGGACATTCAAGACTGGATTAGCGAGAGGCAGGTTTTGAGCCTATGCATGTCCTTGATGGAGTCGATCTTGAGGTATAGATGTGTGTAGATGTAGATGTGTGTAGTCAGCAAATTGGTGGATGTGGATGTTGTGTGTGGATAGGAGGGCTCCCAGCTGCTGCATGTATAGATTGAAGATCACTGGGGAGAGGATGCAAAACCCTGCTGTACCCCACATTGACGATATAGAGGACTGCATCTGAACAAACTATTGGCAGTTGGCGAGGTAGGCTACCCTTCTGTACTAGGGTCATTTGGGCTGTCTGGGGCCCTGCATCCAGCCTGCCTTTTACGATCTTTGCCCTATCTTCCAAGTTCTACAGCAGAGGCTTGATGACCAGTCTCTACATGTTTCTCCCTTGTACCCCTTCTTTCTTCACTTCCATCCCCTCTCTTTCTCCTTATCCACTGGCCAGGGATCTTCATCCCCCATACACTTTTCTGCTTCCTCCTCTTCATCATCTGAGACTTCATAGTCTTTGTCAGACATAACCATTCTTTCCTCCTGCCTGTTTGACTTCTCATTATCCCATTTTAACTTTCTCTTTCCTGATGACCACCCATCTCCACCCCAGCAGTCCCCCATTCCTTCTTCTGCCTCTGCACCTCCTTATCTGTCACCCTCTCCGTCTCCTTGAACATAGTGTCCAACTGTTGCTGCATGCTCTTTTCAATGTCTGCAGGTACTTTCAGCCACCCTTTTCCTTTGGTTCCCAAGATTCACCCTCCTTGCTAATCTTCTTCCCCTTTTCTGATTCCCCCCTACTCAGGAAAACGTGCCATGAGTTGGTGTACCCTGTGGTGTCTTCAATGTTGGATACAACCCGTAAGGAGTGGCTGGCACACTATGTGGTTCTATCATGTTGATATCATGCCTGCCTTTTTTCACCGGATCCTCCTACCTCCTTCCCCGGATCCTTTCTCTTCATAGAGCTTCCAAAGCCCTAAAAAGTTTATCTGCTCCTGAGCTTTGACCTTTTGTGTTTTGCTAATAGTATATTTTCTATTATTCCCCTATCAAACATTCCCTCTCTGGGCGATTCACAGAAGCACGTCCCACAGTATCCCGAACCCACTGAAAGTGGTATTTTAATATCTTATCACAATATTGTGGTAACTTATAACATAAATGATCTAGGGGTGCATCGATCCTAAAAGCCATTCCCAAGGGGGCGCTGTTGTGCAGCTATGGAATAGCTGCCTGAACGATGAGCTTTGCTCAGGGCGACATTCTAAACTATTTATTGTCCGTATTGGTGCCATTTTACGACGCGAAAATCTGTATTCTTCTCAATGAAAGCATAAAGCAGAGGCTCCCTTAATCCTGAGTGCTCTATAATGCAGAAAAACTGAGAATGCTACCCCTCTGAGACGGCGGTCATAACCAAGAAGACAAGCCGTTCCCCCTCATCCAAGCAGTGCAGTCTCCCTGCTGATGAGAGTATGCGGCTCCTGAGACCGCAGGGTGGGCGGAGCCATAATCGACCCACCGTGCAGTGGGTATATTCTCTGGTTCCTGTCACCTCCTTTTTCAGGGTGCTGGTCCTGCTGTGGCAGGGGGAGAGCCGCGTGGTGGGCGTCCACCCATATCCATTGCTTACCGGGAGGCTCCGATGCTGCATGTGGGAAAGCTTGAGCCACTTGTGAGTGGAGCACTCTGATCCTGATGCGGATGCCCGAGGATAATGGACAAGCCTCCCTGGCCCAGCCACGCCACAGTAGCTACATTCCCTGCCCCCAACATTGTGGAGTTGTGGAACATCCAACTATCACGGATCATTTTGGCCGCAGCCTCCCTTCTGCATGCCGCACTCTGAACAGATCATTCCCAGACCTCACCCACGGAACAGCAGCCGCGACGGACTGAGGAGTGCCACCAAACTCTTTTGCAGGTAACCGGCCCCCTAAAGCCGACTTCTACCAAGAGGTAGATGGGATCCCAGGCAACAGCTGCCGGACTGGGGGCCGACTCTTAACACCACATATTTCTCTTAATAGCAGGGACTCTGCTCGCCCCGCACAATGGTATCTACCTGAGGGGGCGCCCTGCGCTGCTGTGAACACGAGCTGCTCCTTGTCGGAGAGCGGCCTTCCCTGATTGTGGGGGGACCTGGGAGCAGCCCCTGCCACATCCCGATACCTGCTGAGCTGAGACACCTCGCCCCACTTTTCTTCAGCAGCTTGCTCACATGTTCTGGGACAGAGACACGTTACTCTTGTGGTAAATAAGCAGATTTTGCCTTCCTTGAACTCAGGGTGAGGTCTTTTTCCCCCTGACAATCAAGGCCTCTCGGGCCCCTGCGGTGGTTGACAGCTGATCCTCGTTCTAGTATCAGCTGCACTGGGGTGAAATCAGGATTTTACTGGCTATAGCATTCCTTTACTTTTAGGACCTTTCCCATGTAACTTTAACCGCATGTTACTACTCACTGTTTACTTTACCACCTGGCCTAACTGAAATGCCCTCAATGTCTGCAATTAGGAGTAACCTCAACTATTTGGCTTAACCAGTTGAATGGGTTGTGAAACCTTGCTTTAGGCACAGTGAAAGTGGTGAGTGGCTCTGACTGCGTGGTAGACCACAACCCACTCTGCACTATGCAGGTTGAGTCAATTGAGATTCTGCAGCAGGATAGCGGATGGACTGCCTGTCATTGACTAGGGGATAGTCGACAACTATCTCCTTGGGCCCTGTCACGTTTGTGGCCCCCCACTGTATCACACTTACTGAACCCACCCCGACCTGAGGTCGAAAGACTTGCTTTATGGGAAACATCTACTAACCGGATGGAGTTGTGAGATCGTAGTCCTGACAGTCAGGTGCAATATGACAGGAGCTCTTTGGATCAAGAAGGAGATTTTGAGGATAAGGGAGCACGAAGAGTTACACTGTAGAGCAGGTTTTGTTTAAGGTAACAACCCAGGTTCAGAGGACAAGCAGAGGTTTGCAAGTTTGGATACCATTGGTAAGGGGTAACACAGGCATGAAGCCAGCAGGATTCTGAGCCCGCAGTGCAACATTGTCTTTTTCTCACTACAGGAGTGATTAGAGATGTCAAGCCAGGGATCGCCCAGAAGGTTTTTCAGCTGTGACAATGTCATCAGCGAAATTAATGATGTGGCAGTGGACGTGGAGGAGACGCCTGCGTTTTGGGTCAATTGTTTAGGAGAGGGTACGCAGCAAGGGGGCAAACTGGGCAAAGAGATGTCTGGAAGAGCCAGGTGATGCGCCCACCCTGGTCACCCTCCAGCCACCAGAATGGCACCTAACATGCCAGCTACGAGTGAGAGGGTACCTCAACAGCCTCTGTTAAAGTTGTTACAGCAGTGGTGCATCAGGAACTTGCTGAAGAGTGAAGGGTGCCTGCCATAGACACCCCCAAGTCACCCAAATGGCACTTAACGCATCAGCTAAGAGTAAGAGAGCTCCTTGGCAGGACTTGATGGGGCTGCCTGGGCTAGTGGGTGGGGCTCAGTGGGGAGCATAGGGGCATCAGAAGTTTGGGGGACTGCCTGGGGTTTGAGCAGAGGTCCGTGGGGGCGGTGGGACATGCCAGGACCTCTGGTGGCTGCCTGGGTTTGGGGCGGAGGTCAGTGGGTTAGTGGGAGGTGTCAGGACTTGAGGGGCCTTCCTGGGGGTGAGGGCAGAGGTCAGCAGGGGTAGTGGGAGGTGTCAGGACTCGAGGGGGCCACCTGGGGTACTGGGTGAGGTCAATGGCGGTAGTGGGAGGTGTCTGAATTTGAGGGGGCTGCCTCGGGCTGGTGAGGAGATCAGTGGGGGTAGTCGGAGGTGTCAGGGCCTGAAGTTGGGCCCTGGGGTAATGGGCGGAGGTCATTGGTTGTAGGGGGATGTTTCAGGACTAATGGTGGATGCCTGGGAATGGGTGTGGAGGAAAGTCAGGGTAGTGGGAAGTTTCAGGTCTTGAGGGAGCTGCCTGGAGTAGGGGTGTAGGTCAGATGGCTAGTGGAAGGGGTCATGTCTTGAGGGGGCTTGCTGGGTTTGGGGGCAGAGGTCAGTGGGGGTAGTGGTAGGTGATAGGACTTGAGAGGGCTGTCTGGAGTAGTTGGCAGAGGTCATTGGGTAGTGGGAGATCTCAGGACTTGGGGGGCTGCCTGGAGTTGGGGGTGGAGGTCAGTGGGGGTAGTGGTAGGTGTTAGGACTTGAGGGAGTTGCCTTGGGTTGGGGCGGAGGTCAGGGGTTAGTGGGAGGTGTCAGGTCTTGATGGGTGTACCTGGGGTTGGGGGTGGAGGTCAGTGGGGGTAGTGTGAGTTGTCAGGACCTTAGTGGGTGGTGTCAGGTCTTGAGGGGGCTGCCTGGGGTTTGAGTTGGGGGTGGAGGTCAGTGGGGGTATTGGTAGGTGTTAGCACTTGAGGGAGCTGCCTGGGGTAGGGGCAGAGGTCAGTGGGGGTAGTGTGAGGTGTCAGGACATGACGTGGCTTCTGGAGGTAGTGGGCAGCGCTCAGTGGGGGTAGTGGGAGGTGTCAGGATTTGAGGGGGTTGCATGAGGTTGGAGGGCAGAGGTCAGTGGGGGTAGTGGGAGGTGTCAGGACTTCAGGGGCCTGCCTGGACAGGGATGGAGGTCAGTGGGGGTAGTGGGAGGTGTCAGGACTTGAGGGGGCTGCCTGGGGTACTGGGAATAGGTAATTGGGGGAAATGGGAGGTGTCGGGAATTGAGGGGGCTTCCTGGAGTTGGAGGAAAAGTTCAGATGGGCTAATGGGGGTGTCAAGACTTAAGTGAGCTGTCTGGGGTAGTGGATATAGGTCAGTGGGGTACTGGGAGGTGTCAGGACTTGAGAGGCCTGCCTGGGGTAGTGGGCAGAGATCAGTGGATTAGTGTGAGGTGTCAGGGCTTGAAGGGGGTGCCTGGGGTAGTAGGGGGAGGTTGTTGTGGGTAATGGGAGGTGTCAGGACATGAGGGGGCTGCCTGCAGTTTGGGAAAGAGGTCAGTGGGGCTAATGGGGGGGTGTCATGACTTAAGTGAGCTGCCTGGGGTAGTGGACAAAGGTTTGTATGTTTCAAATGGTGTGTGAGTCTTGCGAAAATGTCTTTCGTTCCCAGGAAAAAAACACTGGGCTCTGGATGTTCTGCCGTGGCTTGCTCATATTTGTGAAGAATTAAAAATGTTTGTCTGCCAGGGTTCACTGTCGTTCAAAGAAAGTAATCTTATCTTACTGTGTGACCTTGGCTTCTCCTGGGTTTGCGAGGAGCATTGCTGAAGTCAGCACGAATCCCCACTGCGGTTGGTGTTCAGTGAGACAAATGCACTTGGCTAATTGGCTGTAATTTTCTTAAAACATGGCTTTACACTGTGCAGTTAGATCAGGTTAAATCATATAGGCACCTGCAGCCTTTAAACAGGGATTATTGTGTTTTGTAGATTCTGGTACTGCTGCGTTTAGGCTAATGTAGCATGTACGTTGCAATGTTGGTGAAGTGGGTGTCTTTCAGCATATTTGTCACCCATGGGTGCACTGGGGCCTGGTTCAAATGATAAGTGCGTTCCTTATTCTTCCTGCTGTTCTGTCTGTCGATGTGCCTGGGGTGAGGGGCAGGAGTTTAATCTCGATTTTCTCTCTTCACCTCACTGCCACTGGGAGTCAGTTCAGAGATTTCAGTCCTGGAGAGATACGGAGGGTCAGTCAGAGAGGAAAGAAGTCAACCACGCCAGAGCCTGACCAGTGATAGCCAGGTTATCACAGAGAGGGTTGAGCAGGATGGCATGGTTGACGGTGTCAAAGGCAGAAGAGAGATCAAGTAGGATGAGATGCAAGGTGTGTTAGAGTCAAGGTTGGGGAGCAGGTCTTCATGGATGCTCAGGAGAGCAGTGTCCATGCTTCTGGCAGCTCTGAAGCCAGACTGATGGTCATGAAGGCAACCAATAGATTCCGTGTGGAGATTAAGTTGGGAGATGTCGAGTTTCTCCAGGAGCTTTCCCAGGAAGGAAGTGACGGAGATTGGGCGACAGTTAGCTGGGCAGGAGGGGTCAGCAGAGGGTTTCTTAAGAGGAATGTGCACAAGGGAGTGCTTCAGGGGGGTTGGGAAGAATCCAGTGGCGAAGGAGTGATTGCAGAAATCAGCCAGGGCAGGAGCTAGGGAGTCGATGTGGTCCTTGATAGTTTTGGAGTAACAGTGATGATCCTGTTTCGCTGAGACTTTTATAGATCGGACTTGTCTAGAAACCTTGTCTGCAGAGAACAGGGGAAAGGCAGAGAAGGAGGGAGGAGAGGTGGCTGCGGAAGGGCCAGAGGAAGAGCAGGAAGTAGGGGGATGGAGGGGATAGGAGGAGAGTGAGGACATGATGTCCTGTGTTTTAGAGATGAAGTGAGCAGCCAGTGCTGTGCAGACGGCTTGGGAAATGACAGGAGAGGTAGAGACTGTGCAGGATTGGTCGAGTTGTTAGATGCCGCAGAGACGCGGGCTTGGATATGAGCTCTCTTCTTGGTTAGGGCAGAGAGCCGATATTGCCTTTGTAGCAGGCGGCAGGCCAGTTTGTAAGAGGATGTACATGAAGCACACCATTTCCACTCAGCCACCCTGCACTTGTGTTTTAGGGTGACGAGGTCTGAGTCGTAACAGTTGCACTTGGCTTTGGGCTTCAGGTGGATTCTCATGACAGGGGCAAGGATATCAAGAGTATCAGATATAGAAGAGTGGAACGTGGAGAGGGCTGTGTCAGGGTGAGAGTCAGCCAAATGGGGAGGGTGGGTGAAAAGGTGGTGGAAGTGGCTTGGCCTGAGGGGTAGGGAGGGTGAGGTGGGAGGAGAGGAGAAAGTGATCACTCCAGGGGCGAGGAGTGGAGAGAGGGACAGAGAGGGGAAGGTCTGAGGAGATCAGAACATCCAGAGTGTGCCCTGCAGAGTGAGTTAGGCCAGAGGGAAGAATAGTGAGTGAGAGAGAGTCACAGAGGTTGCAAAAGAGTCCAGAGGGAGGACTGGAGGCAACAAGGTGGATGTTGAAGTCTCCAAGAAGGAGGAGTTGAGTGATTGAGGCCAGGAGTGAGGAAGAGAGTTACGCCCACTCACAGAGGAAGGAGGAGATCTGACCAGGTGGCCGATAGATAGTAGCAAAAGTAAGGGAATGGATAGGGGAGAGAGAGAACCTGCAGACGAGGCATTCAAAAGAGAGGAGTGACAGAGGCAGGAATCCACTCAAGGAAGATAAGGGCTACACCCCCACCAGAGCAGTTGGACCTGGGAGCAGAGAGGATCTTGTAGCCGTCAGGTAGGAGTGTGTCAAAGCTATCAGGACTTGGGGGGCTACCTGGGGTTGGGGTTGTGGGTGGAGATCAGTGGGGGTAGTGGTAGGTGTCAGGACTTGAGGGAGCTGCCTGGGGTTGGGACGGAGGTCAGGTGGTTAGTGGGAGGTGTCAGCTCTTGAGGGGACTGCCTGGGGTTGTGGGTGTAGGTCAGTGGGGGTAGTGTGAATTGTCAGTACATGAGTGGGAGGTGTCAGGTCTTGAGGGAGCTGCCGCCTGGATTTGGGGTTGGGGGTGGGAGTCAGTCAGGGGCACCACCAAGGGGTGGCCAGGGGGGCCGTGGCCACCCTTATAAAAATGCTGCCCCCCCATCGGCCACCCCAACGAAAAAGCAAAAAAAAATAAACAAATGTTCACACTGAACTGTGCATGAGCAATAACATGCCCAGTTCAGTGTGAAAAAAAAATCTTTCTTGTTTGCCGCGCCCGTGGATGGACTGTAGTCAGATCAGAGAGACATGGTGGCCCTGCACCCCATTGATATATTTCCGCATGCTCAGTGGACACGGAAACACAGCCTGAGCGTGTGCATTTCTGCTTTGGCTCGTGCTTCCAGGCTGTGTTCCTGGCTCTGAAAAGGAGACCTGGGCTGCGGCGCTGACTGAGGGATATAGTTGTTCCTGGCAAACACTTCAGAGCCAGCTGAGGATGGTGTGTGTGTGGCGCCCGGGGGGTGGTGCTGCAAGACCACTCAGGAATCTGGGAATCCTGGAAAAGATCAGTGTTGTCATTGCTAGGAGGGTCAGCAAAATGTGTCTCTCAAGGGGTTGCCACATTTATCATAGGGAATTAAATTTTATGAGTTCTAATGTAATGCCCCTTGAACATGTAGGTGTTTAACCCAAACCCTACCTTTGACTAGGACTAAGCGTGTTCAAGGACAGGTGGGCTATAAATTAGCAAATGTGTACTGGAATAGAAGCCTCTAAGGGTGTCCAGTATCCCTATTAGGTTAGGAATTGTGACACTCAATAAATAATAGATCCCATTCTGACTCTGTTCTTAGTGTTCTCAGAGAACAATATCCTATTTTGTTGTGGAAAGACCCTTTTCCCTGATAGGTCTGTATCCCCAGCCCATTCTGACAAAACTAAATAAAGATGATGCACTCTGTCGTCTAACTAGCATGTTTTCTTTACTCCTATGTTGCACTACCCCACATCCGTGCCACGTTTATAACATATTGCATTTCCTCACATCCGAGCATGCCATGCAGTACCACTACTGCCATATTTCCTAGACTTGCCTTTTTCTCTCTGACTGGCCCACTATCCTCTGTTGTCCGTTGACCTCTTTGCCAAATCTGATATTTACATGGCTAAAAAGAGGCAGATTAGACCACTCTAAGACACACCCTAACCCTACAATGAGTTGGAGTATGCCTTACAGGGCTCCTGTTTTAAATGCCCCTTTTTAGTGTGGGCTATTATGTGGCAGAGCCACCTAAAAGCTGAAACTTTTCGATTAGGAGTACAGATGGGGAGAGATATCATATGAGGAGGTAAACCAAGCTTTAATGTATTGTTTGGTTATTTACCCACCCATTGCCTGCCCATGGCTATTCTAATCCCTATGGTCCCTCCAACCAAGTACCCTCTCCCCAAACCCCGCCAAAGCACCTCCTCATGGGAATTCTTTGAGCTCTCTTTGTTCATGCTTTGCCATCAAACTTTGCTTTGAAAAAAACACTGGCAGGCCCTTTAAGTGCTGTATTCTGAGTGTTAATGACTTCCTTTGTGCTGCAAACGTGCTACTTATGTAATAGAAATGCCTTAACCAGGTCTAGCAACCAATTTATAAACACTATGTGTGTCCAGTGCTGAGGTCCTGTTAAAAACAAGTATTGGCAAAGTCAACAGTTTTGGCTTGTGTAGACGTATTAGGTATTGCAAGGCACTTCTATTAGATGCCCAGGCACTCACACCATTTCCACCTGCTACTATCAATGGCCAGTTAATATCACTATGACATGGATAATTTGGGCCCTCCCGTGCCCCTGGGCTTGGGAGGGCTAAAGACCCCCGCCCCTTTTTTGGCACAGCAGTCATCAGTGCGGTTATGCCCAGCCCGGGCCCAGCTGGCAAGAACCTGTCACATTTCTCCCCTCGGAGAGCGGTGTATTTATTTAAACAAATACACTGCTGTCCAGGTGAGAAAACAGGCATTGACGTGAAGGGTAGAGGCTGAGGACAAAAGCCTGCCAGCCCATCAGTAGGACTCCCGCCACCCCCATGTTGCAGCTAATGGCTTAACTGCTGGCTCAGCTTTTACATGGCCCATGCTTTCAATAATTACCATTAACAAAAGAAAATTTATATTTGTGTGCATGTGGGATTGTATGTATGTATGTATGTATGCATGCATTGATGAATGTATGTGTGTATGCATGCAATGGAGTGTGTAGGTGGTTGTATGTTTGTATGCTAGGCCTTGTCTGCAAGTGCAAAACTGTGAATGAATGCAGTGTGGATGGTGTGACTGTGCGTGTTAATGAGTGCACAGTCTAAATGTTCTGGGTGCTGGTGTGAATGACAGATCAGCTGTGTGGGTGCATGTGTCTGAATGTCTCCATATCTCTGTGTATCTGAGGAGGGGCATTGGAGAATTGAAATTTTTTGACAAGAGCATGGCATGTTTTACTGCCGTTTTTGGGCAAATGAAAGTCAACGTGAGTGTTTTTATGTGATGGTGGGGTTGGAGTGGGAGTTAGAGGGGGGTAAATACTACAGTGGGGCTGACCTGGCTGGGTCTTACTGTAGCATAGAATGTTGTACTCTAATTGAGGTAAAAGGCAACATTATGAGTGTTCTTACATGTGGAGCGTATGTTTCCTTATTTTGAATTGGGTCTTTATTTTACTGGTGTTTAAGGTCAAAGGCAACATAAATATTCTTACATGGGGAATATAACATGATGCGTGCAACATAATTGTACTTATATGGGGGGATTTGTGTGATGATATGCTATTTATATAGTACTTTCGCCAAAGCGAGATATTTACATCAAATATATCACCCAGTCGAAGTTTGCACTCATTTAATGAGCTTTATTTATTGCATTTATTGACATCGCCCAAACCCGTAAGTATCACGGCAGTGATACAACTTGGTGAGCAGGGAAAACAGTACAGTACATAGTAAGAGAGGGGTAACAAGGTGCACACACAACATAATAGTACACGGTCCATAGAGGAGGGTAGAGATCAGGCAGGTCACTTTGAAGTATGTATGAAAGGCTGAGTTGGCCTTGCCGTGATTTGAACCTGCAAATCACACTCAGATTACAAGAGCATGTGCTCAGCCCGCTGAGCTATCTTACTGGCTAGCCAGCAAGAGCATGTCTTCTTTCTGTGGCATTGCAGTTTCTTACTGGTGTTAAGGCCAACGGCAACATAAGTGCTCTTACATTGGGATGGGGGCATTCGTGCTGCCTGCAAAGCTATTTTTTACTGTGGCATCAGTGGTCGAAATGAGCGGGAGCGGTGCTCCACTACTTTTTTACATTATGTTTTACAGCTCCTATACTTTTATTTTAAAAAGAAAGCATTCCGGAATGGTTCTTTTTAAAATAAAAGTGTAAGAAGAAGTTGAAGCTAGCACTTTCAATGCACTGCACTGAACGTTCCCTTAAATAGCAGGTCCATGTGTTTGGGGGTTTGGATTGTGCGTGGGAGGGGCGTGATGAAGGGGTTTGTGGGGAGTGGGTGCAGGCCAGCATGGAACATAGTTCCACTACTTCTTTTCGTACACTTCGACTCCTGTGTGGCATGAGATGTTTACTGCTGTTAGGGAGCAAATACAACATGAGTGTTCTTAAATGGGGAGTGGGGGATTTGTGTAGCCAGCAGGATACATTTTCTTACTGTGGCATGGCTTTTTTTCACTGGCATTAAGGCAAAGCCAACAGGAGTATGTTCTTACATGGAGATACTGGCATGTATTGGGAGAGATAGCATAAAAATACTTTGTCATAGTATGGTTACTGGCATTATGATGGACAAAGCAAACATGAGTATTTTCCTATGTGGGAATAGTGGCATATATAAGTGCACCAGAATGGACGTGTGTGACCACAATCAATACGAAAATGCTTTTTTACACTTGCAGAGTACTGGCATATAGCGGAAAATATGAAAATGCTCCTATGCATTGTTGGTGGCTTGACATCTAACGTACTTTGCATGTTTTACCCTACAAAACCGATTGTAAACTGTGCGGCTTTTTACCTAATTTATCACAGAAAGTGTACTGTAAAATGCACTTTTTTAACCCATTATTTAAAATCTTTTTTCAAGGGGACAAACCCCCATTGATTGATTCGCCCTCCATCACTACTCTCTGTCACTCCTATGCATTTGGCTGGGGGCAGAACAAGTGCCCTTCCTTCCGCAGACTCTTCTTAATGTAGGCCATCCTACATTAGCTTCAGGCCCCACTTGTTACAGAATAATAGCTACGCCTCTGGTGAGTTAGGGAGAAAGATGGATCTAATGGGCCAAAGGAAGGCGTGATATCTACTCAGCCTCCTTGGCTTGGGAGAGGGCAGTAGGACGGGTGGGTTCGGGGGGAAATCACTAGCGCAATAGGTTTAATGTCCCGTCTTACTAACAGTTTTCAAAACTTCCATCCAGCCCCGCCAAAATGTTGAGGCTGGATCCGCCCCTTGTGGCACCCTGTGTGCCACCCCAAGATTTCCGCCACTGGAGTCAGTGAGGGTAGTGGTAGGTGTCAGGACTTCAGGGAGCTTCAAGGGGTTGGGGCAGAGGTCAGTGACTTAGTGGGAGGTGGCAGGTGTTGAGGGGGCTTCCTGGGTTTGGGGTTGTTGTGGAGGTGTGTTGGGGTACTGTGGGGTGTTAGGACATGAGTGGGAGGTGTCAGGTATTAAGGGGGCTGCCTGGGGTTGGGGGTAGACGTCAGTGGGGGTACTTTGAGGTGTCAGGACATGACGTGTGTTCCGGAGGTAGTGGGCAATGCTCTGTGGGGGTAGTGAGAGGTGTCAAAAGTTTACGGGGTTGCATAGGGTTTGAGGCCAGAGGGGTAGTGGGAAGTGTCAGGACTTCAAGGGGCTGCCTGGGGCTGGGATGGCGGTCAGTGGGGGAAGTGAGAGGTGTCAGGAATTGAGTGTGCTGCTTGCACTACTGAGTGGAGGTCAGTGGGTATAGTGGGAGCTGTCAGGACTTGAAGGGGCTGCCTGAAGTTAGGGGAAGAGGTCAGAGGGACTAATCGGGGTGTCATGACTTAAGTTGGCTGCCTGGGGTAGTTGTTAATCTGGCTTAGAAATGCAGAGCCTCTCTTGTGACCACAATAGTATAATAGAGTATAAAACCACTGTCCTGTTCTTCGGTTGGTGAAAGAAGAATGTAAAGCTCACCTGGAACTCTCTCACTGCACCATGTAGAACAAGTTCCTGGAGAAAGCCCTAGGGAAACCCTGGTGGGGAAAAAACCCTGCACGGCTAGGGAGTGCTGATGTTGGCATTTCAGGAGCGGCTGATGTGAATGGTTGCATTGGTGGAGACCACAGGCTTATGAAGATCTTTGCCTCTTGGGGCTTGTAGGAAGCTGTTTGGAAACGCAAAGGGAGAAGGAATACTGACAAGGAGGCATACCTTTCAAGAAGCTTGAAGGTGTTCGGGAGGAGATGTAAAGCGAGTTTGCTCCGGTTGTAATGGTAAGTAGGTAACCTCAAGAAGAGAGTTAGAAATTAGGTGGAATCCAGAAGTATATGGGAGAAAGAATCAGTTCTGTGTCGGGACCTACCGGAAGTGGATGGCTTGCCGAGTAGAAATTATAGTTTTGAATCAAAGGCTTGGAAATTACCGCCGTGCACGCAGGGAGTTGTAGTCCTGTCGGAATAATGATTCCCTGTTTCCAAAGTGAAAAGCTAGATGTTAGTTTGGAAATCGGAAGCTCGAAGCCAAAAGAAGGTAAGCTATGACTGGAAACCTACGTAGAATTGGAAATCCGAAAGGCTGAGTGGGACGCGTGTGATTGTTGATAGAGAGGGAGATCCAAGGGGTTGAAGAGAGTTACTGCAATAAGCAAAGGATATCAGAACGGATTTCAAGATGAAGTAGAATAACCAGTTGGACCAAGTTAAAGAAGTATAAGTAACGAACTTACGAAGCGCAGCCTCTATAAAGAGTACCAACGCGCCACGGTTTGTGGAATAGACACTGAAGTACTGCCTCTGTGTAAGAGGGAGGAGTTTCCTCCTCGGGCTCAGCCTGAATGAATGGAACGGTGTCATGCTCTTCTGGCGCCATCTTAGGAGAGAGGTTATGGACAGTGGAAATATGACGCCAACGTCGCCATAGCGACCAACTTCGGGATCCCTAACCATATCCACCCATAACAGTATGCCCCCTCCTAAGGGAGGCAACACCCGGTTTTCCCGGGAGGCAACGGTGAAAAGAGCGGACCAACCTAGGGGCATGAATAGCTGAGGCCTGTTCCCAGTACTGCTCCACCTGGGTATACCCGTTCCAGTTCATAAGGTATTGAAGGACCCCCCTCCGATATCTGGAATCGCAAATAGCAGAAACTTCATATTCGGGACCCGTATTGGTCATCACAGGAGGGGGCAAACCAGCCGGGTATGGATGAAAGTGATTTCTAATGTCCGGCTTTAACTGCGAGATATGAAAGGTGTGATCCATACGTTTCCATGAATAAGGAAGCTGCAGCTTAAACGCAGCGGTACCCCTTTTTGCCAACACGGGAAATGGCCTAAAGAATTTCGGAGACAATTTGGAAGGAACCAGTCTTCTGGGGAGATATTTGCTCGCCAACCAGACCTTGGGCCTCATTACGACCCAGGCGGTAAGTTACCGCCTGGGTCGTACCCTTACCACCATGGTGTAAACTACGTTTACACCATGGTGGATGGCGGATTTACCGCCCCATTCCAAGGTGAGTGGGGCGGTAAATCCCCATTTCCCATTTTACCCTTCCCCATTCCCATTTTTGCCCCATAGGGCATAATGGGAATGGGGAAAGGCGCTAATTACGCCACCGTAAATTACGGTGGCGTAATTAGCACCAAGGTCCCTTTGCGGCATGGGTTTTAACGCCTGCAAAAAGCAGGCGTTAAAATCACCATCCCGCAAAGGGACCTTGGAATCAGGCGTTAAGGGTCGGCGCCATTTACGGCGCCGTAAAGCCCTTAACGCCTGGGTCCTAATGAGGGCCCTTGTCTCCAACTTCGATCGAGGGATCTGGAATCCGATGTTTATCAGCCAGTCTTTTACTTCTGTCCTGTGCATCCTGCCAGGCCTCTTTGTTACGCTCACCTGGCTCCCACAGGGGCATCGGTCGGACCCGGACTGCTGCGGCCTCCACCCACGTGATGCATAGTGCAGCGATGACTGACTGGATCTGCCCTCCTAATCTTGTCTGCTTGACCCATAGAAGTATTCTCCTACAAGTGGAGAGATGGATTTAGCCACTTGTGGATTCAAGTGATAGCTCCCCCACTGTCCTCCCCACTAATCACCTCTGTGCCCTCTCAGCAATCTCACCTTATATTCTTGAAGGATGAGCCCTCCATCCTGTGAAGCACGCAGGGGCACGTTGATGACCAGTTACTTCACTGGCCTGAAGATATTGGAAGAGTTGTAGACGAATCCTGACTCCAAAAGGTCCTGGTGAAGTCCCGTAAATATATAGTTTCTAAGAGTTCAAAATGTCTGGAATTCCCTCCTGCCCAATTCCTCTTTTATCTTGCAACTTTGACCCAATAAGAAGATTGACTTCTGAAAGCGCTCCGGTAAAAGTCTGTGTTACCCAACACTGTCCGGTAAATAATGCCAATGGTTAAACTTGCTGCTTTCTCCTTTTCTTACAGGTGCGGCATAAGAACATGTGGCGTGCTGATGAATAATATCTCCGGTGGTAAAATCAGGTAAGCATATGGTGGCTAAAGAGATTGTCTCTGTCTGTTCTCTCTGCTCACCTTGTTGTTTCTTGTCCCCCTTAGGTGCCGGGATTCGGCGATGAAAAGATGGAGACAGCGCCGGATCGAAGAAATGCTGCGTGGAACGGTGAGTATGGCACGGCGCTGCTGCTGCGATGCAACGCTTTTAAAACAAAGTCTTTCCTATGGTTTGAAGATGCGATGAATCCGGAATCAGGTAAGAAATCAGGTAATACTCTTGTTCTAACCTTTGCTTCTTTCCTTCTTTCTAGGTGCTCCAGGTTTGAGGTGGGCGTGGCAGAAGGCTGGATGCTGCTGCTGGCACGGTGAACGTTACGGTGCTGGATGCAGAATAACGCAAAGCGTGTGCTGCTCTTCGGGCGTGGTTTAAATAGCCTCCAAAGTAGTCCCAGGTAGGTATTCCTCCCCGACCACATCTGAGTAACAAAATAGTCCCTAAGGTAAAGTAGTCCCTTCTAGGCTTCACATGGGTTTGGATCTTCTTGAGCATGGTCTGCATCAGTTAAGTGTGCACCTATGAGCCTGGCACCTATGGCGCCAGGACTGATGTCCCATATGAGCCTGGCACATGATGCCTGCTCCCGGGGCTGATGGACGTGGTCTGGATGCCCGGGGGTATGCATCATGACACTCTTGAGCTATCCTATGCCCTTGCTGTAACAAACCCACCATACCATCTAGGTTAGGAAATGGAGTTGAATGAGGGACGGTGGTAGGGAAGACCGAAGGATAAAACCCATAGGTGTAGAAAAATGGCTGGCTCTGATGGCATAATGCGCTGCATTGTTATCTGTGAATTCTGCCAGAGGTAGATGACTCTTCGAATTGTCTTGGATAGCTGATACATAACACCTTAGGTAAACCTCCAGGGTTTGGTTAAGGCGTTCTGTCTGGCCATTTGTTTGTGGGTGATATCCTGAACTTAAAGCCTGAGAGATTCTCAAAATATTGCAGAGATGCTTCCAGTATCTGGATGTTTACTGTGGACCTCGATCGGATATGATAGTTTCAGGTAGGCCATGGAGGGAAAAAATGCGGTCCAAAAAACAGCTTGCCATTCTAGATGCTGAAGGTATCGATGGTAAAAGGAGGAAATCAGCCATCTTAGTCAATGTGTCGATTGTAACCATTATACTGGTGCAACCTTCGGATGCTGGTAAATCTACTATGAAATCTGTAGAAAATGATCTGCCAAGGTCTTGTAGGTAGCAGCATTCTAACTAATTCACCAATCAGTGTCTACATGAAGTCTTGGTTTGGAGACTGGGGGGACAGGACGTGATGTAAGCTTGCATTTCCTGTGGAAGGTTATGCCACCAAAAATGCCTTTGTATAAGTTCCTGCCCCCTGGGAATCGTGACAAAGACTTAACACTTCCTTTGTAGGTCCCCTTCCGGAATGAAGACTTTCTCTCCTTTAAAGCGAAGACCCATACTCATAGCCAATCCGTACAAGGGAATCAGTTAACACTGAGAGGATTCCAACTCCCTTGACTTGATCTCTATCTTTTGTAGAAAGTGATGAACTACAGGCACGAAGATTGCCTTAGGAAAGATCCCTTCGGGTTGGAAAGGATAGCATTCTCTAGAATCTCTTCAAGATAAAGTGTCAGCTTTGTGATTCAACTTGCCTCGTATAAAAGTAAAGATTATCCGGAAAGGGTAAAAAAATTGAGCCCATCTGGCTTGTCGACTGTTGCACGTTTGTGCATATTGGAGGGATCGGAGGTTATGGTGATCTGTTCTGACTTAGATCGGGTGTTGAGCCCCTAAAATTAGATGTCGCCATTCTTTGAAAGCCCACTTGATGGCTAGCAGTTCTTTCTTTAATACTGTATAATTGAGTTCTGCGGGAGAGAGTGTTTTTGAAAGATAAGCCACCGGTCGTTCGATGTTTCTAGCGTCTGGCTGGAGAAGAACTGCCCCCAAGGCCTGGTGAGAAGTATCTGATTCTACAATGAACCTGCGTTGTTGATTTGGCACTACAAGAATGGGTGCTTCTGTGAAGAGTTGTTTGAGCTTGTCAGAGGATCTTTGTGTTTCTTCTGTCCACTGGAATGTCTTCCCTTTCTTTAAAAGAAGTGTTAAAGGGTGAGTTAACGAAGAAAAATGTGCTATAAATCTTCGGTAAAAGTTGGCAAATCCAATACATCTCTGTATCTCCTTGACCGTTTTCGGCGCTGGCCATTCTGTTATTGCGGAAAACTTGGTAGGATCCATGGAAAGGGCTTACTCAGATAAAACATACCCTAAATATGTAACCTCTTTTTTGTGAAACTCACATTTTTCTAATTTACAGAACAAATGGTTTTGTTGGAGTCGTTTTAATACTTCTTTCACATAAGACACGTGATCCGTCATGGAAGAGGAAAAAAACAATTTATCATCGAGATGACATAATGTAATGCTATGTCTGCGAATAGGTGGTCCATGAACCTTTGAAAAACTGTGGGTGCATTAGCTAGACCAAAAGGCATCACCCTGTATTGGAAATTGCCAAAGGGTGTCCGAAAGGCTGTCTTCCACTCATCACCTGGTTTAATACGAATAAGATGGTAGGCACCTCTAAATCGAGCTTAGTGTAGACACAGGCGCCTCTAACAGCTTCCAAAATGTCAGGTATCAGCGACATGGGATATTTATCCGGAATGGTGATTTAATTTAAACCTCTGAAATCAATACAAGGTCGTAATTTTGTGGTGTTCTTCTTTGGGATAAAAAAAAGTGATGCAGCCGCCAGTGAGGTTGACTCCATGATTAGGCCGTTCTTTAAATTGGTGTGTAGATATTCTTTCAAGACTTTTTTTTCTCTGGCCGACAGGATGTACATTCAGCCAAATGGGAGAGGGTTATCTGGGAATAAATTGATGGCACAATCATCCCCACGGTGCGGCGGAAGTTCTGAGTATTCGGTCTGTGTGAAAACCGTATGAAATTCTTGATATTCGGACGGGAGAGCCGTGACTTCATTTAAAACTGTTAGATTGGAAGTACACTCAATGTTTTGTGAACTGCTGTGTGACTGAGGGGGTCTTGGAGTCAGACAGTGATGTACACACTGTTCGGAACCCAGGAATAAAGTCCCTGCTGTCCAATTGATATAAGGATTGTGGGCTTTCAGCCAGGGTAAATCCAGAATAACTGGGTATTGTGCTGTGCTTATAATACCTAACTCCAATATTTCTTGGTGAAGAGCAACCGTCATGGTCAGGGAGCCGGTGTCGCTGTCAATAGGTCCTGATGTGAGAGGGCTCCCATCAACTCTTTCTACTGGGTAAGCCAATTTCTTCATGGTATGTGGAATACCGTGATCCTTTGCCCAGTGATTGTCAATAAAATTACCTGCCGCTCCACTATCGATAAGAGCAGGCACATTTTCCAGCCGTACATTGTTCCAGGCCAGTGAAACTCCTAGGACGATCATAGCTCTTTCTGTGAGGGGTGCAGGTGAAGGATCATTGGGACTTTGGAGGGAACTAGTCAGTAGATTTGAACCCTGCACCATTGTTCCCTTTACGGCCAGGCACTGGCGTTTCCCGTCTTCATGAGAGTAGTGATGGGACATTCTTTGACTGTATGAGTACTTGCTCTACAGTACATACATAAGCCTAACGACCTTCTTTGGAACCTTTCTTCGGTGGAGAGAGGACCACAGGCAATTCCCAATTGCATTGGTTCCTCTGTAGGCATGGGTTTGATCAGGGAGGAAAGACCTTCAGAACTTGATTTGTAGCCCCTACTCTTTCTTTTCTCCCAATGTCTTTCCTGGAGTCTGTAGTCCAGCTGCATAATAACGCAATATATTAAGACATGTTGTGTGGACGAGGAACTCTAGACACTTCATCTTTTAGTTCCTCTGACAACCCTCGTCTAATCATTGCCATCAAGGCATCATCCGCCCAGGAGGTGTCTGCTGCCATTTGTTTGAATTTTGTTATGTATGTCAAAATATCTTGAGAGCCTTGTTTGAAATCCATTAGACACTCTTGTGCAGCTATTGTGACCTCTTGCCTACCAGACATATTCTTGACACTATTGCAAAATGCGGAATACGAGTCCAGTATAGGATTCTTACTAGTGACTAACGGAGTTGCCCATGCTAATGCTGCTCCAGTCATCTAAGCTATCATGTGACCAACCTTATCTCTATCGGTGGGGAAAAAGGCCACCTTAAAGGCAAACTGAATGGTACACGATTCCAAAAACTCTTTGACTGAGTGTGGATTACCGTCAAACCTCCCAGATGGTAGAGGACCCGGAGGTACCTCTGAACTCTGGGCTGTTCAACCCGTTTACTATCTCAACATTACATTCTCTTGTTTGACCTGTTGAACTTCAGATGAAAGAGCCTGTACAGCTGCAAGCAGCTATTGAACCTGTTGCTCCATTAGGGGGACCGTCTGAAACTCAACTATTCTAGTGTGGTACCACAAAGAGGGTAAATAATACCACCCAGAAGATTCCTTGAAAGTGATCAAAAAGTTATATTTTTTCTTTTTGTGGCGTTGCTATGTGTTAATCTGGCTTAGAAATGCAGAGCCTCTCTTGTGACCACAATAGTATAGTAGAGCATAAGACCACTGACCTGTTCTTTGGTTGGTGAAAGAAGAATGTAAAGCTCAGCTGGAACTCTCTCGCTGCACCATGTAGAACAAGTGCCTGGGGAAAGGCCCGGGAAACCCTCGTGGGAAAAAAAGCCTGCGCAGCTAGGGAGTGCTGATGTTGGCGTTTCAGGAGCGGCTGATGTGAATGGTTGCGTTGGTGGAGACTGCAGGCTTATGAAGAGCTTTGCCTCTTGGGGCTTGAAGGAAGCTGTTTTAAAAAGAAGAGAACAATTAACTGGGGAAACACAAATGGAGAAGGAATACTGACAAGGATGCGTACCTTTCAAGAAGCTTGAAGGTGTTCTGAAGGAGATGTAAAGCGAGTTTGCTGCGGTTGTAATGGTAAGTATTTAACCTTAAGAAGAGAGTTAGAAATTAGATGGAATCAAGACGTATATGGGAGAAAGAATCAGTTCTGTGTTGGGACCTACCGGATGTGGATGGCTTGCCGAGTAGAAATTATAGTTTTGAATCAAAGGCTTGGAAATAACCGTGGTGCACGCAGAGAAATGTAGTCCTGTCGGAATAATGATTCCCTGTCTCTAAAGTGAAAAGCTAGATGTTAGTTCAGAAATCGGAAGCTCGAAGCCAAAAGAAGCTAAGCTATGACTGGAAACCTACGTAGAATTGGAATTCCGAAAGGCTGAGTGGGAGGTGTGTGATTGTTGATAGAGAGGGAGATCCAAGGGGTTGAAGAGAGTTACTGCAATAAGCAAAGGATATCAGAACGGATTTCAAGATGAAGTAGAATAACCAGTTGGACAAAGTTAAAGAAGTAAAATTTAACAAACTCATGAAGCGTAGCCTCTGTAAACAGTAGCAACGCGCCGCGGTTTGTGGAACAGACACTGAAGTACTGACTCTGTGTAAGAGGGAGGAGCTTCCTCCTCGGGTTCAGCCTGAATTAATGGAACGGTGTCATGCTCTTCTGGCGCCATCTTAGGAGAGAGGATATGGACAGTAGAAATATGACGCCAACGTCGCCATAGTGACCAACTTCGGGATCCGTAACCATATCCACTCGTAACAGTAGTGAGCAGAGATCAGTGGGGTAGTGGGAGGTGTCAGGTATTTGGGGTCTGCCTGGGGTTGGGGGTGGAGGGTCATGGGGTTAGTGGGAGGTGTCGGGTCTTGAGGGGGCTGCCTGGGGTTGTGGTTGGGGTGGAGGTCATTGGGATAAGTGTGAGTTTTCAGGACATGAGTGGGAGGTGTCAGGTCTTGAGGGGGCTGCCTGGGGTTGGGGCTGGAGGTCAGTGGTGTAACGGTAGGTGTTAGGACTTGAGGGAGCTGTCTGCGGTAGGGGCAGAGGTCAGGAGATTAGTGGGAGGTTTGGGGTTGGAGGTGGATGTCAGTAAGGGTAGTGTGAGGTGTCAGGACATGACGTGGTTTTCGGGGGTAGTGGCAGTGCTCATTGGGGGTAGTTGGAGGTATCAGGATTTGAGGGATTGCATGGGGTTGGAGGGCAGAGGTCAGAGGGGGTAGTGTGGGGTGTCGCGACTTCAGGGGGCTGTCTGAGGCTGGGACAGAGGTCAGTGTGGGTAGTGGGAGGTGTCAGGACTTTAGGGGGCTGCCTGGGGTAGTGGGGAGAGGTCATTGGGGAAAATGGGAGGTGTCAGGAATTTGGATGGGCTTCCTTAGTTGGCGGAAGAGGTCAGTAGGGCTAATGGGGTAGTCATGACTTTAGCAAGCTGCCTGGGGTAAGGGACAAAGTCAGTGGGGTACTGGAAGGTGTCAGGACTTGAGCAGCCTGCCTGTGGTAGTGGGCAGAGGTCAGTGGGGCTAATGGGGGGTGTCATGACTTAAGTGAGCTGCCTGGGGTAGTGGAGAGAGGTCAGTGGGGTACAGGGAGATATCAGTGAGCTGCCTTGGGTTGGGGTGAAAGCCAGTGGGTGTAGTGGGAGGTGTCCAGACTGGAGAGGGCAGCCTGGGGTAGGGGGAGGTATCAGGATTTGGGCGTCTGCCTGGAGTTGGGGTTGGGGGTGGAGATCATTGGGGGTAGTGGTAGGTGTCAACACTTGAGGAAGCTGCCTGGAGTTGTGATGGAGGTCAGAGGCTTAGCGGGAGGTGTCAGCTCTTGAGAGGGCTGCCTGGGGTTGGGGTGGAGGTCATTGGGGTAGTGTGATTTGTCAGGACATGCGTGGGAGGTGTCAGGTCTTGAGCGGGCTGCCTGGACTTAGGGTTGGGCGTGAGAGTCAGTGGCGGTAGTGGTAGGTGTCAGGACATCAGGGGGCTTCCTGGACTTGGGGCAGAGGTCAGGGGGTTAGTGGTAGGTGGCAGGTGTTGAGGGGGCTGCCTGTGGTTGGGGTTGGGGGTGGAGGTGAGTTGGGGTAGTGTTAGGTGTTAGGACATGAGTGGGAGGATTCAGGTATTAAGGGGGCTGCCTGGGGTTGGGGATGGGGTGGAGGTCAGTGGGGGTAGTGTGAGGTGTCAGGACATGAAGTGTCTTCTGGAGGTTGTGGGCAGTGCTCAGTGGGGGTAGTCGGAATTGTCAGGATTTGATGTGGTTGCATGGGGTTCGAGGGCAGAGGTCAGTGGGGGTAGTGGGAGGTGTCAGGACTTCAAGGGGCTGCCTGGGGCTGGGATGGCGGTCAGTGGGGGTAGTGGTAGGTGTCAGGACTTGAGGGGGCTGCCTGGGGTAGTGGGCAGAGGTCACTGGGGGTAGTGGTAGGTGTCAGGATTTGAGGGAACTGCCTGGGGTTGTGGCAGAGGTCATGGGGTTAGTGGAAGTGTCAGGTCTTGAGGGGGCTGCCTGGGCTTGGGGTTGGGATGGAGGTCAGTGGGGTAGGTTTGCGTTTTCTGGACATGAGTGGAAGGTGTCAGGACTTGAGTGGGCTGCCTGGGGTTGGCCGTGGAGGTCAGTGGGGGTATTGGGAAGTGTCAGAACTCGAGGGGTCTGCCTTGGATTTGGGTGCAGAGGTCATTTGGGGTAGTGTGAGGTGTCAGGACTTGAGGGGCTGCCTTGGTTTAGGGGCAGAGGTCAATGGGGCTAGTGTGAGGTGTCAGGACATGAGGAGGCCACCTGGGGTAGTGGGCATAGGTCAATGGAGATATTAGAGGTTGTCAGGACTTGAGGGGGCTGCCTTTGGTAGTGGGTGGGGGGTCATTGGGGAGTTGAGTTTATGGGGTGTCAGGACTTGGCATGGCTGTCTGTGGTTGGGCAAATATCAGTGGGGCAATCAGAGATGTCAGCACTTGAGGGGGTTGCCTGTGTTCGGGGTGGAGGTCAGTGGGATAGTGGGAGGCATCAGAACTTGAGGGGTCTGCCTGGGGATGGGGTGAAGGTATGTGGGGGTAGAGGGAGGTGTCAGTACTTGAGAGGGTGCCTGGGTTAGTGGAGGTCAGTGGGGAAATGGGAAGTGTCAAGACTTCAGGGGGCTGCCTAGGGTTGGGGTCAGAGGACTGTGGGGGTAGTTTGAGGTGTCTTGACTTGTGGGGGCTACATTGGGTTGGGGCAAAGGTCTTTTTGGTTAGTGGGAGGTGTCATATTTGAGGTGTCAGGATTTGAAAGGACTGCCTGGGGTATGGGCGGTGGTCAGTGGGGGTAGTGGCAGGAGTCAGGACTTGAGGGGGCTGCCTAGGGTTGGGGTCAGTGGTCCATGGAGTAGTGGGAGGTGTCATAACTTGTGGGGGCTGCATGGGGTTGGGGCAAAGGTCTTTGTGGTTAGTGGGAGGTGTCATATTTGAAGGGACTGCCTGAGGTAGAGGGCGGTGGTCAGTGGGGGTAGTGGTAGGAGTCAGGACTTGAGAGGGCTGCCTGGGGGTGGGGCAGAGTTCAGTGGGGGTAGTGGGAGGTGTCAGGACTTGAGGGGGAGGCCTGGTATAGTGGTTGAAGGTTAGTGGGCTTAGTGGGAGGTGTCAAGACTTTAGGGGGCTGCCTGGGGTAGTGGGTGAAGGACAGTGGGTATAGTGGGAGGTGTCCTCATTTCAGCAGGTGGTGTGTGGTTGGAGTGGAGGTCAGTAGGGGTAGTGGAAGGTGTCAGGACTCAAATGGGATGCCTGGTGTTGCGGTGGAGTGGAGGTTAGAGAGGGCAGTGGGAGGTGTCAGGACTTGAGGCAGTTTCCAGAGGTTGGGTGGAGGTCACTGGGGGTAATGTGAGGTGTCAGGACTTGAGGGGGCTGCCTTTGTTTGGGAACAGAGGTCAGTGCGGCTAGTGTGAGGTGTCAGGACATGAGGAGGCCACCTGGGGTAGTGGGCGGAGGTCAGTGGAGGTCATAGAGGTTGTCAGAACTTTAGTGGGCTACCTTGGGTAGTGGGCAGGGGTAATTGGGGGGTTTGTGGGGTGTCAGGACTTGGGATGGCTGCCTGGGGTTGGGGCAAATGTCAATGGGGGCAATGGGAGGTGTCAGCACTTGAGGGGGATGCCTGGGTTCAGGGTGGAGGTCAGTGGGGGAAGTGGGAGGCATCAGAACTTGAGGGGTCTGCCTGGGGGTGAAGGTCAGTGGGGGTAGAGAAAGATGTCAGAACTTGAGAGGCCACCTGAGTTAGTGAGCAGAGGTTAGAGGGTTAATGGGAGGTGTCAAGACTTGAGGGGGAAGCCTGGGGTAGTGGGCAGAGGTCAGTGGTAGGTTTATGGACTTGAGGGGGCTACCTGGGGTTGGGGCAGAGGAAATGCAGGGTAGTGCCAGGTGTCAGGACTTGAGGGGGCTGCCTGGGGTTGGGGCAGAGGAAAGCCAGGGTAGTGGGAGGTGTCAGGACTTTAGGCTGTTTGAGGTAGTGGCCAGAGGTCAGTGGGGGTAGTGGGAGGTGTCATGACTTATGGGGGCTGCATGGGATTGGGGTGAAAGGTCTCTGTGGTTAGTGGGAGGTGTCAGGATTTGAATGGGCTGCCTGGGGTAGGGGCGGTGGTCAGTGGGGGTAGTGGCAGGTGTGAAGACTTGAGGGGGCTGCCTGAGGTTGGGGCAGAGGTCAGTGGTTTAGTTTAGTTTCTTTCTTTATACCGCACGCCAAACCTAAGGTAACTGGGCGCCAGAGACTTGGAGGTGGTTACAGCAGAGTAAATACATACAGGCAGAAAATAGACATACAAGATAACAGCAGTAAGTGCAGATGACCGGGTTACATGGTGGCCGATAGGCAGACACAGGATAAGTACATTAGTCGGTGAGTCAGACTAAGGTGGAGATCTTGTTGGAGAGCCAGGCCTTCGCTTTTGCTCTGAAGGTCCAGAAGGAGGGTTCTGCTCTAAGGTTCAGTGGTATGGCATTCCATTGTTTGGCAGCTAGGACGGGGAAGCTAGATCCACCTGCTGGTGGTAGTGGGAGGTATCATTACTTGAGGGGGATGCCTGGTATAGTGGGTGAAGGTCAGTGGTGTTAGTGGGAGATGTCAAGACTTGATGGGGCTGCCTGGGGTTGTGGGTGAAGGTCAGTGGGTATAGTGAGAGGTGTCAGAACTTCAGGGGGTGGTCTGGGGTTGGTGTGGAGGTCAGTAGGTGTAGTGGAAGGTGTCAAGACTTGTGTGTGCTGCCTGGGGTTGGAGGTGGAGGTCAGTGGGGGCTATTGGGAGGTGTCAGGACTCAAGGGATCTGTCTGAGGTTTGGGACAGAGGTCAGTGGGGGTAGTGGGATGTTTCAGGACTTGAGGGAGCAGACTGAGGCATTTGGTGGAGGTCAGGTGGTGGAAGGTGTCAGGACTTGGGGTTGCTGCCTAGGGTTTGGACAAATGTCAATTGGGGAAATTGGAGCTGTCAGCACTTGAGAGGGTGAGTTGGGGTGGAGGACTGTTGGGGTAGTGGGAGGCATCAGAACTTGAGGGGTCTGCCTGTGGTTGGGGTGAAGGTCAGTGGGGGTAGAGGGAGGTGTCAGGACTTGAGGGGGCTGCCTCAGGTAGTGGGCAGAGGTCAACAAGGGAAGTGGTAGGTGTAAGGACTTGAGGGGGCTGCCTGGGGTTGGGGCGGAGGTCAATGGTGGTGGTGGGAGGTGTCATGACTTGAGGAGGCTGCCTGGAGTTGGGTGGAGTTCAGTGGGGTTAGGGGGAGGTCTCATGACTTGAGGAGGCAGCTTGGGGTTTGGGGTGAAGGTCAGTGGGGGTAGAGGGAGGTGTAAGGACTTGAGGTTGTGCCTGGAGTAGTGGGTGGAGCTCAGCGGGGAATGGGAGGTGACAAGACTTCAGGGGGCTGTGTGGGGTAGTGACCATAGTTCAGTGGGGGTAGTGGCAGGTGTTAGGACTTAAGGGGCTGCCTAGGGGTGGGGTCAGAGGTCCGTGGGGGTAGTGGGAGTTGTCATGACCTGTGGGGGTTGCATGTGGTTGGGGGAAAAGGTCTCTCTGGATAGTGGGAGTTGTCAGGATTTGAAGGGGCTACCTGGGGTTGGGACAGTGGTCAGTGGGGGTAGTGAGAGGTGTCAAGGCTTGAGCTGGATGCCTGGGATAGTGGGCGAAGATCAATGGGTGTTTTGGGATGTGTCAGGCCTCGAGGGGGATGCCTGGGGTAGTGGGTGGAGGTCAATGTGTGTAGTGGGAAGTGTCAGAACTTCAGGGGGCTGTCTGGGTTTGGTGTGGAGGTCAGTAGGTGTAGTGGAAGGTGTCAGGACTTGAGTGGGATACCTGGGGTTGGGGGTGGAGGTCAGTGGGGGTATTGGGAGGTGTTTGGACTTGAGGGTACTGCCTGGGGTTAGGGACAGAGGTCAGTGGGGATATTTCAAAACTTGGACTTGAGGGGGCAGCCTGGGCTAGTGGGTGGAGGTAAACTGGGGTAGTAGGAGGTGTCAGGACTTGAGGGGTCTGCCTGTGATTGGGGTGGAGTGGAGGTCAGTGAGAACAGTGGAAGTGCCAGTACTTTAGGGGTTTTCCTGAGGTTGGGGCAGGGGTCAGTAGGTTGTAGTGGTAGATCTCAGTACTATGGGGGGCTGCCTTGTATTTGGGGGCAGAGGTCATTGGGGTTAGTGGCAAGTGTCAGGTCTTGAGGAGGCTGCCTGGGTTTCGGAGCAGAGCTCAGTGATGGTAGTGAGGTGTCAGGACATGAAGAGGCCACCTGGGATTGTGGGCAGAGGTCAGTGGAGGTAGTAGAGGTTGTCAGGACTTGAGGTGGCTGCCTGTTGTTGGGGCAAATGTCAGTGGGGGCAATAGGAGGTGTTGGCACTTGAGGGGGCTGCCTGTGGTTGGGATTGATGTCAGTGGGGGTAGTGGGATGCATCAGTACTTGAGGGGTCTGCCTGGGGCTCGGGGTGAAGATCAGTTGTGGTAGAGGGAGGTGTCAGGACACGAGGGGGCGCTTGGGTTAGTGGGCAGAGGTTAGTGGGGTAGAGGGAAGTATCAAGCCTTGAGGGGGCTGTCTGTGGTAGTGGGCAGAAGTCAGTGGGAGTAGTGGGAGGTATCAGTACTTAAGGGGCTACCTGGGGGTGGGGTCAGAGCTCAGTAGGGGTAGTGGAAGGTGTAAAGACTACAGGGGGCTTTATGGGGTAGGGTGCGTAGGTCACTGGGAGTAGTGGGAGGTGTAAGGACTTAATGGGGTGCCTGGGGTGGGGCAGATGTCAGTGGGGCTAATAGGGGGTGGCAGGACTTGAGTGGGCTGCCTGAGGTAGTGGACGGAGTGCAGTGGTGTCAGGACTTGAGGGGCCTACCTGGGGTAGTGGGCGGAGGTCAGTGGACATAGTAGGAGGTTTGTGGACTCGAGGGGGCTGCCGGGGATAGTGGATGGAGGTCATTGGGGATAGCGGGAGGTGTCAGGACTTGAGGGGGCTGCCTCAGGATGGGGTGGAGGTCACTGGGTGTAGGGCATTGTTCCCCAACGTGTAGATCGGGAGCAACATGATGCTCACGGCACCCTATATTTTTGCTCCCCATTTGCTCTGGATCATGGTGGTAAGGCCTAGAAGTTGGTGCTGAATGGATGAGACTTTAGTAGCCATATAGCCAGGACAGAGTCCTGGACTGTGCAAGAATTTTGGCCAATGAGACTGCTGTGATTCCTACTGGCTTATTTTTATGCATGCAAGATTTTTTGCCACCATGCAAATAATTTCTCAGTAAATGTCCTTATTCATTATAACAGTGTCATTGTTTAAACCCTGTCATCTTCAGATACTTTGTTAGCGAACAAATGAATTAATGAGCAAAATAATTGAACCATGATTGTGTACTGGAGAAAATTGTCATATTCTGTTCCTTTGTACAGCTAATAGGAGCATAATTGACAAATAAGTGGCATTCATGCCCAACATTCCTCTACTAAATCATTTGAATGCCCTACTTTTTGTACAAGTGAGGTTCGTGTTTGATGGTAGTATGCATTATAATTATCGGAAATATTAATTGTAAAGTCACCTATATTTAGTATTACATATTGTTCTAGTGGAAAATTGTCATCATTTCATACTCTGCTTATCTAGCATGTGGGTAATGGGCAGATAAGGTAAAGGCATGCCACATTTTTCATAATTAATTTGTCCTATATTAAAATCCAATTAAGTTGTTGTTAATAAGCTTAAACGAACACACCAATCAATTAATCCAAATACTTTGTTAACACCACCACACTCCTCAAATGTTCAAACATTTTACCAATATTTGCCACTAAGTCCTGTGTAAAATCCCTTTTGGACAGAGAAAAGAGGCTCCAAATCCTTTATTTATTCCTAACCACTTTTTCACCAATGTAACAGGCCTCAGGAGTGTTAAAATTCACTATTTGCCATTCCATGCCAAAATAATTCTTAGGAGGTAACCTCCAAAGCACTAGTGAAGTGATCTTTAAAGCCTATCATGTAATGACCAGCATTACTCAATCAATATTTATTTAATCATATTTCACCATTAAATTAACAACGTTTAAAGACATGTATCATATTTCATTAAATTCTCATAGAAAAACCCAAAAATAAAAAAACAGCGTTCAAATATTTAAACAAGCTATATATAAAACGTTGATCATTGCAATTAATTATATAAAAAAATAGCTCCAATGCATGTCCAAGCTTATGCAAAACAGAGAAACAATGACCAATTAACAGAAAATCAATCAAATGTTCGACTCATATTTTACAGCCACACGTTGTGCTTCCTCCTGCACAGCGTCTTAATTTATCGAGGGGTGGTAAATTTAAACGTAGCAGTAGCATCAGCCTCCTTCATTCTGGGGATCTTATTTCACAGATTTCTTTTAGCCATCTTATCTGTGTATGTAAGTCTGCATATAAATCTAAAGAGGGCAGCCTGATTATATTTTGGAAATCTGCCTCTCTCCCTATTGGCCCAGCTCTTGCTTTAAGAGCGATTTTGAGTTCACTTAATGTGCCAAATTTAGTTACATCTCACCCTGTATCCAAATGGACAGTGCTATACAACCCCCGGTATCAGAAATATTTTTCTTTAACAGGGGAGGATGCAATCACACTTACACTTAAATTCACTTTATGATTAGCAGAAAATCCCAGATGTGCTTTTAAAAAATAACTTACAAATCTTAACTGCCCCGACTTCTTCAAACTAAACACCCCCAATTCAGCTCATAGCGTGCAGCCATGTGTACTTAACCATGTGCCAATGGCAGGTCTGCACGGAGACCTGCAATTGGCACAGGAATTCATTTTGCAACCCCCTCGAGGGCATGACAGTTTGCACCACTCTAGAATTTGCTGCCTTAAAAATCATGGAACAGACCTTTGCCTTATATACCTCCAGGCACTTGTCCAATCAGAAAGCACCAAACTTGAAATAACATTTTTAAAGGCCCTTTAATCCTTAATGATGCCTTTTCAGCTGTCTTCTTAAAATAATTGACCAAAGCAGAGCTCTTTGATAAGTGTAGGTTCAAATAAAATTGAGCCTGCTCCCTCATCTCTACAATCATTTAAACCTTAGCGACAAGGTTTCACCCTTTTCCCAAACACCGTTTTTGTTTTTATCATATTTGTTTCCAAACCATTGTTCCCAAACGAGCGATTTGTGTTTAGAAGGCCCTGTTGGCGAACTGGCGTGGTTAAGTAACAAATAGCTGCATCTTTGGCAAAAAGAAGCATGCTATACTATGAAATATACCCTTAAGAGAGGGTGGATTAACTTTCCCAAAAGAAGTACTAGAATCAACAACTGAAAGGAATGAATTGTGACCATCTGCCATTCCCGCTTTTCACCTTTATTGGTGGGGAAAACAATGTATAATTCCCCATTCTTGCATTTCGGACAAACGCAGAGATGTCTTCGTGTCACAGTATGATACGATTAAATAACCAATTGGGGTCCCCAAAAAAAATGCAAATTATGCCACACAATGTTTCTATCAGTCAAATGCTAGGTAATTTGTATTAAGTCCTACTATATTTTACAACTTGACTTTTCCTATTTGTCTAAAAATCTCCTCCTGACCACTCAATTTCCTCCATATTTCTTGTAAACTACTTAATGGCCAATGAGGATGAAGGCCTTGTAAATCTTCTATACTATAATTGCACGTGGTCTAGATAATTAAGTACAGCAAATTAAAATGTTCTATAAGCAGTTTTACGTTTATTACATTTCTAATTTGTGTTGCAACTATTTGTCTGCGAACTGAGCTCTGATATGTTCCATTGAAAAATTGATATTTCTCACCAATTAATTTGATATGCACATTTTGATCATTGCACACAAAAGGTTGGGTACCCTGGTGTAGGGGGAGGTGTCAGGACTTGAGGGAGCTGCCTTGAGTAGTGGATGGAGGTCAGTGGGGGAAGTGGCAGGTGTCAGTAGTTGAGAGGGCTTGAGAGGGCTTCCTGGGGTTGGGGCGGAGGAAAGGCAGGGGGTGCCTGTGGTAGTGGGTGGAGGACAGTGTCGGTAGTGGGAGGTGTCAGGATTTGAGGGGGCTGCCTGGCGTTGGTGGCGCAGGTCAGTGGGGGTAGAGGGAGGTGGCAGGACTTGAGAGGGCTGCCTGGGTTAGTGGGCAGGGGCCAGTGAGGGTAGTGGGAGGTGACTGGACTTGTGGGGGCTGCCTGGGGTGGGGTCAGATTTCAGTGGGGGCAGGGGGAGGTGGTAGGACTTCAGGGGGCTGCCCAGGGTTCGGGGTGATGGTCAGTGGGGTAGAGGGAGGTGTAAGGACCTGAGGGGTGACTGGGGTAGTGGGTAGAGGTCAGTGGGGTAGTGGGAGGTGTCAGGACTTAAGGGGGCTGCCTGGGGTTGGGGGTGGAGTGGGGGTCAGTGAGGACAGTGGGAGGTGTCAGTACTTGAGGGGTCTTCTTGAAGTTGGGGCAGGGGTCAGTTGGGGTAATCCAGATGTCAGGACTATTTGGGGCTGCCTTGGATTTGGGGTCAGAGGTCATTGGGTTAGTGGGAGGTGTCAGGACTTGAGGAGGCTGCCTGGGTTTTGGAGAGGAGGGCAGTGGGGGTAGAGTGAGGTATCAGGACATGAGGAGGCCACCTGGGGTAGTGGTTGGAGGTCAGTGGAGGTAGCAGTGGTTGTCAGGACTTGAGAGGGCTGCCGAGGGTTTGGGAAAATGTCAGTGGGGTCAATTGGAGGTGTCAGCACTTGAGGAGGCTGCCTGGGGTTGGAGCGGAGGTCCGTGGGTGCAGTGGGAGGGTTCCGGATTGACATAGTGGCCTGGGGAATTTGGATGTGGTAAGTGGGAGTAATGGGAGGTGTCAGGACCTGCGGGGGCTGCATGGGGGTAGTGGGAGGTGTCAGGACTTGAAGGACCTGCCTAGGGTTGGGGGCAGAGATCAGTGGGGCTAATGGTAGGATGGCACACTAGCCAGGGGCATGATGTGGTTGAGGCGGAGGTCAGTAGGGGTAGTGGGAGGGGTCAGGACCTGAGGGGGCTGCCTTGGTTAGTGGGCAGAGGTCAGTGGGAGAAGTTGTAAGTGGCAAGACTTGAGGGTGCTGCCTGGGGTTGGGGCGGGGGAAAGTTAGGATAGTGGAAGGTGTCAGGACTTGTGGGGGCTGCCTGGGGTAGTTGGCATAGGTCAGTGGGGGTAGAGGAAGGCGTCAGGTCTTGAGGGGGCTACCTGGGGTTGGGGGAGGATGTCAGAGTGGCTAGTGTAAGTACAGCGGTTTAGTAGGGGGATTGAGGGGGTTGGGACAGTTTTCAGTGGGAGTAGTGGGAGGTGTCAGGACTTGAGCTGGACTGCTTGAGGTAGTGGGTGGAGGTCAATGGGGGTAGTGGTAGGTGTAAGAACATGAGGGGGCTGCCTCGGGTTGGGGTGGAGCAGAGGTCAGTGAGGGCAGTAGGAGTTGTCAGGACTTGAGGGGGTTTCTTGAGGTTGGGGCTGGGGTCAGTTGGGGTAGTAGGAGATGTCAGGACATGAGGAGGCCACCTGGGGTAGTTTGCGAAGGTCAGTGGAGGTAGTAGAGGTTGTCAGGACTTGAGGGTGCCGCCTGGGGTTGGGGTAAATGGCAGTGGGGGAAATGGGATGTGTCAGCTCTTGAGGGGGCTGCCTGGGGTTGGGGTGGAGGTCAGTGGGTGTAGTGGGAGGTGTCTGGATTGAGAGGGTGGCTGGGGGAATTTGCCAGTGATACGTGGGGGTAGTGGGCAGTGCCAGGACTCGTGGGGGCTGCGCGGGGTTAAGGAAACATTCAGTGGAGGTAGTGGGAGGTGTCAGGACTTGAGGGGGCTGTCTCAGGTAGTGGGCGGAGGCCAGTGGGAGAAATGGTAGGTAGCAAGACTTGAGGGGGCTGCCTGGGGTTGGGCGGAGGAAAGTCACGGTAGTGGAAGGTGTCAGGACTTGTGGGGGCTGCCTGTGGTATCGGGTGGAATTCAGTGGGGGTACAGGGAGGTGTCAGGTCTTGACGGGGCTACCTGGTGTTGGGGAGGGATGATGTCAGTGCGGGTAGTGTAAGGACAGCAGTTTAGCAGGGGGATTGAGGGGCTTGGGTCAATTTTCAGTGGGGGTAGTGTTAGGGGTCAGGATCTGAGGGTGCTACCTCTGGTAGTGGGCAAAGGTCAGTGGGGGTAGTGGTACGTGTCAGGATTTGAGGGACCTGCCTGGGGTTGGGGGCAGAGGTCAGTGGGTCCAGTGGGAGGACAGGAGACTAGACAGGGGATTGAGGGGGTTGGGGCAGAGGTTTGTGGTGATACTGTGAGGTGTCAGGACCGAGGGGACTGCCTCGGGTTGTGGACAGAGGTCAGTCGGGGTAGTGATAGGTGTCAGGGCTTGATGGGGCTGCCTGAGGTTAGGGCAGAGGATAGCCAGGGTAGTGAGAGGTAACAGGACTTGAGGGGG
Organism: Ambystoma mexicanum; assembly: GCF_040938575.1. Taxonomy (NCBI): domain Eukaryota; kingdom Metazoa; phylum Chordata; class Amphibia; order Caudata; family Ambystomatidae; genus Ambystoma; species Ambystoma mexicanum. The sequence goes on along the minus strand of NC_090941.1, from coordinate 399,610,775 downwards.
TTGCCTAGGGTCATGGGTGAGATCAGTGAGGGTAGTGGAAGGTGTCAGGATTTGAGAGGGCTGCCTTATGATGGTGCCGCAGGTCAGTGGGGGTAGCGGGAGGTGTCAGCACTTGAGGTGGCTGCCTGGGGTGGGGTGGAGGTCTGTTGGCATAATGGGAGGAATCAGAACTTCAGGGGTCTGCCTGGGGTTGGGGGTGAAGGTCAGTGGGGTTAGAGGGAGGTGTCAGGACTTGTGGGGGCACCTGGGTTAGTGCGTGGAAGATAGTGGGGTATTGGAAGGTGTCAAGACTTGAGGTGGCTGCCTGTGTTAGTGGGCAGAGGTCAGTGGGAGTAGTAGGAGCTGTTAGGACTTGAGGGGGCTGCCTCAGGTAGTGGGCAGAGGTCAGTGGGGGAAGTGGTAGGTGTCAGGACTTAAGGGGACTGCCTGGGGTAGTGGGTGGAGGTCAGCAGTGGTAGTGGCAGGTGTCATAACTTGAGGGGGGCTGCCTGGGGTGGGGTGGATGTCTGTTGGCATAATGGGAGGCATCAGAACTTCAGGGGTCTGCCTGGGGTTGGGGGTGAAGGTCAGTGGGGTTAGAGGGAGGTGTCAGGACTTGTGGGGCACCTGGGTTAGTGCATGAAAGATAGTGGGGTATTGGAAGGTGTCAAGACTTGAGGTGGCTGCCTGGGTTAGTGGGCAGAGGTCAGTGGGAGTAGTAGGAGCTGTAAGGACTTGAGGGGGCTGCCTCAGGTAGTGGGCAGAGGTCAGTGGGGGATGTGGTAGGTGTCAGGACTTTAGGGGACTGCCTGGGGTAGTGGGTGGAGGTCAGCGGTGGTAGTGGCAGGTGTCATAACTTGAGGGGGGCTGCCTGGGGTTGGGTGGAGTTCATGGGGTCAGGGGAGGTGTCAGGACTTGAGGGGGCTTCCTGGAGTTTGGGGTGAAGGTCAGTGGGGGTAGAGGGTGGTGTAAAGACTTGAGATTTTGCCTGGGGTAGTAGGTGGAGCTCAGCAGGGAAGTGGGAGGTGACAAGACTTCAGGGGGCTGCGTGGGGTAGTAGCCAGAGTTCAGTGGGGGTAGTGGCAGGTGTCAGGACTTTAGGGGCCTACCTAGGTGTGAGGTCAGAGGTCCGTGGGGGTAGTGGGAGTTGTCATGACTTGTGGGTTTGCATGCGGTTGGGGGTGAGGGTCTCTCTGGGTAGTGGGAGTTGTCAGGATTTGAAGGGCTGCCTGTGGTTGGGACAGTGGTCAGTGGGGGTAGTGGGAGTTGTCAGGACTTGAATGGGATGCCTGGGATACTGGCGAAGGTCAATGGGGGTGCTCAGATGTGTCAGGACTTGAGGGGGATGCCAGGGGTAGTAGGTGGAGGTCAGTTTGTGTAGTGGGAGTTGTCAGAACTTCAGGGGCTGTCTGGGGTTGGTGTGGATGTCAGTAGCGGTAGTGGGAGGTGTCAGGACTTGAGTGGGCTGCCTGCGGATGGGGGTGGAGGTCAGTGGGCGTATTGGGAGGTGTCTGGAATGTAGGGTTCTGCAAGGGGTTGGGGACCGAGGTCAGTGGGGTTAGTGGGATATTTCAGGATTTGAGGGGACAGTCTGGGGTAGTGGGTGGCGGTCAGTTGGGGTAGTTTGAGGTGTCAGAACTTGAGGGGGCTGCATGGGGTTGGGTGTGGAGTGGAGGCCAGTGAAGGCAGTGGAGGTGCCAGGACTTTAGGGGGTTTCCTGAGGTTGGGGCAGGGGTCAGTGGGGGCTGTGGGCGATATCAGGACTATATGGCGCTGCCTTGTATTTGAGGGTGGAGGTCATTGGCGTTAATGGCAGGTGTCAGGTCTTGAGGAGGCTGCCTGGGTTTGGGAGCGGAGGTCAGTGGTGGTAGTGTGAGGTGTCAGGACATGAGGAGGCTGCCTGAGGTTGGGGCAAATGTTAGTGGGGTCAATGGGAGGTGTTAGCACTTGAGGGGGCTGCCTGGGGTTAGGATGGAGGTCAGTGGTTGCAGTGGGGGGCATCAGTACTTGAGGGATCAGGACACAAGGGGGGACCTGGGTTAGTGGACAGAGGTTAGTGGGGTTCTGAGAGGTGTGAAGACTTGAGGGGGCTGTCTGGGGTAGTGATCAGAGGTCGGTGGGAGTAGTGGGAGGTGTCTGTACTTGAGGGGCTACCTGGGGGTGGGGTCAGAGCTCAGTAGGGGTAGTGCAAGGTGTGAAGACTACAGGGGGCTGTATGGGGTAGGGGTGTAGGTCACTGGGAGTAGTGGTGTGAAAACAAAATCAAAATATCGAAGCTGAGTACCCCAGAAGGAAACACACCGAACACGGGTTACAAAGGAACATACAAAGTACTTTATTTTATACTGAATCCAGTTACTAAGAACAGAGCAAAAATCAGATAGCTATCGGCCCTCAGTGCAACACAACGAACTCCAGCGTGGTTCAATGTGTTCAGTGAGAGACGCTGTACACTAGAATGCATTGGTTTTTATACTTTTTGTGAGCACGATGTCCAGCCCCACTTCGGGTTAATATTCCACTAATACATCACCGATCTAGCGTTCATGCCGGGTCTCGCATATCCGCATATAACTGGTTTGCTTTTAATACATATATCAACAAGCCTATACGGCAACTGTGCATTCTGGTATTTTCCATGTAGGTCTTCTTAAACATTAATACAATGTAGTTAAACAAGTGTTCTACGTTCAGTATTTGGATACATTGTTCTTATCGTATGCTTGTGGATTAGTTTCATTGCACGAGTAATCCTTTACGCACAGGTCTACGAAGGACAAGGTCTCAGTTCACGACCTCAACAAGTGGCCTGGTGGCAAGTTACATATTAGCTACATACAGAGGTCAAGACGGCCATGTTGTATTTTGGAATGACATTGTCCACCATTTTAACTCACAGGGCGACTTTACAAAGCAAACCTAAAATGGCGGATTGATCTAAAATGGGGGCTTACATTGATTCTAAGGTCAGGACCTAGCAACATGGATTCCTTCGCAAGCGACTTGTGAGCAACTTGGCGTAGGCCAATATACATATATTTATTGCGATAGGAGGCACAATATAATTTCTCGTTTGACAGTGGGAGATATAAGGACTTAAGGGGGATGCCTGGGGTTGGGGTAAAGGTCAGTGGGGCTAATAGGGGGTGACAGGACTTGAGTGAGCTGCCTGAGGCAGTGGACGGAGTGCAGAGGGGTAAAGATCACTGTAAAGCTTCAAAGATCACTTCACTGGTGCTTTGGAGGTTACCTCCTGAGAACTATTTTGGCATGGTGTTACGCTCACCTGATATCCCTGGGGGCGTCTGGAAGGCTCTGAGATCTGGAACCCTGGCTGCCTAGTTGCCCAATGCTGAATAATGAATCTTAGTTTTTTGTAGGGTGAGCTATCCGTCCTGCGTTTCTTGTGCAGAGTCGCTTGACGTTTGTTGGCGAGCTGCCCAAGTTGCTTCACTGGTGCAGTACGCCTTCCTTGGGCCCAGGACTGCTGTGACATCAAATCTGATGGTAGGCAGGTAGGTTTGTTAATTGTAAATTATTTGTTCTGTTTATGGTGGGAATTCGTTAATGTTTTTATCTCCTTCGTTTCAGGTGTGAAGGTCTTGATGCTGGTGTGCCAGATGGAGAGGCACGTTTCTAGGTAAGAGAAATAGCAAAGCGCAGCGCCTTTATTGTCTTTTAAAGCTAACCTGTGTTTTCTTCTTCTTCTCCTCACAGGTCGCTGTGGTGCTGCGAGTGGATGAGAGCGCGATGAAAAACAGGCTCCTGGAATCCATTAAGGTAAGTACAGCGCTGTGCAGTTGTTGAATTTTGAAAGCGAACCTGAATATATCTATTTTCCTTTGCAGATGTTGCTGTGGTGCTCCGGATGGAAGCGTGTCGTAGCGCGATGGAATTCAGGCAAGACTGATGGAATTCGATGTTTTGGAAGCGCGCGTTCTAATATTGTTTTCCCCCTTCTCATTATTGCAGGTCGCAATGTTCAAACAGCAGCTGTGGTAGCAGTTTGCCGGAAGACCTTAAGCTAGTACTCACAGGTGAGTGATGTTTCTTCTTCTCTCAGTTTCCACAGATTGCAGCCCAGTTGAGATGCTGAGTGCTGGATGATATTTTCTCAGGCAAAACAGAATAATCTTGTTCTTGTTCCTGCAGGATTACAGGAAGATGCTGAAGACCAGAAGCTGGACTCAGTGAGCATCACGCTGCTGGTTGCAGAATAAACTTAAGCGTGTTCTGCAGTCAGGGTGTGGTTTATATAGCCCAGGTAAAGTAGTATCAGGGAAAGTAGATCCAGGCCTGCCACACCCAAAACACTAGACTGCATGGCTTGGTTCTTAGAACTATACTGTGTAGGTGCTTCCATGTTGGATTTAAAGGCCCATGTACATAAAAGGGACCTCGTTTGAACAGACCTTCCTTCCTACATATGAGCCTGGTGCCAAAGGTGCCAGGACTGGCTCCAGGAGCCCTTTTGCAGTGGTATTAAGGCCCTCAGGGTTCTGGTGGGAGCCTGGTGGGAGCCTGCTTGTGGCACAACTTGTGCCCCCTCACAGTGGTCATGACAGCACTCCCCCCCCAAGGCCCCTCTCATGGTATCCTTCCTGTCCGGTCCGGGTTTGATGGGGTTATCCAAGTGAAACCTCTTAATCAGACGTGGTGCGTGAATATGTTCACTCGGTTCCAAAGTTCTGTCTTGAGGCCCGTACCCTTTCCAGTCCACTAAATAGTATAGCTTAGATCTTCGAATCCAGGATGTTTTTAACTTCAAATTCAGGCTCTCCATCAACTAGCACAGGTTTTGGTGGTGTTAAGACTCAGGTTCCTGATTGTACAGGTTTGTCACGGTCACCTGGTCTCCATGGGGGCGTAGCACATGGCTGCACGAATGATGTCTGCACTGGCGTGGCACTCTGCGGATGACGATGCTTGCCGTGACTTCTCCCTTATTATCATCCCAAGAGGTGTTTGTCTGCAAGATCGAAATAAAATATTAGCAACTGGGTGGGGCTGGATTGAAGCCACCTCCCTATCCACCTACTGCCCTGCTCCTCTTCAATCTCACCTTAGAGTTTAAGGAGGTAGGCTCTCCGTCCTACGGTCTCTAGCAGGGGCGCAATAAGCACAGTCTTTCCCGGATCTAGTTACTTCACTGATCCTGTGGGCAATTGCCAGGTCTTGAAGAGCTGGTTCAAACAAGTCTCTATGCCAATGATTGCTTGGCACAGGTATAGGTATATTCCCCAAGTTTTTGACCTGTATTTGTCTTGGGGGCAGGTTGGGGGAGGGGTCAGTGGGGGCTGTAGGAGATGTCAGCACTATATGGCGCTGCCTTGTATTTGGGGGTGGAGGTCATTGGCGTTAATGGCAGGTGTCAGGTCTTGAGGAGGCTGCCTGGGTTTGGGAGCGGAGGTCAGTGGTGGTAGTGTGAGGTGTCAGGACATGAGGAGGCTGCCTGAGGTTGGGGCAAATGTTAGTGGGGTCAATGGGAGGTGTTAGCACTTGAGGGGGCTGCCTGGGGTTAGGATGGAGGTCAGTGGTGGTAGTGGGGGGCATCAGTACTTGAGGGATCAGGACACACGGGGGGGTGTCCTGATCCCTCAAGTACTGATGCCCCCACTACCACCACAGGCTCCATCAACTAGCACAGGTTTTGGTGGTGTTAAGACTCGGGTTCCTGATTGTACAGGATTGTCACGGTCACCTGGTCTCCATGGGGGCGTAGCACATGGCTGCACGAATGATGTCTGCACTGGCGTGGCACTCCGCGGATGACAATGCTTGCCGTGACTTCTCCCTTATTATCATCCCAAAAGGTGTTTGTCTGCAAGATCGAAATAAGATATTAGCTGCTGGGTGGGGCTGGATTGAAGCCACCTCCCTATCCACCTACTGCCCTGCTCCTCTTCAATCTCACCTTAGAGTTTAAGGAGGTAGGCTCTCCGTCCTGCGGTCTCTAGCAGGGGCACAATAAGCACAGTCTTTCCCGGATCTAGTTACTTCACTGATCCTGTGGGCAATTGCTAGGTCTTCAAGAGCTGGTTCAAACAAGTCTCTATGCCAATGATTGCTTGGCACAGGTATAGGTATATTCCCCAAGTTTTTGACCTGTATTTGTCTTGGGGGCAGGTTGGGGGAGGGGTCAGTGGGGGCTGTAGGAGATGTCAGCACTATATGGCGCTGCCTTGTATTTGGGGGTGGAGGTCATTGGCGTTAATGGCAGGTGTCAGGTCTTGAGGAGGCTGCCTGGGTTTGGGAGCGGAGGTCAGTGGTGGTAGTGTGAGGTGTCAGGACATGAGGAGGCTGCCTGAGGTTGGGACAAATGTTAGTGGGGTCAATGGGAGGTGTTAGCACTTGAGGGGGCTGCCTGGGGTTAGGATGGAGGTCAGTGGTGGTAGTGGGGGGCATCAGTACTTGAGGGATCAGGACACACGGGGGGGTGTCCTGATCCCTCAAGTACTGATGCCCCCACTACCACCACAGGCTCTCCATCAACTAGCACAGGTTTTGGTGGTGTTAAGACTCGGGTTCCTGATTGTACAGGATTGTCACGGTCACCTGGTCTCCATGGGGGCGTAGCACATGGCTGCACGAATGATGTCTGCACTGGCGTGGCACTCCGCGGATGACAATGCTTGCCGTGACTTCTCCCTTATTATCATCCCAAAAGGTGTTTGTCTGCAAGATCGAAATAAGATATTAGCTGCTGGGTGGGGCTGGATTGAAGCCACCTCCCTATCCACCTACTGCCCTGCTCCTCTTCAATCTCACCTTAGAGTTTAAGGAGGTAGGCTCTCCGTCCTGCGGTCTCTAGCAGGGGCACAATAAGCACAGTCTTTCCCGGATCTAGTTACTTCACTGATCCAGTGGGCAATTGCTAGGTCTTCAAGAGCTGGTTCAAACAAGTAAGTCTCTATGCCAATGATTGCTTGGTATAGGTATAGGTATGTTCCCCAAGTTTTTGACCTGTATTTGTCTTTTCTTTCAGGCGCGTTCTCGAGCAGATTTTTGAATGGAGGATCAACTCTTCCTAGATGGCTGAGCAGATTTCCTTCAGGTGAGTAGTTGCGCGAGAGAGTGGTGCTGAATGTCTGAATAACGGTTTTCCCTTCCATGCGCGACTAACCTGCGGTTTTCTTTTCCTTCTGTGCTGATGCGGCGCGGCGCGGCTCCGGAATGGTGAATGGAAGAACCGCTTCGACGTGTTCCGGAAGAATGCTGACCCCGGGTGAGTATTGGATGCCTGAGCAGGTACCTTTTCTTCTGCAGTTGCGGTGGTCCAGAGAACGGCTGAAGGCGCTCGGGTACCGATGGATGGATTTTCTGGACGGGCGTGGCTGTAGCAGTTCGAGGACAGGACAGACACAGTGAGCGTTACGCTTCAGGAGTGCAGAATAATGCGAAGCGTGTTCTGCCTGCAGGGTGTGGCTTAAATAGCCTTGTAAGTAGTTCCAGGTAAAGTAGTCCCTAAACCACACCCTGCCTTTCGGATAAAGTAGTCCCTCAGCCACACCCTGGATATACAGAAAGGCTTAGCCTAACTAGGCTGAGTAAATAGCTCATGCAGTTCAACACTTAAAATGAGCCTGGCTCCAACGGTGCCAGGACTGAGTCCAGGGGGTCCTCGGGCACTTCTTAGGGGCTTGATAAGCCCTTTTAGGTGCTTGTGACTGGGGTGGGCCCATATGTTCTGGGGGTTTTGGAGCACGCATCATGACAACACTCCCCCCCAAGGCACCACTAATGGTGTGTACTCCTATTGGTCTCGGTTTGTTTGGGTGATTACGACGGAACCTTTTTAATAGCCAAGGAGCATGAATGTGTTCACTAGGTTCTCACGTTCTTTCATGCGGTCCAAATCCTTTCCAGTCTATTAGATAGAATAGTTTTGATTTGATGACCTTTGAGTCCAGGATATCCTTAACTTCAAATTCTGGTTCCCCATCGACCGTTATCAGTTTTGGTGGTGGTTTCACTCGAGTCCCTGGTTTTACTGGTTTTAAAAGTGAGACGTGAAACACAGGATGAATCCTCATGTGTGGGGGCAGGTCCAGTTTCACAGCTACCGGATTGATTAATGGCCTTAAAGGTATATGGACCTACATATTTGGGATTGAAGGTACGAGTTCCTTTCATGGGTATGTGCTTTGACGCCAACCAGACTTTATCCCCAAATTGATACCTTGGAGCTTCACTTCTATGCTTGTCTGCCAATTTCTTGTATCTTTCTTTAGCTAGTTTCAAATGGTCTATTGCTTGTTTAAAGGCTTGAGTAATAGTACTGTGCAAACTTCGTACTGCTGGCATTTCCAGAAGTTGAGGCAGGTCAAGATTAGAGGTTTGTGGATGCATCCCGTGAATTGTATAGAAAGGGCTTTGTCCAATGCTGAAGTGTAGGGAATTGTTGTAGGCGTATTCGGTTATCCATAAGATATCTTTCCAACTGCTTTCCGTTTGGTGTAACATACATCAAAGGTATTGCTCCAAAGTCTGGTTGGTCCTCTCAGTCTGACCATCAGTCTGGGGATGGTGGCTGGTGGAAAGTCTTACATCGATCTGAGCTAGCTTGCAGCACTTTTTCCAGAAACGTGAGAAAAACTGGCTGCCACGCTCTGAAATCAGGATGGAAGGGAATCCATGTATTCTGACTATTTGTTCTAAGAATTCTTTTGCCAGGATCGAAGCTGAGGGTAACCCCTTCAGTGGGATGAAATGGGCCATCTTGGAAAACAAGTCCACCACCACCAAAATTGTGTAGAACCCATTACAAGGAGGAAGGTCAGTTATAAAATCGAGTGACAACGTATGCCCAGATGTAGGTGGAATATCCAGTGGTTGCAGTTGACCTGGTGATTTCTTCTTTAGAGCCTTGTTTTGTGCACAGACTCCACAGGATAGCATAAACTGTTTGATGTCTTTACGCCATGTTGGCCACCAAAAGTGTCGCTTGATCTTGGCTTCAGTTTTAGCGATCCCAGGGTGACCTTCTACCAGGGATTCATGATAATTTGAGATGACCTTTTCTTGAAGTTCCTTGCTGGGCAGATAGAGACGTCCCTGAAAATATGGTAACTAGTTTGAGACTGAGTGGTGAGCACTTTTGGTAAGCAAATCCTTCAGAGTGTTGGTATCCATGAGATGAGTGATTTCCTCGTGGATGTCATCTAAGGTTAGAGACGTTTTAATTCCTAAGATGTTTTCTCCAGGAATGATGGGCACAGGGTCGGGATTAGTGGACTCCTCGTCTACCCCTATACGAGATAAGGCCTCTGCCTTACCATTTCGACAACCAGGGTGATATTTGATTACAAAGTCAAATTCAGCAAAAAATAATGCCCATCGGAGTTGGCGAGATGATTGAGCCTTTTCCACTTACAGGTACTGTAGATTGCGGTGATCAGTGATTACCGTGATCGTATGCCTTGCTCCTAAGAGATAATGCCGCCAAGCTTTGAAGGCCGCCTTGATGGCCAAGAGTTCTTTGTCCATAATGGCATAAATCAGTTCTGGAGCCGTGAATTTCTGTGACCAAAAGGCCACCGGTGTAGCTGACCGGATTCAGGATCCTTTTGCGAGAGGACCGCTCCCATTGCCAAGCTGGAAGCGTCGGTCTCAACCATGTATGGTAGATCTGGACAAGGATGTTTCAGGATTGGAGCTGAGGTGAATTTCTACGTTTAGTCCTGGAAGGCTTTCTCTGCTTCCTCTGACCATTGAAAACGTTTGTTCTTTCGTAGTAAAGAGGTAATGGGATGCACTAGCTGCAAGAAGCCTGGAATGAAGCGACGATAGAAGTTCACGAATCCGAGTATACTCTGAACTCCTTTAATTGAGGTTGGAGAAGGCCAATTGAGGATGGCATCCACCTTCAGCGAATCTATGCGTACACCTTGAGGGGTTAGGACAAATCCAAGAAACTCGACGTCAGTAACATGGAAGAAGCATTTTTCCAGTTTTGTAAATAGTCTGTGTTGTCGAAGTTTGTCCAGAACAGCACAGACGTGTTTCACATGTTCTTGTTCAGACGGGGAATATACCAGAATGTCGTCGATGTATACTCCGACACACACATCAATCAATTCTCACAGGACGTCATTCATGAAATACTGGAACGCTGCTGGGGCATTACAATGACCAAAGGGCATCACCTGGTATTCGAATAGCCCCTATTTGGTACGGAAGGCGGTCTTCCATTCGTCCCCTTTCTTGATTCGTACCAGGTGGTATGCTCCAAGGAGATCTAACTTGGCATAAATTCGGGCGTCTTTAACTTGATCCAAAAGTTCAGGAATCAGGGGCAGGGGGTAACGGTTTTTAACAGTGACTTTGTTCAATGCGCAGTAATCGATGCAAGTCCTAAGGTCTCCTTCCTTCTTAGGCATGAAGAATAAGGATGAGGCTGCCGGGGACTTGGACGAGCGGATAAAACCGTTAGCCAGATACTGGTCTAGATATTTCATTAAGTGCAGATTTTCAGGTTCAGCGAGTGCATAGATTCGACCGCATGGAATCTGTGCGCCAGGTATGAGGTCGATCTGACAGTCGTACGATCTATGGGGAGGGAGAGTGTTGGCTTGGTCCTTCTGAAAAACATCCCGATAGCCTTGACATACCGGGGTTAGCGGGTTAGTCAGACTCATGATCATTGTCACTTCCTTACCCAGAGGTTCTTTTACTTGATAACAGGTACGAGCACATACGCCTGAGAAGGTCAGCCTCTTAGCACGCCAGTCGATGCAAGGATTGTGTGATTCTAGCCATGGCATTCCCAGAATTATTTGGAATTGTGGAGCCTTGATTATATCAAACACAGTGGCTTCCCAATGTCCGTCTTGGCACAAAAGTGTCATCTCTGTCGTTGAGTGTGTTACAGGACCCGAAGCAATCTCAGTCCCGTCGACAGTGGTGACTAAATCTGTTGTTGCCTTTTCACAGAGAGGAAGATTCATCCTTGTAGCCAATTCTTGATCCATATAATTTCCAATGGCTCCGCTGTCGATATATGCTCTTACTGCATGCATTTCGAGACGGCTGTTGGTGACTTATGAGGATCATTGGCAAGGCTAGGTGCGAGGTCTGGAAGTCCTTATTTTCGCCCGACAAGTGGACCTCTACGCTTGTCGGGCGGGGTAGTTTTCCGACTCTGGTTCTGCTTCAACTTTGCCCGGCAACCCCAACTGCTTTCTTGGGTGGTTTTACTGGGCACTCTCGGAGGAAATGGCCGGATGACCCACAATACAGACACAAATGTTGTCTTCTCTGCTCTCTTTCAGCCTTGGACAATGGCCCGCACACCCCTCCAATCTGCATGGGTTCGGCCAAGTCGGTGGTCTTAGATGCATTTTCCTTTGGGCACACAAATACCCGAGTGTCCATTCTAGCTCGGTCTGCCTTACGGTTCTGTAGTCTATGATAAAGCTGAACCACCAAGTCTATATATTCAGCACAGTCTCTGGGAGGGTTGACCACTTGAGCTAAAACATCCTTTAACTCCCCTCTCAAACCTCGGTAAAACAGTCTTGTTCTTTTGTCGTCTGGTCAGTCGGTTTCCACTACCAGCCTATTAAAGGTTGCAATGTAAGTTAACAGATCTTGATTGCCTTGACGCAGAGACAAGAGCTCATTATCCAACGCCTGGCCTTGGGAGTGGCGGGCAAACAGCTTCTCCATGTTCAATTGGAACCTCTGGAAGTCCCGCAAAATAGGATCGTCCCGATTGACTAGTGGTACTGACCAGTCCGCCGCACTGCCACTGAGGTATGAAAGCACAAAAGCCACCTTAGATTGGTTGTTTGGAAAAGCTCCTGGTCTACATAGGAAATGTAGTCGGCACTGATTTATAAAGACTGCATACCTTTTTGGGTCTCCTGCAAAGAGTTCTGGAGGTGCCAAAGGTACAGCCCCTGGAAGGACCACCTGAACTGGATTGCTTGGTGTTGTCGGAACCGTTGACCCCAATCCTGGTAACGGTGTTTGCCCGGCCTGTGACTGAAGCAGTTGTCTAGTGAGGTCATCAGTACGATCTTTGGCCACAATCAGTTCTCTCCTCAAGGCATTGGTTTCCTGCCGAGCTGAATGTACCCCGCCCCTGAGTTCCCCCAAAAAGCTGGGCTAGCTGATCTGTCTCAGAGGTTTCCGTGACGCCTATGTAGAGAATTTGTAAAAGGTTTTGTGTTCTGTCATGCTCACCTGGTCCCCACGGGGGCGTAGCACGTAGCTGCATGAATGATGTCTGCACTGGAGAATGATGATGCTTGCCGTGACTTCTCCCTTGTTATCACCCCAAGAGGCGTTTGTCTGCAAGATCGAAATAAGATATTAGCTACTGGGAGGGGCTGGATTGAACCAACCTCCTTAACCACCAACTGCCCTGCTCCTCTTCGATCTCACCTTAGAGTTAAGGAGGTAGGCTCTCCGTCTTGCGGTCTCTAGCAGGGGCGCAATAAGCACAGTCTTTCCTGGATGTAGTTGCTTCACTGATCCTGTGGGCGATTGCCGAGTCTTGGAGAGCTGGTTCAAACAAGTAAGTCTCTATGCCAATGATTGCTTGGTATAGGTGCTTGAAGTCTTTATTTTCCCCAAGTATTTGACCTGTATTTATCTTTTCTTTCAGGCGCGGTCTCGAGCGGATTTTTGAATGGAGGATCGACTCTTCCTAAAATGCCGAGCAGATTTCCTTCAGGTGAGTAGTTGCGAGAGAGAGTGGCGCTGAATGTCTGAATAACTGTTTTCCCTTCCGTGCGTGAGTAACCTGCTGTTTTCTTTTCCTTCTGTGCCGATGTGATGCGGCTCCGGAATTGTGAATGGAAGAACCGCTCCGACGTGTTCCGGAAGAATGCTGACCCCGGGTGAGTATTGGATGCATGAGCGGGTACCTTTTCTTCTGCAGGTGCGGTGGTCCGGAGAGCAGCCGAAAGCGCAACCAATGAGATGGAATGCTGCAGGTAAGGCCTTCGCTGCTGTACTGACTCCTGTTCTCTTTTCTTTCTTCTCTTTTCTTTCTTCTCTCAGGTACCGATGGATGGATTTTCTGGACGGGCGTGGCTGTAGCAGTTCGGGGACAGGACAGACACAGTGAGCGTTACGCTGCAGGAGTGAAGAATAACGCGAAGCATGTTCTGCCTTCAGGGTGTGGCTTAAATAGCCTTGTAAGTAGTTCCAGGTAAAGTAGTCCCTAAACCACACACTGCCTTTCGGATAACCCTCAGCCACACCCTAGATATACAGAAAGGCTTAGCCTAACTAGGCTGAGTAAATAGCTCATGCAATTCAACACTTATCATGAGCCTGGCGCCAACGGTGCCAGGACTGAGTCCAGGGGGTCCTCAGGCACTTCTTAGGGGCTTGATAAGCCCTTATAGGTGCTTGTTACTGGGGTGGGCCCATCAGTTCCAGGGGTTTTGGAGCATGCATCATGACAAGGTTTTACAAGTGACACATGGAACACTGGATGAATTTGCATGTTTGGTGGTAAGGCTAACTTGATCGCCACTGGATTTATCACATATTTGATGGTATATGGTCCTAGATATCTTGGAGGAAAGGTCCAGGTACCTTTTATGGGCACATGTTTTGATGCCAACCAGACTTCGTCTCTGATTTGGTAATCGGGAGCTTTCTGTTGATGCCAGTCTGAGAATTTATTTTGTCTGTCTTTGGCTTGCAGTAAATGTTCATTTGCCCTTTTGAAGGCTTGGGTTATGCTTGTGTGTAGAGTCTTTACCGCTGGCATTTCCAAGGTCGTGGGGCAGTCAAGTTCACAGGTACATGGATGTCTTCCGTATATTGTGTAGAATGGGCTTTGTCCCATGCTGGTGTGTATGGAGTTATTGTATGCATATTCCGCTATCCATAACAAGTCTTTCCAATTCTCTTCCACTTGATGCAGCATGCAACGTAGATACTGTTCCAATGCCTGGTTTGTTCTTTCTGTTTGTCCATCCGTTTGGGGGTGATGGCTAGTCGATAATTGAACATCGATTTGTGCCATGGTACAACATTTCCTCGAGAAGTTAGATAGAAATTGGCTTCCACAATCTGAGATTAGGATTTAGGGGAAACCATGCAGTTTTATAATCTGTTCAAGAAATGCTTTTGCCAGACTGGTAGCGTTAGGAAGTCCTTTGAATGGAATGAAAAAGTGCCATTTTAGAGAACAGGTCTTCAACCACCAGAATGGTATTAAAACCTTGACAGGAAGGTAAGTCCATAATAAAATCAAGAGAAAGAGTATGCAGGGAGCCGGTAGAATATCCAGTGGTTGTTGGAGGCCCAGCTGGTTTCTGTTTTTGTGATTTATTCTGTGCACATATCCCACAGGATAGAACAAATTGAGCAATGTCCTTAAGCCTGGTTCGCCACCAAAAATACTGTTTAACCTTGGCTAGAGTCTTTGCAATTCTGGGATGACCTTCGATCAGGGAATCGTGATAACCAGACATGACCAAATCTTGCAGATCTTTACTTGGTAGATATAGTCGTTCCCTGAAGTAGGGTAATCCATCCAGAACCGTGTGTAGTTCATTTTGGGAATTCCATTTCTGCAAGATCTCGGGGTTCACTAAGGTTTGAATCTTATCTTGAAGTTCACTCAGAGTCAATTTGGTGTGAGTTCCAGAAGTTTATCACTTGGGATGATGGCAACAGGGTCCAGGGTACTGTTCATTTTCTCTTCAACACCCATATGAGACAAGGCATCGGCCTTCCCATTCCGAACTCACGGTCGGTATGTTATTTCGTAATCGTATTCTGCGAAGAATAGAGCCCACCACAACTGTCATGACGATTGGGCTTTTGCTGACTTTAGGCATTGAAGGTTTCGGTGATCTGTGATTACTGTGATGGTATGTTTGGCACCTAATAGATACTGCCGCCAGGCTTTGAAGGCTGATTTTATTGCCAACAATTCTTTTTCTGTAATTGCATAGTTAAGTTCTGGTGGTGCGAATGTATGTGACCAAAAGTCCATGGGGTGTAAGTGGCCTGTCTCTGGATCTCTTTGAGAGAGAACTGCTCCCATAGCTACGCTGGAAACATCAGTTTCCACTACATAGGGGAGATCAGGGCAAGGATGTCATAAAATTGGGGCAGAGGTGTATCTTTTCTTAAGTTCTTGAAAGGCCTGTTCCGCCTCTTCAGTCCATTGGAATTTTTTGTTGTTTTTTCTCAGTAACGATGTGATTGGGTGGACTATCCGTGAGAAATCTGGAATAAATCAGCAATAAAAATGTGCAAAGCCGAGCATGCTTTGGGTTCCTTTAAGTGAAGAAGGTGACGGCCAATTAAGGATGGCATCTACTTTGTGTAAATCTATCTTGACTCCCTTTGGCGAGAGAACAAAACCGAGGAACTCGACTTCGGTGACATGGAAGGAGCATTTCTCGAGTTTAGCGTACAGTTTGTGCTGGTAAAGTTTTGCAAGGACTGAGCGAACATGTTCCACATGATCTCTTTCAGAGGGGGAATACATCAGGATGTAGTCAATATAGACCAGGGCACAGACATCAATTAATTCCCATAATACATAATTCATAAAGTATTGGAATGCTGCGGGAGCATTGCACAGCCCGAAAGGCATTACCTGATATTCGTACAGGCCATACTTGGTGAGAAACGCGGTTTTCCATTCATCCCCTTTCTTAACACGTACAAGGTGGTATGCTCCTCTCAGGTCTAGTTTGGTGTAGATTTGGGCATCCTTGACTTGGTCCAACAGTTCCAGGATAAGGGGAAAAGGGTAGTGTTTTTTTACTGTGATTTGATTAAGTGTGCAGTAATCGATGCAAGACCTCAAATCTCCTTTCTTCTTGAGTACGAAGAATAAGGGAGAGGCTGCCAGTGACTTTGACGGGCGGATAAACCCATTAGCCAGATATTGATCCAGATAGGACTTCAAGTGGAGATTTTCAGTTCCCGTAAGTGCATAAATTCGACCACAAGGAACCTGTGCGCCAGGTATCAGGTCGATCTGACAGTCATAGGGCCTATGTGGCGGTAACGTGTTAGCCTGTTCCTTCTGAAAAACATCTTGATAATCCTGATATTCTTTTGGTAAGGTGTCCATTGGTTCTGCGATTCCCGATGCTATTCCTTGAACAGATTTCAGGTTTGGCTGTGGGATAGATTTTGGGTAGCAAGCGTGGGTGCATTCGTCAGAAAAGGTCAGTCTCTTTGCATGCCAGTCTATGTGTGGATTGTGAGTTACTAACCATGGCATCCCTAAGATCAACCGGAACTGAGGAGCTTTGATGAGGTCAAACATGATTGCTTCTTGATGTCCATCCTGACACAGAATGGTTAATTCTGTTGTGCATTGGGTTACTGGTCCTGAAGCAATTTCTGTACAGTCAACAATAGTTACCTTTTCAGTTGTTGGTTTTAAGCATAAGGGAAGTCCCATTTCTGTTGCCAGATCTCAATCTATTTAATTACCAACTGCTCTGCTGTCTATATATGCCTCTATGGCATGCGTCCGTGACGGTCGTTGGTGACTGATCAAGGTTACTGGTAGGGCGAAATGTGAGGTCTGTGACTCATCTTTCTTGCTTGACAAGCGGACCTCTACGCTTGCCGGGCCTGGTAGTTTTCTGATTCCTTTCCATCATCTTCTTTCTCTGTAGCACCTACCACCTTCCTTGGAGGTTTCACTGGGCATTCTTTGAGGTAGTGACCCAATTTACCACAGTATAGGCATAACTGTAGCTGTCTCCTCTTGTCTCTTTCAACCTTGGTTAAAGGGGGTCGTACTCCTCCAATCTGCATGGGTTCTGTGGTATTTTCTGATGGACGTTGAACATTATCTTTTGAACGTAAGTAGATGCCACGATTTTTGAGTCTACTTCAGTCTGTTCTTCAATCCTGTGTCCAACTGAACTACAAGGTTGATAAACTCTGCACAGTCTTTAGGTGTGTCTACCACTTGAGCAAGGACATCCTTCAGGTCTCCTCGTAGGCCCCGATGAAACAACGTGGTTCTTTTATCTTCTGGCCACTCCGCTTCTACAACCAGTCTATTAAAGGTGGCAATATAAGTCAGCAAATCTTGATTCCCTTGGCAGAGGGACAGGAGTTTGTTAGCAAGAGCTTGTCCATGCAAGTGTCGAGCAAATAACTTTTCCTTCTCCTGTTGAAAACCCCTGAAGTTCTGCAGTAATGGGTCATCCTGGCTCACTAAAAGTACCGTCCACTCTGGGGCACTTCCACTCAAATATGATAACACGAAGGCCACCCTCGCCTGGTTGTTTGGGAAAGCCCCGGGACTACAAAGAAAATGGAGGCGACACTGGTTCATGAATGTTGCGTACCTTCTGGAGTCTTGATTAAACCGTTCTGGTGGTGCCAGGGGTACTGCTCCCAGCAACGTTATCTGTACTGGATTGACTGATGATGGTGTAGCTACAGATGGGGCGAATCCGGGCAATGGAGCTTGACCCATCTGTGTTCATCAGTACAGTCTTTTGTGACTATTAACTCTTGTTTTAAGGTATTGGTTTCCTGTTCGGCTGCGTGTACCTCGGCACGTAAGTGTTCCAAAAGCTGGGCTAACTGATCCGTTTCAGATGTCTCCATGACACCCAGGTGGATAAGGTTTAAAGGGTTTGTGTTCTGTTACGCTCGCCTGATATCCCCGGGGGGGGGTCTGGAAGGCTTTGAGATCTGGAACCCTGGATGCGTAGTTGCCCAGTGCTGAATAATGAACCTTAGTTATTTGTAGGGTGAGCTATCCGTCCTGCGTTTCTTTTGCAGGTGCGCTTGACATTTGTTGGTGAGCTGCCCGAGTTGCTTCACTGGTGCAGTACACCTTCCTTCGGCCCAGGCCTGCTGTGACCCTGAATCTGCTGGTAGGCAGGTAGGTTTGTTAATTGTAAGTCTTTGTTCTGTTTATGGTGGGAATTCGTTAATGTCTTTATCTCCTTCTTTTCAGGTGTAAAGGTCTTGATGCTGGTGTGCCGGATGGAGATGCACGTTTTGTAGGTAAGAAAAAGTGCGAAGCACAGTGCCTTTATTGTCTTTTAAAGCTAACCTGTGTTTTCTTCTTCTTCTCCTCACAGGTCGCTGTGGTGCTGAGAGTGGATGAGAGCGCAATGAAAAACAGGCCCCTGGAATCCGCTAAGGTAAGTACAGCGCTGTGCGGTTGTTTAATATTGAAAGCGAACCTGAATATGTCTCTTTTCCTTTGCAGATGTTGCTGTGGTGCTCCGGATGGAAGCGTGGAATAGCGTGATGGAATTCATGCAAGGCTGATGGAATTCGATGTTTTGGAAGCGCACGTTCTAATATTGTTTTTCCCTTTCTCGTTATTGCAGTTCGAACAGCAGCTGTAGTAGCAGTTTGCCGGAAGTCCTTAAGCTAGTACTCACAGGTGAGTGATGTTACTTCTTCTCTCGATTTTCACAGATTGCAGCCCAGTTGAGATGCTGAGTGCTGGATGGTGTTTTCTCAGGTAAAACAGAATAATCTTGTTCTTGTTCTTGCAGGATTACCGGAAGATGCAGCAGACCAGGAGCTGGACATGGTGAGCGTCACGCTGCTGGTTGCAGAATAACACAAAGCGTGTTCTGCAGTCAGGGTGTGGTTTATATATCCCAGGTAAAGTAGTACCAGGGAAAGTAGTCACAGGCCTGCCACACCCAAAACACTTGACCGCATGGCTTGTTTCTTAGAACTAGACTGTGTGGGTGCTTCCATGTTGGATATAAAGGCCCATGTACATAAATGGGACCTAGTTCGAACAGCCCTTCCTTCCTACATATGCGCCTGGTGCCAAAGGCCTTTTGCAGTGGTTTTAAGGCCCTCAGGGTTCTGGTGGGAGCCTGCTTGTGGCACAACTTGTGCCCCGTCACAGTGGTCATGACAAATGGGATGGCAAATAGTGAATTTTGAAACTCCTGAGGCCTGTTAAATTGGTGAAAAGGTGGTTATGAATAAATAAAGGATTTGGAGCCTCTTTTCTCTGTTCAAAAGGGATTTTACACAATACTTAGCATCAAATATTGGTAAAATCTTTGAGCATTTGATCACTATATAGAGTGTGGTCGTGTTAACAAAGTATTTGGATTAATTAATTGCCATGTTCATTTAAGCTTATTAACAGCAACTTAATTGGATTTTAACATAGGACAAATTAATTATGAACAATGTGGCATGCCTTTACCTTATCTGCCCATTATCCACGTGCTAGATAAACAGAATATCAAACGATGACCATTTTCCACTATAACAATATGTAATATTAAATATAGGTGACTTTACAATTAATATTTCCAATAAATATAATGCATGCTGCCATCAAACATTAACCTCACTTATATAGAAAGCAGTGCATGAAAATGATTTAGTAGAGGGAAGTTGGGCATGAATGATACTTATTTGTCCATTATGCTCCTACAAGCTGTACAAAGGAACAGAATATGACCATTTTCTCCAGTACACAAACATGGTTCAATTATTTTGCTCATTAATACATTTGTTCGTTAGCAAAGTATCTGAAGATGACAGGGTTTAAACAATGACACCATTATAATAAATAAGGACATCCACCGAAAAATTATTGCATGGTTGCAACAAATCTTGCATGTATAAAAATAAGTTATCAGGAACCACAGCAGTCTCATTGGCCAACATTCTTGCACAGTCCAGGACGCTACTGAAGTCTCATCCCTTCAGCACCAACTTCTAGACCTTGCCACCATGGCCCAGAGCAACTGGAGAGCAAAAATATAGGGTGCCGCAAGCAAAATGTTGCTCCCGAGCGACACATTGGGCAACACTTCTAAAACATAACTCCAATTCATGTCCAAGCTTATTCGAAACAGAGAAACAATGACCAATTAAAAGAAAATCAACCAAATATTCGACTGATATTTTACAGCCACACTTAGTGCTTCCTCCTGCACATCTTCTTAATTTATTGAGGGGTGGTTAAATTTGAACATACCAGTAGGATCAGAGTCCTTTATTCTGGGGATCTTATTTCACAGATTTCTCTTTGACGTCTTATTTGTGTATGTAAGTCTGCATATAAAGCTAAAGAGGACAGCCTGTGTATATTTTGGAAATCTGCCTCTCAGCCCATTGGACCAGCTCTTGCTTTAAGAGCTATTTTGAGTTCACTTAATGCTCCAAATTTAGTTACATCTCAGCCCCTATCCAAATGGACAGTGCCTTACAACCCCTGGTATCACAAACATCTTTCTTTACCAGGGGAGGCTATAATCACACTTACACTGAAATTCACCTTATGATTAGCAGAAATAGCATAAATCCCAGGTGTGCTTTTAAAAAATGAACATAACAATCTTAAGTGGCCCGACTTCTTCTTAAAAAAAATACCCCCAATTCAGCTCATAGGGTGCTACCATCTGTATCTGCAGGGAGACCTGCAATTGGCACAGGAATTTATTTTGCACCCACTCCAGGGAATGACAATTTGTACCACCCTAGAATTCACTGCCATAAAAATCATGGAGCAGACCTTTGACTTATATACCTCCAGGCACTTGTCCAATCAGAAAGCACCAAACTTGAAATACAAATGTTACATGCCCTTTAATCCTTAATGATGCCTTTCGAGCTGTCTTCTTAAAATAATTGACCAAAGCACTGCTCTTTGAAAAGTGTAGGCTCAAATAAAAATGAGACTGCTCCCTCATCTCTACAATCATTTAAACCGTAGCTACGAGGTTTCAGCTTTTTCCCAAACACCATTTTTGATTTTTATCACATTTAATTCCAAACCATTGTTCCCAAAATAGTAGTTTGTGTTTGGCAGGACCTGTTGGAGACCTGCCATGGTTAAGTAAAAAATAGCTGCGTCTTTGGCATAAAGAAGCATGCTATACTATGAAATGTACCCTTCAGAGAGGGTGGATTAACTTTCCCAAAAGAAGTACTAGAATCAACGACTGAACAGAATTAATTGTGACCAACTGACCACCCTTCTTTTCACCTTTATTGGTGGGTAAAAAAATTTATAATTCCCCATTCTTGCATATCAGACACACGCAGAGATGTCTTCGTATCACAGTTTGATACGATTAAATAAACCATTGGGGGCCCAATAAAAAGTAAATTATGTCACACAATGTTTCAATCAATCAAATGCTTGGTAATGATTATTAAGTCCTACTATATTTTACAACTTGACTGGTCCTATGTGTCTAGAAATCTCCATCTGACCACTCAATTTCCTCCACATTTCATGTAAACTACTTAATGGCCAATGAAGATGAAGGCCTTGTAAATCTCTTATACTATAATTGCACGTGGTCTAGATAATTAAGTGCAGCAAATTAAAATGTTCTATAAACAGTTTTACGTTTATTACATTTCTAATTTGTGTTGCAACCATTTGTCTGCCAACTGAGCTCTGATAGGTGCCATTGAAAAATTAATGTTGCTCACCATTTCATTTGATATGCACATTTTGCTCATTGCACGCAAAAGGTTGGGTAACCCTGTAGTGGGAGGTGTCAAGACGTGAGGGGGATGCCTTGGGTAGTGGGTGGAGGTCAGTGGGGGATGTGGTAGGTGTCAGGACTTGAGGGGGTTGCCTGGGGTTGGGGCGGAGGAAAGGCAGTTTATGGGAAGGTGTCAGTACTTGAGGGGGATGCCTGTGGTAGTGGGTGGAGGGCAGTGTGGGTAGTGGGAGGTGTCAAGCCTTGAGAGGGCTGCCTGCTGTAGAGGGCAAAGGCCATTGAGGGTAGTGGGAGGTGACAGGATTTGCGTGGGCTGCTTGGGGTTGGGTCAGAGTTCAGTTGGTGAAGGGGGAGGTGTCAGGACTTCAGGGGGCTGCGTGGGGTTTGGGGTGAAGGTCAGTGGGGTAGTGGGAGGGGTAAGGGCTTGAGGGGGTCACTGGAGTAGTGGGCAGAGGTCAGTTGCATAGTGGGTGGTGTCAGGACTTGAGGGGACTGCCTGGGGTTGGGGGTGGAGTGGAGGTCAGTGAGAGCATTGGGAGGTGTCAGTGCTTGAGGGGGTTTCTTGAGGTTGGGGCAGGGGTCAGTGGGGATAAAGGGAGATGTCAGGACTATATGGGGCTGCCTTGGATTTGGGGTTGAAGGTCAATGGGGGTAGTGTGAGGTGTCAGGACATGAGGAGGCCACCTGGGGTAGTGGTTGGAGGTCAGTGGAGGTAGCAGTGGCTGTCAGGACTTGAGGGGGTTGCCAGGGTTCAGGCAAATGTCAGTGTGGGCAATGGGAGGGGCCAGCACTTGAGGGGGCTTCCTGGGGTTGGGATGGCAGTCCTTGCGTGTAGTGGGAGGTGTGCAGATTGACAGGGTAGCCTGGGGAATTTGGAGGTGGTAAGTGGGAGTAGTGGGAGGTGTCAGGACTTGAGGGACCTGCCTGGGGTTGGGGGCAGAGATCAGTGGGGCTAGTGGTAGGATGGCAGACTGGCCAGGGGCATAAGGGGGTTGGGGTGGAGGTCAGTAGGGGTAGTGGGAGGTGTCAGAACATGAGGGGGCTGCCTTGGGTAGTGGGCAGAGGTCAGTGGGAGAAGTGGTAGGTGGCAAGACTTGAGGGTGCTGCCTGGGGTTGGGGCAGAGGAAAGTCAGGGTAGTGGAAGGTGTCAGGACTTGAGGGGGCCGCCTGGGGTAGCTGGCCGGGGTCACTGGTGGTAGTGGGAGGTGTCAGGACTTGAGGGGGCTGCTTGGCGTAGTGAGTGGAGATCAGTGGGGGTAGTGGAAGTTGTCATGTTTTATGGTAGCTGCCTGGGATATTGGGTAGAGGTCAGTGGCGTTACTGGGAGGTGTCAGGTCATGAGGGGCCTACCTAGAGTTTTGTGCAGAGGTCAATGGGAGTAGTAGGTGGTGTCAGGAATTGAGCGGGCTGCCTGGGGTAGTTGGCAGAGGTCGGTGGGGGTGAAGTAGGTGTCAAGTCATGAGGGGGCTGCCTCGGTTAGTGGGCCAAGGTCAGTGGGACTAGTAATAGGTGTCAGAACTTAAGGGGGCTGCCTAGGGTCGTGGGTGGAGATCAGTGGGGCTAGTGGATGGTGTAAAGATTTGAGAGGCTGACTTGCTATGGTGGCGCAGGTCAGTGGGGGTATGGGGGGTTTCAGTACTTGAGACGGCTGCCCGGGGTAGTGGGCGGAGGTCAGTGGGGTAGTGGGAGGTGTCAGGACTTGAGGGGGCTTCCTGGGGAAGTGGGCGGGGGTCAGTGGGGGTAGTGGAAGGTGTAATGATTTGAGGGGGTGTCTGGTGATGGTGGCGCAGGTCACTGGGGGTTGTGGGAGGTTTTAGGACTTGAGAGGGCTGCCTGGGGTAGTGGGCACAGCTCAGTGGGGTAGTGTGGGGTGGCAGGACTTGATGGACCTCCCTGGGTTGGGGGAGGAGGTCTGTGGGGGTAGTGGAAGGTTTCAGGACTTGAGTGGGCTGCCTGGGGAAGTGGGCGCAGGTCACAATACATAGTAGAAGGTGTCAGGACTCGAGCAGGCTTGCCTGAGGTAGTGAGTGGATGTCATTTGGGGTAGTAGGAGGTACCTGTGTTGAGAGGGTGGCATGGGGTAGTGGTTGGTGGTTAGTGGGGGTAGTGAGAGGTGTCAGGACTTGAGGTACCTGCCTGGGGTTGAGAGCAGAGGACAGAAGGGATAGTGATAGGATGGCAGACTAGCCGGTGGCTTGAGTGGGTTGGGGCGGAGGTCAGTTTGGGTAGTGGGAGGTGTCAGGACTTGAGGGGGCTGCCTCAGGTAGTGGGCGGAGGTCAGTGGGGGAAGTTGTAGTTGGAAGGACTTGAGGGGGCTGCCTGGAGTTTGGGGCAGAGGTCAGTGGGGCTAATGGGGGATTTCAGGACTTAATTGGGCTGCTTGGGGTAGTGGGAGGAGGTCAGTGGGGTACTGGAGTTCTCAGGACTTGAGCGGCCTGCTTGGGGTAGTGGGCAGGGATCAGTGTGGGTAGTGGGATGTGTCAGGACCTGAGGAGGATTCCTGGGGTAGTGGGGGGAGGTCAGTGGACATAGTAGTAGGTGTCAGGACTTGAGGGGCCTGCCTAGGGCTGTGGGCAGAGATCAGTGGGGGTAGTGGGAGGTTTCAGGACATTAGAGGGCTGCCTGGGAAAGTGGGCGGAGGTCAGTCTCCAGGGTGTTTCCTTGAGTTACGGGGGACAGGCTGCAGTTTCGCCGGGGTGCTGGATGGTGATACAACGTCCTGCGCAAACGTTTGTTGCAAGGGGGCGTGCTTTGGGCTCATTGTTCTTTCCACTGCAGGTTACTTTGGCTTTAGAATCCATGAATCAGCAAACAGCGCTAAACGTTTTGTGCACGCAGGTGTGAGCAATGTTCTTTTTGGTGCAAAGTAGTTAGCAAAGTAGTTAGCGCAGACTTAGCACAGTTTCTATTGATTGAGCCCAGAGAAAAGTAATGAAACAAAACTCTATATCAGTAGCTCGTAATCGACAAGGAATCAAAGACAGGGATTCCTTCTACACCAGATGGTTTCAGAAAATACCTGGTTAATTGTAAGTAACTATGATAAGTTATGTAGTTTAAAATACTGCGCCTCCTAATGTGATGTATAGGTTTGCTTCCTTCATCTTTCGTGTTGGTGGTTTACATGATAAAACACGAATGCTCGAGGGCTACTTTGTGTGGCAGCTTACGAAGATGTGGTGAGATGGTAGGCTTAAGCTGTTTGACTGTTTTATAAAGGTCTGGAATACGTTTTTCGTGTCATGAATGGCTGTATTAGAAGACTGCTTTTATTCCATGAATTACCCCGCTAATGTAGTTTCCTAATGGTGTGTCATTTGGCACTGATCTCTTAGCACACTTTTTTGTTGGCTTGGTTTTCTTTTTTTTTCATCCACTACCTCTTCCCTCTGCTAGCACTTATGTATAGTGTGTAATCGCTATTTTGATGACATGTGTGGCCAGGCTCCCATGTGTAAGTCTCTTTTTAAGTGTATTATTAACAGGCGATAACATGTTGCCAATGCTATCTACTGAACGGACATGATTGTTTTTTCTTCCCGAAAGTGGTGAAAAGACCTGAGACACTGATGTGTCCTTTTTTATTAAAAGGCACCCGAGTGTCTATTTTAGTCTTATTTTTATTGGTGTTCTTTCTCATTCCATGTGAAAATGAAGTGTTTTGTGATGATAAAATGGAAAGAAAGATGCTGTAAAAACAGACTTTGAGATATCTCTTTTCCTGAGAGGATTCGTTGATTTCATGTTTTATGTTCAGTGTGTCCATATTTTTTCCGTCAGTGTCTTCATTTATCTTTTGTTAAGTGGATGTAAAATATACAAGAATGTAAAAGGAATATGCCAGGATTATACACCAATCAGTGTTTTGTCTTGTTTAATGATGCCATTCTTTTCTAGTAATTAGTGCATGTCTTTAGCTTTAATATAAACCATTACTATTGTTTGTTTTCCACAATTTTATGTTTGCGTGCCTTATACACCGTGGGCCCGAATCATGGAATTTTTTGCACGGTTCAAAGTGACTGCACCGCTGAAAAGAGACTCTGCACTGGACTGGCGACACAAACCCTGATTCATGGAACTGTGCAAAGTGTATTTTTGAAGTGCAAAGTCAGTACAAAGCCATTTCTGCAGTCTTAAAAATGAATTTGCACTGCAAAATACACTTTGCACAGTTCCATGAATCAGGGTTTGTGTTGGCAGTGCAAAGTCACTTTTCAGCAGTGCAAAGTAATTTCGAACCGTGCAATAAATTCCATGAATTTGGTATTGGGTGCAACATGTTTTGGGTGGCGCAAAGTGACTGAGCGCTAAAAAGTGCAGTTTGCGCTGTGCAGAAAGACTGAAGTAGATTCTCAGATCCTTCTTTGCACCAGCTCTTCCAACTTTGCACATTAGCGCGAGGGTAAGGCTAGGAAAAAGTTTGGGTAGGGGCAGAATTTGCAAAAGGCAGTGCTAAAACAGGAAAATTGGGCATAATATGGGCATTGGGAGGTAGGCTCCGTGCAAACCTACAAACACGCCCAATCAAGAGAAAACCTAACCTAATGCACAGAATATATAGCACTATCGCTAACCTCAAGATTCAAACATTTACTGCCAGACCTGAGCAGGCACAAACTATAAATGTCGAATGCAATACATCATTGAAAAAATCGAGAATAGCCAATCAAGCATTGCTTACACTTGTGCTAATAAAAGGAAGTGGTAGGAGGAACGAGCCCAGTATACTCCACACCTGCACTGCAATATTTGGAAAGCCGGATGAGCAGGTCTATGGCGCATACTGGTTCCCCCACATGTTATCCTTGACCTGGTCAGGGAGTGGAAGAATGACCTAGCATTACCCACCATGTGCTTCTGCTCACAGGCAGTACCCCCTCATTGTGAAAGTGATGTATGCCCTTCACCTCCTGGCCACTGGGTCACTGCAGCACACCACAGCCATGGTTGGGGGCATATTGCAGCCCACCCAATCATTGCGCGTGCACCATGTTAGCTCTGCATAATAGCACACATGCATCGGTACATAGACATGCCACACACTCTGCAAGAAAGGGAAAGAGTTGCCCAGGGTGTCTATGCTGGTGAGCTTTTCCCTCAGGTCCTCAGAGCTATTAAATGCACCCATGATGCGTTGAAACCCCCTAGACAGACAGAGTGCATTTGCCACAATCGAAAACATTGTGATTCCATCAATGGGCTACATAATGCATGTGCATGCTAATGTCCTTGAATACACACGTGACAGTTATATCTTAAATCATTCCCACATCCTCCATGTTCTGGCAACTGGACCGTTTGGCATCATGTGGCTTCATTGGTGAGTATCAACCAACAACGAACGTGCAAACCCACACAAACAGCCACATGCCAAACATACACCTACCAAATGACTTAACATCTAATATGTGTACCATTCTGTTTTGCAGGGCACAGTGTCTACCCCTATCACCATTCCTGTTGACACCCATCAGGAACCTGTCAACACAGGTGAGGTCTGCTACAATGCAGCACACATTGACACTAAGGTCATAGTCGAGTGCACATTTGTAGTGCTCAAGTCAGGCTTCTGCTCCCTTGACCACTCGGCTGGGGTATTGCTATTTAAACCACCTGTTGTATGTAAAATCATAGTGGCAAGTCGTCTCCTGCATAACATTGCCACATGCAAACGCATGCCTGTTGAGGTGCAGGGTGGCTTTCGCCCTAACCCACAGGCAACACGCACACCTTTAGCAGGGCAAAGGAGCCTGGGACAGGACAACCACAACCATGTGGTGCTAAACCACTTAACTTAAATCCCATCCTTTGCCATACACACCTAAACACACACCCCTGATGGACTTCAATGATGAGGGTAAATCCTGCATTCCAATGCACAACAACCTAAGAATGCCTGTCCTGTAGTGCTAAAGAGTGTGTGTGCTGCAAGCAACCACAAGCGCACAATGAGGACCATAATACATCCCTCACCACATCACTACCCACAAAAAACACATGTACTGTACGACGTGTCAACATTACCACATCTGGTGAAAGGTAGCAACTGCCTTCAGCAAACAATACAATCAACATTGACAGACATATCTCCTCTGACAGCACAACATGTGCAGAGGCAGCCTTTCTGCTACTTCATTGTTGTTGTGCAGCAAGTACCACAGAATGGCTGAGACTAAACTGTCCTGCTGCAGAAGACCCCCTGTGTGGACGATCTTACACCTTACCCATATGGCAATCGCTCACAGCCCCTCCCTAAGGAACGACACCTCATAATGTCCATATCAATTCATCTTCCTCTGATCTGCCTGTTGCGTTGCAAACATTGTCAGGCCATGGGACAGACACACGTACTTAGCAAGGAGCATGTTAAACACACAATTATTCTCTCTATTATTTGTAAGCTGTCCACCCTATCACCCAACCCCTGGCAAAACCCACTTCTGTCACTTCCAGCTTGCACCTCTACTCCATCATCCATCTTCAAGCCCCCTCTTAGAGCAAAGTCCATCAATTGTGTGGAATCCACTCTCCTTCTATCTACTGTGCTCCACCTTCCATTATGAAGAGCCATGCAGCCTTGCAGCATCACTATGATGCACAAGCCCTGGAAACCTCTCAGAACATGCAGAGAAGTGGCTGTTTGGCCTAGAGGGAATGGTGTGTCGCTCAGGAGCACAGGACTGTTGGACCCTCTGGGAGATAGTAGGCGTGGTTGCTAGGAGAAACGAGTCAGGAATCATGGCTCTGCCATGCCAGGTTGAGGAACGCCTGACACATGGCATCTTGGGCTCCCCAAGAGTGGTCCTGTTCCTTACAGGCACAATTACCAGCATGCCAATGAGTGCAACACGTTAGCATACCTGAAAGAGATCTGAGTTGTCCCTCACCTTACAAAACAACATACTCAGAAGAACAAATTAGGTGACCATGGACTCGGATTTACTGTAACATTTTATCAGAACTAAAGGGTCTTGCCTCACAAAAACCTTAGCATGCAATTCATAGGAAATGAGGGTAGTCCACACATTGCCCAGCACCACGCACATGTCAACTAGCATACTGCTCTGTACTTACACACCAGATACATGCATTTGCTCAAAGAGCAAGCAAGAGCAAGCAAGAAAGGGATAGACTTGGATAATGCAAACAACTAAAACAATGGGACCTGTCTGCAATATGTCACTGTTGGGGGTGGAAGCATGCTAATCTACTTTTGAATTGGAAGGTCCACTCCCCCGTCCCCTTGATGACCAACTCCACTCTCACATCTCCGACTACCTTAAACTACACACACAAACACCTCCCCATCCCAGAAACATGCGGATCCATTAGCACAAGAAGATACACAAAACCATTTAGTGATACTGACATCAACCCTATCAATCACACACACCCAAGCAGCCAACCACGCACACAATGTGGGACAATATCTTGAATATCACCCCACCTTAAGAGCAAACATCCTCACACATTTCTATGAAAAGTAAATGGTTACAGCACATCTGCACACATGAACAAGTACTCCAGACATGCATGCATTAACAACAAAGGTAAAACAACTGGCTCTGCCATTTTTACAATATCCTCCCCCCCTTTTCCTTACAGAGTTAAGTCTTTGGAGTAGAAGAATAGTGCCGAGAGGAGGGACATACGAGACCACAGAAGGTACTGTGAACACCAGCTTATGTGGCATGCTGTGAGGGCAGTGTTCAGTCCACAAAATAATGGTGTGCTGCAGCAGCACTGCTTAGTCAAGGAAAGAGAACAGATACAATGCAATAGCACATGAGGCCACAACATCCACTGTCTACAAATACTGCATATATTCCACAAATTAGACAGCCACACACTAACTGACGATGTCCATTGCCACATGGGATCTGTAGGATTGTCCTCAGCTGGTTCAAATACAACATTGCCCTCATCTCGCTGGTTAAATCCCTTTCCTCTTCCACCAAACTTGCCCCTAGTGCCACACCTACTCAGGAACTCTGTGACTCGCTGTCGTAGTTTTTCACCATGCGGATTGAAACTATCTGTGCTAACATCTCAGTGGCAGGATTCACATCTACTCCTGAAACTAAGTTTCCTGAATCGGCTGGGCTGGCTGTCCGGAAGGAATGGTCCTCCTTTCCCTCATTCTCTGAGCAGATGGTATCGACCACTATTCAAAAGATCAAATCTTGTGCGTCCTCTGATGCCGTACCATTGGTAGTCATGCGAGAGATCTCTCTTGATCTTCTTTGAGAGATCACAGTGGCTATTAACTCTTGCCAATCTGGATGTGTTCCGTCAGAATTTAAGGCCACCACAGTGATCCCTCTCTTGAAAAAGCCTTTGCTGGACCCTTCTATTCTCTCTCATTTCTATCCTATTTCTCTTCTGCCCTTTCCTATGGAACCTTTGGAGTCCCTGGTGTCACCTATTCTCTCTTCCTTTCTTGAGTCATCTGAACTTCTTGACCCTACCCAGTCTGGCTTCCGGCATGGCAGGGGCAAGGACAGTGTTCTGGTCGCTGTCCAGGATGATATGGCCAGGCTTGTGGATTCGGGGCATGGTGGGTGCCCTGGTTTTATTAGATCTGTCAGTGGCATTTGGCACCGAAGACTACCCCACCCAGCTGTCCCGCCTGGCCCAGATCGAAATATCTGGTCAAGTGTTGACCTGGATTTCCTCCTCCCTGGCCGACAGAACTCAAACTCTTTCTCTTCCTCCTTTTTCCTCTGGTCCATGCCACCTTAGCTGCCATTCTCTTCAATATTTATGTATGGTAATTAGTTTGTCTCCGCTCCTTCGGCATCAGGTGGTGTTCTTATGCCGATGACACCCAGATCCTGATCCGTCTTGATCTTGATCTGATTGGGGTGTTGTCGTGCCTCCATCAGTGCCTGACGGCCGTGGGGGAGTGGATGAACTCTAATTGGCTAAAAATGAATGGAGACAGTCAGAGGTATTGGTGGTGGGCTCCCCTCCTCACCCCTCACATTGGGTATCTTCTTTCTGGCCCTCTTCCTTCGGTCCTCTTCCTGTTCCTGCATCTAAGGCATCAACGTATCTCTGGGTGCGAGAGCTCCAAATGCTCCCAGGTTTTTAGAGACAATGGGCCTCATTACAAGTATGGAGGTAGCCATGCCGCTTTTAGCGGCATGGCTACCCCCATACCGGGTACCAGGTCCGGGTTCCTTGAATGGGGAAATACCAGGCCTTTTCGACCTTGGAGGGCCCGGTATTTCCCCATTCAAGGAACGCAGACCCGGTACATCCCCATTCCCATTTGAGCCCCCATAGGGCTCAATGTGAACGGGGAGGATTCTAACAACAGGCCCGGGAATGATGGGCCCGCTGTTAGCATCCTGGTCTGCTCGCGGGACCCGCTAAGGAGGCTTGATTTTACCAGGCGTCCTTAGTGGGACCCATAAGCAGACCTCAGAATGAGGCAGTAGGGGGTTAACAGCACCGGCAGCTCTACCGGCATCGTTAACCCCCTACCACCTGGGTTGTAATGAGGTCCAATGCTTTGTGCTAACACCACCACAATTACTTCATGTTCCGAAAAACATTGTCATTGTTTTTCCATTGATGATTTTTTTCGGAACATGGAGTAATTGTGGTGGTGTAAGTGCTTGTGGGAGGAGGCAGCACTGACAGTGCGCACAGGAGCCCGACCGCACTTCAAATGCATGACTCCTCACTCAGCTGTGGATGGGTTCTCTAAAATGGGCTGAGAGGTGGCAGCATAAGGAATCGTCTCTAACATCCTGTAAGCATTTGGAGCTCTCACACCCAGAGATACGTTGACATAGGAGTGCTTTGCACCCTAAGAGAGACGCTCTTTGAAGTTATACAATAGGATACAAAGGATCTATTGTTATTTGTAGAAGATTCTAGAGGAGAAGGAACATTTAAAGAGTATTCTACATCGTATCCCCCAAAGATTCAAAAAGTCCATACTGGGATTACTGACTAGTCTTCCGAAGGACTAATGTCCCTCCTTGGAAATGTTTCCTAAGACTGCGGCCACTCACCAGGCGAGTTCTCCGGAATTTGCACAGTATTAACCACAAAGACGGGACAATCAATCTAGATCACCCATAAAGTAACAGTGACAGATTAATATCCCCCTGAAGAATGTTTCTTACTCAAGTAGTGAACAGAAACATGTTGAGAGAGGAAGATCTATCTAAATGTTTGTACTAGATAATTATACGTATCATTTCTGAAACAGCCACAGTTGAATTGAAGACCTATTAAATCCTGAGGCATGTATGATAGACCACAGAACCCTTAGTCACAAGCACTTTATTTTTAAGCATTGTTTTATGTAATGTTTAACATATGTGATGTATATGAATTTGTCATATTTCATTATGTTTTTTTAAACTTGCGATTTTGAATAAACCTATGTAATTTGTTAATGATTGACTAGACTGGAAGAACTGTTAACATACCTTTCTGCCTTTATGTTGATTCAAATTCTATCCATTCCCAAAATAAAGGTAGGGACAGCACTATTTGCATAGTGTGATTTGGGATTCCCTATAATTCTAAGTAATAAAAAAACTGCCCAATTATCCAGCTGTTAGAAAGGCCATAAAAACCTACCTGTTCTAGATGTCTGCTGCCGAATAGCTTTTTGGCTTGCTGTTCTCCCTCTCTAGCGCCATGATACCTTCGGGAGACCGTGCACCGTGCGCTCTAAAAATGTCCTTAGCATAACATAACATTGCAAATCCTCACTAGTTCTTGCAAATGGATTACTTCAGATCACCAACTGCACCTTTAACCTGTGGTGTCCTGCAAGGATACATCATCACCCCCTGATCTGCAATGTTTACATGGAACTTCTTGTAACCCTCCTCATTCCACACAACATCCATATCCACCAAAACATAGATAACACACAGCTCTTCCTCAAGACATCCACCATTGAAAACTTCTACAGGCCCACGGCCTACATCACATTGATCCATTCGTTGTCCATTACTCACTGGAAGAGCTGAATTCCTACAGCTGGCCAAAACCACCAAACAATTCAACCATCACACATGGCTGTCTGCTGTGAACATTGAGGGCAACACGTACCAGCTAGCACTTGCGCATAGTCAATTGAGTAAGACATAGACACACAACTCTACTTTAAACGGCACATTACAAGGAACATACAAATGGCTTGGTACCAACATCACAGAGAACAATTTAAGATCTGCTGTCCAAGCCCTGGACTTCTCCCGCCTGGATGGTGGAAACACTCTTTTGGAAGGCCTGACCCTCATTGAGCTGAACTGGCCCCAACTGCAAGCCAGTACCATCGTAAACTCCTGCTGCATCATCAAACACGCTACACCCCCAAGCCACCAAAATACTTCCTTGACAAACTGAACATTTCTATAGGATATACAATCCACCAGAAGGACATGTGCAGATGTATGCCGGGCATGAGGGAATGAACGAGAAGCTCCCTCCTGTTTCCTTCCATGTTTGGTTGTACATCCCTTGCTGACAATTGACAATCCTGCCCCTCCTCTCTGAGCTCCATGCTTATCTATTTCTCTGCTACCCTCACTTTGTTCTTCGCCCTATCATTGTAAAGTCCTCGATAACTTCCCAAAGAAACGTCCGTCCTCATTAAATCCCCCAATATTATTAACAATAACATTGCACTTACACCCATTTCAAAAAACCTTGTTGTCACAAAAAGCCATAAAGCTGCCACATAACTTCTATTTATAGACACCTCACTTCACTTCTCAGCATACTGTATAGTGGTCAAAATGCATATTCCGCTGAATGCAACAGGCTATTTCTCTTTCATGTCATCTGAGATTATAGTTGGCTGAACATAACATAGCACCCACCAAATCACCTCATATTACAACAATCAACATCAAAAACAGTAACACAGGTACACCAGGAGGAGACACACTGCAAACAACATGTTGTGGAGATCCGACATAAACACAACAACAGAAAGCACAAGAACATGGGAAACAATACACATGAACACCCTTCATGCTGAAGGACAACTTCATTGGGCTATTGAGCACAATGGCTCACCCAGCAATGGAAAATTATGTCCTATTTGGACAAATGTCAAGATAGCAATCAAGGGGATTGAGAAAGGGGACACCTCCACAACTTCAACAATAAACGCGATATGGAATGGATGGGTGGGCAACAGAAGGGGTTTTGGGGGGCATGGGCAATGTCAGCATTTGTGTTTTTCACTGTAATCCACCATCCTCTGTCAGATCCTGAAATGGGATCCCTGACCAGGCATGGCTAATGCCATGCCCTCATTAGCCAGTGCCACTCTTGAAAGTGAGACATGCACAAAGGCTCCAAATGCAGCCATGTCCTGATGCCTATAGTCTTGAGTGGACACATGGGCCTCATTACGAGCTTGCTGG
Source organism: Ambystoma mexicanum (assembly GCF_040938575.1). Classification (NCBI taxonomy): domain Eukaryota; kingdom Metazoa; phylum Chordata; class Amphibia; order Caudata; family Ambystomatidae; genus Ambystoma; species Ambystoma mexicanum. The sequence goes on along the minus strand of NC_090941.1, from coordinate 399,576,973 downwards.
TCCGGATACAACAGTACTGGTAAGCTTGCTGGTACTGTTGCCTCCATACTGGCAAACTCTGAGTTGTGCTCGCGGGTGTCTTTCATTCCGCCAGGTCTGACCTGGCGGAATGAAAGGCACCCGTGGGCACAGTATGCCTGTAGCACAGGCACCATTATGTACTGTGCCGGTGCTACAGGCATCCCCATTCCCATTGAGCCCTGTGAGGCTCAAATGGGAATGGGGATCACCCGATTCTGGCACCTGCAAAAGGGCAATTACCGGGTGTGACGGGGCGGGAATCTCCCGGTAATTGCCCATTCGCAGGTGCCAGACTTTCTTGCAAGTTTGGAGGTAGCCATGCTGGTTTTACCGGCAAGGCTACCTCCAACCTTGTTAATGAGGCCCAATGTGACCATGCATGCTGTCCTGTGAAGCCACCACCTGCATAGTAAGTGTTTGCCTCTTTTCGTGGCAGAGCCTGTCCCTGGAGACCAACATTTTCTCATGCAGGGATTGCCTCAAAGCTGACACCACCACATGAAGACAACCGTTGAAGCCAACATTTTCTGGTAAATGGTCTTTCTCAATTACGACATGTTCTTTTTCCTCTCCAGTCTCAATTGCAGTATTTCAAAGGTAAGGTTGACATTCAATGAAATTACATCATTGCCCATCTGGTGAATGTTCCAAGTGGGAGGCAGGAAAACGGCCTTCACGTGTGCGTGGCCTACCTCTGCATGCAGCAAAAGGCCAGCCCTGTCTAAGGGATCCAGTGGCTGTGGTTCCACACAAGAGCCACTGCCATCACCCACAGCTCCAAGCTTCGAATTGGGGGATGCCAAAGGTGCAGGCAACAGTGCTGCATTGGGCTCAAAAGACAAAGCCAAGGTGTCTTGGCCCTCCTCAGAGTCAGCCGCTTCAAGCAACTGGAGCAGCTCCATCTGTTCTGGGTTACTGAGCGCACGCCAATCAACTATGTTCCTGAGGAATCCCTGAACATCAAAGTCACCATCATCAGACAAAGAGATCTCAGGCGTCCTGGAAAATGGCCCTGTAAGCAGAACGGATTTTCCCCAGCCACAGCTACAGGGCTTGTGCTGGTGGATAGTCCAGCCTCAACACCTCCAAGATGACAGACAACAACTATCATTTGCCTATACAGTCATGTAGGGAGGAAACAATTACAATACATACACCCACAATGATCATGATTCACATACATTTGAACAGCTTACTGTGCCACATCACCAGCTGACATAGCACAGTACATGCCTATTTCACCATGGGTCTGCAGTGATGTCAGTTACCCAGCCGACACGTCTTAAAACACAGACCAAGGAGTCTACCATGTGCACAAAGCAGAGAGCCGAACAAAACCCTGTTTCACAATGAAGGTGCGGGCAGGCGCACGCCCGCTGAAGTGGGGTCCTGTTGCACCGTGCGCAACACTGCCACCTCTTGGCCACTCTGTTGGGGAGGTGGAGCATGAGCGTGTGTGATAGGACCACAAATATAGTGAACTATGCCTGGGCACAGCAAAGCCAGAGGGAACTCTGGTGGAGGTCTGTAGCGGTCCTGTCATGCAAATCAGTAGGTAGTCCGACCTGGGTATAGGGTCAGAAGAGTAAAGGAACGTCTAGTAGCTGGGATAGTTTCACTCAGGATAGCTGGCACCTGGATACCCCCGTTTAATCTAGTGAGTCAAATGCTTAGTGGTCTTGGGACCAAAATTATCTCAACCTATTCTCATGCTTTATATGGGTAAGGAGCCTGGCTCGCTGCCATAAAGCCAATTATAGAATTCCAGTGCCGAGCGTGTCATTTTTGGTAGACAGAACTGGTGCTGAAGGATGAACCAAATGCCAGGTTTAGGCGCACAATACCAACGCTCATCAGGCCCCAGAAAAGGTGTTCTTTGATATAGACAGCAGAACAGTGGTTGTCAGAATCTGCTAAGGAGTGTTTAACAGCTCACCTGCCAAATCAACTATGCTTTGCAATGGATGGCGCTAGAGCATTCTGCTCATACCCAGCCACTGTCAGTGCTTAAAGTTGCATGGGCTAAGCCACGACAAGTAGGAGGGCTGTTTTAGTGTGCACGGTAACGAGAGGCGAGTGTCCGAGTGGACCGCCACAGGTGTTGATCTTGGTGGTAGTGGCAAATAGTCAAATGAAAAGTTTGAAGGCCGTAGTGGAGGAGGGTACCATGTGAACAGCTATAGAACATGGGTCAGTGGTTCCTAAGGAATGGGCAAACACTGTTCGGAATAGACAGGCAATGGCCTCTGTGCCCTCAGCTGATCGAATGGGAGTTGGGTTCCGTTCCCCAAACCCAGAATAGTATAGAAGGGCACCTTTGCTGTGTCCATTGTGGAAACAAAAAAGTACCCTGGGAACCCGGCATGTAACCTGGAGAGAGTTATTTTTTCTGTGTGATGAGCAGCGCACAGTGGAATGGGTTTGCCCTGAGTGAGGAGCCCGAATATAGGAAAGCATTGCAGTTCAGGCGGGATACTGTGAGCTCTCACTGGTCCTTTTTTTAAAACACTTTTTTGGCAGTTTCCATATACAACATGTTACATGGTTACATTTATGCCATTAAACTCTGTTATAAGTGCCCAGCATCCTTTAACATCATAGGTAAATACTAATCCAATAACTCTACTCGACCCCATCCCCTACCGACACCCTCGGCCACATTCTCCATCTGGACCACCCCGTTGTCTAAGGTGATCTTAAATCGGACCCTGCCTCAATCTTATCCCACATCTCATTCCATATCATGTACTGTGAGTCTCTATCCGCCATCGATACCGCCAACACCGACACATCCATCTCCGCCCTTACCCACTTGTGCAATGCTCTGGGCCATTCTCCCATTTTGAGCACTGCCCCTTGATGGCAATTGGTTGTTTGATGAGTAGAAGCCCCAATGCTATGACTCTGCAGATTACCTTACACCTTCCGACTTTCTTAAGGGGGCCTTGCCCTGACAAACATTGGTGCACTGTAAGCTGGATCCTCACTACGACCATCTAAAACAACTCTGCACAAACCATTTATTCATTGATTCACATTCCCACCACATATGTAAATACATTCCTATCTGCTTCCTACAGCTCCAGCAGTTTGGTTCCTCACCCAAAACCATTTTGAACAACTTGACCAGTGTGATATAGGCCCTCCATGTAATCGTATACTTTATCCATTGAAATTGAGTGTTTCTGGATACTTGCTTTCCATGCATTAGAATCCTGCTTCATTCCTCTTCCGGAAAGTGTTCCCTCATGTCTCTTTCATGATTAAGTCTTAGTTCACCTGCCTTCATATCTAGTTCAGCTCTATCCTCTGCGTATTGCTCATAGACAACCTGTAACGCTCACCTGATTCCCGTAGAGGCGCCGGTCTTGACTGGGCGTATACCGTATCTGCAAAGGTGATGTGCAACACACGGCTGGCTCTTTGGGCTGGACCTCTGTGCACTGTATGTCTGACTTGAAGGGTAAGATGTCTGCAGATAGAAAATATGGGATTAAGGAACTGGGTTATTGAATGTCTCTCTCTTCTTCCCTTTTTCTTCTCCTGTAGAACCCCAAAAGTTAACGCTCTCACCTTAGGTAAGTGAACGCCGTGCTCTCCATCTGCCTCGGGCAGGGTGCTGTAGCCAGTTTCTTCACTGGATAAGGGGAGCAGGCCTCTTGACTTCAGAGGACTGTTGTCCATCGTTTACTGCACGAACGGTAAGTTTCGAGTAATTCCAATGTCTTTAAAGTCTTTAGTAATGATGTTTCTTGTTTTGCAGGGTTCCGGCGATGGCGGATGCCGGGCTGAAGTGAGTTGAAGATGGAGCCCGTGTGATGAATAGAAGCGCCTGGAAGCACGTAGGTAAGCGCTTGTTGCCTGCTTCACGATGCGCTCTAACTGTCTTTTTATTTTGCAGGTACAAGTTCGGAGCGGCTGCAGGGTGCCGGAATACCCACTGGGTTAGATGTGGAAAGGAGTAAATGCACGTGAGTATTAAAGTTCCCCAATGTCTTTAAACGCACCTTGTTTTGTCTTTCAGATGCGGGATGCAGCGCCGAAGGCCTCCGGAGCGTGCAAAGAGTTGGTAAGCTTTTGTCTTTCAGATGCCGGAATGCAGTGTGAAGACCTCCGGAGCGCACGAAGAGTAGGTAAGCCTTTGTCTTTCAGATGCCGGAATGCAGCGCGAGGCGTTGGTGACAGCCGATGGACCAGGTAAGTGAAGAGCTGTCACTGAAGACCGTAATGCTAACCTGTTCTTTCTTGTCTTTATAGGTGTTGCTGAAGACTGGATTCAGGATGGTAAGCCTTTTTCCTTAGGCCCAGGATCAGATGCAGAAGATACGATGAGCGTTCTGCTGCAGAGGATGCAGAATAACGCAAAGCAAGATTCATCCATCGGGTGTGGTTTAAATAGCCTCCTGTAGTGCTTAGGTGTCTCCTTCCACAGCCACGCCTAGGTAAGAAAAGAGTTCCTGCTTTCCAGAAGAGTTCCAGTGTTCTGAATCTAGGGAGTGGCTCCTGCCCCACCCAACAGGAAAAGTAGTTCCAAACAGAAGAGGATCAGAGGCTCAACTGGCAGGCAAGTAAGCAGCATGGTCTGCTGCAGGTAAGTCCACCCAAGCATTATGAGCCCGGCGCTTCCAGCACTGGGACTGGGCATATTTATGAGCCTGGTGCCACTGGCGCCAGGACTGGGTCCAAAAGGTCCCAATTGGGACTGGTTGGCACTCGGAACCTGGGTTATGGATCTGCTTCCAAGGGAGTTGGGAAAACCCTGACCTTTTGGAAGCAGAGATCATGACAGTACCCCCCCTCAAGGCCCCTCCCAAACTGGGCTTCTCCGGGGGTTTTGGCTTGTCAGGAAATGTTCGGTGAAATCTTTTGATTAGGCGAGGAGCGTGGACATATTCAGCAGGTTCCCAGGATCTCTCTTGGGGGCCGTAGCCTTTCCAGTCAATTAGGTAAAATAGTTTAGATTTGGTGATCTTGGAGTCCAGAATGCTTTTGACTTCAAACTCGAGTTCTCCATCAACTAGGATAGGTTTTGGAGATTTAGTTAGTCGGGTTTGAGGTTGCACGGGTTTTAATAGAGAGACGTGGAAGACCGGATGCATCTTCATGTGCGGGGGCAAGTCCAACTTGACCGCTACTGGGTTTACTATGGTAGTGATGGAATAGGGACCAAGGTATCTTGGGTTGAATGTGCGTGGCCCTTTTAGAGGTAGATATTTGGTGGATAACCAGACTTGATCCCCTACTTGATATTGAGGGGCTTCCTTCCGATGTTGATCTGCTCCTTTCTTGTATTGTTCTTTAGCCCTTTGAAGGTGAGAAACAGCTTCCTTAAAGGCTTGGGTGATTGTAGAATGCAGGTAGTCTACTGCTGGTGTTTCAAGATCTTGGAGGGGATCCAACTCCGAGGTTCGAGGGTGACTGCCGTACAAAAGAAAAAACAGGGTTTTCCTAGTTCCCGAATGGACAGAGTTATTGTAGGCATATTCGGCTATCCAAACGATGTCTTTCCAAGTTTTTTCAGTTTGTTGCAGCATGCAGCGTAAATACTGTTCCAGAGTTTGATTGGTCCTCTCGGTTTGTCCGTCGGTCTGAGGGTGGTGACTGGTCGATAGTCTCACATCAATTTGAGCCGACCGACAGCAACTTCGCCAAAAATGAGAAATAAATTGACTACCTCGATCCGAAATTAGAACCGAAGGAAAACCGTGCAGTCGGACGATGTTTTCGAGAAATTCTCGGGCCAGAGTTGCTGCTGTTGGCAAGCCTTTGAGCGGAATGAAATGCGCCATCTTGGAGAATAAGTCCACGATTACTAGAATCGTATTGTATCCGGAGCATGGAGGTAGATCGGTGATGAAGTCCATAGAAAGCGTATGCCAAGGGCGAGGTGGGATGTCAATAGGGCGTAAGAGGCCTGCTGGTCTTTCCTTTTGACTCTTGTTTTGGGCGCATACTCCACAGGACATTATAAAGTCTCTGATATCTTTTTTCCAAGACGGCCACGAGAAGTAGCGCTTGATCTTTTCTGAGGTCTTGGCCATACCGGGATGTCCTTCCATTAAAGAATCGTGATAACAAGAGATTACTTTTTTCTGTAAATCTGTGCTGGGTAGGTATAATCGTTCTTGGAAATACAATAAGTTGTCCTTTACTGCAAAGTCCTTTCCCTGCAGATGCCAATTCTGTATGTCTGCTGGAGTAACAAGTTGCCTGGCCTTATCCTTAACTTCCTCTATGGATTCCGTGGCGATTACACCCAGAATTCTTTGTTCGGGAATGATTGGTACAGGTTTAGGGTTGATCAAGTGTTCTTCCACTCCCATCCGAGAAAGGGCATCAGCTTTACCGTTATTTGTACCAGGTCGATAGGTAATTATGAAGTCAAACTCGGCAAAGAATAATGCCCAACGGAGTTGTCTAGAGGATTGGGCTTTTGCGGTTTTCAAATATTGCAGGTTTCGGTGATCCGTAATCACAGTAATGGTGTGTCGGGCCCCCAGCAGATAATGCCGCCAAGCCTTAAAGGCAGACTTGATAGCCAGAAGTTCCTTGTCAGTAATCGTGTAATTGATTTCAGGAGGCGAGAATTTGCGGGACCAAAATGCCACGGGATGCAACTGATTGGTTACCGGGTCCTTTTGTGATAGAACTGCCCCCATGGCAAGGCTTGAAGCATCAGTTTCCACGATGTAGGGGAGTTCGGGGCGAGGGTGTTTTAAGATTGGTGCAGAGATAAATTTAGTCTTCAAATCCTGGAAAGCTTGTTCCGCCTCGGTAGACCATTCAAAACGTTTGTTTTTCTTTAACAAGGCAGTGATGGGCTGGACTATTCGAGAGAATTCGGGTATAAACCTGCGGTAAAAGTTAGCGAAGCCTAACATGCTTTGCACACCTTTTACGGAGGATGGTGATGGCCATTTGAGAACTGCATCGACCTTCTTTGAATCCATACGCACTCCGCCAGGTGATAATATGAATCCCAAGAATTCAACTTCAGTCACGTTGAAAACACATTTTTCCAACTTAGCGAAAAGTTTGTGTTGACGCAATCTTTCGAGGACCATTTTCACGTGTTTCCGATGTTCAGATTCCGATGAAGAATAAACGAGGATGTCGTCAATGTAAACAACAACACACACATCTATGAGCTCTCTGAGGACATCGTTCATAAAATATTGAAAGGCGGCCGGGGCATTGCAAAGTCCGAAGGGCATGACCTGATATTCAAATAGCCCATACTTGGTGCGGAAGGCCGTCTTCCATTCATCGCCCTCTTTTACTCGTACCAAGTGGTAAGCTCCTCTAAGATCCAGCTTTGTATATATGCATGCTTTTCTGACTTGGTCCAGGAGTTCAGGGATCAAAGGTAACGGATATCTATTCTTAACGGTGATCTGGTTCAGGGAGCGATAATCTATACAAGTTCTAAGGTCTCCTTCCTTTTTTGGAACGAAGAACAAAGCTGAAGAAGCAGGGGACTTGGAAGGACGAATAAACCCATTTGCCAGGTATTGATCCAGGTATTGTCGAAGGTGAAGGTTCTCAGGCTCGGTGAGGGCATAAATTCTACTACAAGGAGGAGTAGATCCAGGTATCAGGTCTATCTGGCAGTCATAAGACCTATGAGGAGGTAGAGAGTTAGCCTGATCCTTCCGGAAAACATCTTGGTATTCTAGGTATTCGGGAGGTAACTGGGGAGTCTCTGAAGAAATTGCTGCCAGTGCAACACCAGGTGGAGGGTGACAAGTAGAGACACATTCTGGAAACTGGACCGTTCTTGCTCGCCAATCGATCAGAGGATTGTGTTTCTCTAACCAAGGTATTCCTAGAATAACCTGAAACTGAGGGGCCTTGATCACATCGAACACGATCTTCTCATGGTGTCCATCTTGACTTACTAGCGTCACCTCTTGAGTGACATGCGTTACTGGCCCGGAGGCTATCTCCGTACCATCCACCGTAGTAATGACGTCCTTTACAGCCTTGGGACAAAGAGTTAGATTCATCCTCAAAACCATTTCATGATCCACATAATTGCCGATGGCACCGCTGTCGACGTAAGCTTCAATTGCATGTAATCGATCTGGATTATCAGGGCTAATGAGGACCATAGGTATCACGAAATGCGAGGTCACGGAACTGGTTTTCACGCTCGGCAAGAGGACCTCTATTCTTGTCGGGCGAAGTCGTTTCCCTGCTCAGAGTTTGTAACTTTGGTAACTGCAGCTCCTACTGCCTTCTTGGCAGGTTTCACCGGACAGTCTCGAAGAAAGTGCCCTGAGTTTCCGCAATAGAGGCATAATTGCAACTGTTTTCTCCTTTCCCGCTCCTTTTGTGTTAGAGGACCTTTCAGACCCCCTATTTGCATGGGTTCCCCGGAGTCTACTCCTTTGGAAGGAGTTGGCGGTTTGGAAAATACTCGAGCATCAAACTTGGAACGATCGGCCTTCCTGTTCTGCAGTCTGTGATCTATTTGAACGACTAAGTCTATATAGTCCGAACAATCTTGTGGGGGATTCACTACTTGGGCTAACACATCTTTGAGCTCTCCACGTAGACCTCTATAAAACAGCGTAATCCTTTTGTCCTCAGGCCATTGAGTTTCCACTATCAGTCTGTTGAAAGACGCAATATAAGCCAAAAGGTCTTGATTACCTTGTCGCAACGAAAGAAGCTCATTGTCCAAGGCCTGCCCCTGTGAATGTCTTGCGAATAGTTTTTCCATACTGAGCTGAAAAGCTTGAAAATCATGGAGGACCGGATCATCGTGATTTACTAGAGGGATCGACCAGTCAGCCGCATTGCCACTAAGGTACGAAAGCACGAAAGCTACTTTAGCTTGATCAGTTGGAAAGGCTGCTGGCCGGCATAAGAAATGCAACCGGCACTGATTGATAAATACTGCAAACCTCTTTGGGTCACCAGAAAATCGTTCGGGCGGAGGCAGAGGTACATTCCCAGGTAGGTTGATCTGCACTGGATTCATAGAGGATGTAGAAGGAAGATTTCCCCCAGATGCGGGTAACGGGGTCTGTCCGGCTTGTGACTGTAGCAATTGTCTAGCGAGATCATCTGTTCGCTCCTTGGAAATAATCAGTTCCCTTCTTAGAGCGTTCGTTTCCTGACGGGCTGCATGCACTTCTGCCCTTAGTTCCCCAAGTAACTGGGCTAGCTGGTCGGTATCCGAGGTTTCCATAGCGCCTGGACGGGAGTTTTGTGGAAGGCTTTGCGTTCTGTAACGCTCACCTGATTCCCGTAGAGGCGCCGGTCTTGACTGGGCGTATACCGTATCTGCAAAGGTGATGTGTAACACACGGCTGGCTCTTTGGGCTGCACCTCTGTGCACTGTATGTCTGACTTGAAGGGTAAGATGTCTGCAGATAGAAAATATGGGATTAAGGAACTGGGTTATTGAATGTCTCTCTCTTCTTCCCTTTTTCTTCTCCTGTAGAACCCCAAAAGTTAACGCTCTCACCTTAGGTAAGTGAACGCCGTGCTCTCCATCTGCCTCGGGGCAGGGTGCTGTAGCCAGTTTCTTCACTGGATAAGGGGAGCAGGCCTCTTGACTTCAGAGGACTGCTGTCCGTCGTTTACTGCACAAACGGTAAGTTTCGAGTAATTCCAATGTCTTTAAAGTCTTTAGTAATGATGTTTCTTGTTTTGCAGGGTTCTGGCGATGGCGGATGCCGGGCTGAAGTGAGTTGAAGGTGGAGCCCGTGTGATGAATAGAAGCGCCTGGAAGCACGTAAGTAAGCGCTTGTTGCCTGCTTCACGATGCGCTCTAACTGTCTTTTTATTTTGCAGGTACAAGTTCGGAGCGGCTGCAGGGTGCCGGAATACCCACTGGGTTAGATGTGGAAAGGAGTAATGGCACGTGAGTATTAAAGTTCCCCAATGTCTTTAAACGCACCTTGTTTTGTCTTTCAGATGCGGGATGCAGCGCCGAAGGCCTCCGGAGCGTGCGAAGAGTTGGTAAGCTTTTGTCTTTCAGATGCCGGAATGCAGTGTGAAGGCCTCTGGAGCGCACGAAGAGTAGGTAAGCCTTTGTCTTTCAGATGCCGGAATGCAGCGCGAGGCGTTGGTGGCAGCCGATGGACCAGGTAAGTGAAGAGCTGTCACTGAAGACCGTAATGCTAACCTGTTCTTTCTTGTCTTTATAGGTGTTGCTGAAGACTGGATTCAGGATGGTAAGCCTTTTTCCTTAGGCCCAGGAACAGATGCAGAAGACACGATGAGCGTTCTGCTGCAGAGGATGCAGAATAACGCAAAGCAAGATTCATCCATCGGGTGTGGTTTAAATAGCCTCCTGTAGTGCTTAGGTGTCTCCTTCCACAGCCACGCCTAGGTAAGAAAAGAGTTCCTGCTTTCCAGAAGAGTTCCAGTGTTCTGAATCTAGGGAGTGGCTCCTGCCCCACCCAACAGGAAAAGTAGTTCCAAACAGAAGAGGATCAGAGGCTCAACTGGCAGGCAAGTAAGCAGCATGGTCTGCTGCAGGTAAGTCCACCCAAGCATTATGAGCCCGGCGCTTCCAGCGCTGGGACTGGGCATATTTATGAGCCTGGTGCCACTGGCGCCAGGACTGGGTCCAAAAGGTCCCAATTGGGACTGGTTGGCACTCGGAACCTGGGTTATGGATCTGCTTCCAAGGGAGTTGGGAAAACCCTGACCTTTTGGAAGCAGAGATCATGACACAACCCTTCACCCCTCCGCCAATTGTTGCAGCGTTACATTCACCCCGGTAATGCATGGTCTATCTGGGAAACCCTCCCAGGCCACTCCTAGACTGACCATCAAGGTGGCAACTCCAGAAAGTTGAGGCGAACCAACCGTGTAGGAGATAGCCTTGCCTTCCTTATCAACATCCTCAACCAAACCTCCTTGTTCCAATCATCCAACATTACTTCCCCCCTTCTGTAGGAGTTCACCTCTCGCCAGAAACACTGGTAGCCCTCCACCAGGTTGTAATAGTAGTGCTAACTGTTGTCAGGAGCCGCTCAAACTCCCTTGTCCTTCCCCCAAGTACTTCTAATACCCATTGAGGAGTAGATTCATTCATAATCCATTCAGTGACACGGTCCACATGTGGATGAACAAACCCATCCACCGGATTTAAAAAAAAATGTATTAGTGTATTTTGCATAAAATAAACCTTAACACCAAAATCAATAAAAGACACAAAAAAACAGTATATCACAAATAGCAATTACATTATTCTATTATTTTATCAAGTGGAAAGGTTTCGGAATTAAGTATCACAAAACAAACACAAAACAACCTTAAACAAGTGCATTAGTCCACATTTCAATGGATAAGGAAATTTAAAAGAACAACCGGAAATGCAGCCTGAAGAAACCAGGCATTAATTAGTTATCAGTCATCACTGGATAAAATACATCACACCACACTGGGCAGACATTTTACAGCCTCCTTCCAAACATAGCATCCAGCCCCCGTAACAACAAGCGAGTGGCCCCATATAACAAGGACCAAGATTGATCACCCTGGATACCTTCAAGATTTGTTACAAGGTTTGAGTAAGCTGTACTGTATGTTTGCCCAAGAGTACCACATTGGCTCAAAATGTGCTGACTGTATTCAATGTACTTTGAACACAGCCTACAGTGTTGCTCCTCTTGAATGACTCCCGACCAACTCCCAATGTATTCCTGCTTTGGTAGGATACTCAAACGCAAGTAACCCACAAATTCTCTCATTTTATGGGAGAAAGGTTTAGATAGGTAGGACCATCGATTTTGAAGGCCTGCTCGGTGAATTCTAAGTACTAAAGCTGTTAGTAGGGTGTAGAGGTGCACTCAGTTTCCTCTAGATATTTATCAATTTGTACAGTGTTAAATCATTGGGTAGACAAACTCACAGGTGCTCCTTCTTCAATCTGTGCTATTGGATCCAGTAAGTGAGAGAAGAGTAGGTACCTTGAAAGAAAACGAGGTACAACCAAGGACACACACTTCAACTGAACAGTTGTTTCGATTCTTAAGTATTCGTAACAAATGTAATAATGTTTTTTCACAAAAATGTTTTATATACAAATTTTGAAATTAATAGAAATGTATAAGGAATTAGACTGAGTAATCATACATTAATTATTGATAGACAGCAATTACTGGCATGACTTTGTATACAGTTCAACAATAGATTCCCTTGTTAGATACAAGGCAAAACTTTTCACTTCAAAATACATATACGTTTCAAAACATATAGGTGAATTAAGTGATGGTAATCCTGCTATCTTCATAGGAGTTGTTAGGATTTGTATGGACTATTGTCCTCCTATCCTATACTATGTGTTTCTGGAGTAATGTGATTATGTGAATATAATGGTGATAGGTACTATTTTAGCATAATGTCACGCTCACCTGGTGCTCTGCGGGAGCAACCAATCCCTCCGGGTGTGGCACCTTCCCCACTCAGAACTGGGGCTAGCAGATCTGTCAAAAAACACACAGATATAAAGGTTCAAGCCTTTCCCTAGGGTTGTGGGACCCCCTAACCCCCTTCCGGGAGCTTGTGTAATGGTTTTCTCTGACTGTGGTTCTGGGCTCACCTTAGTGTTGTACTGGCGCACTCTCCATCCTGCTTAGAGGCAGGGGCACAAATTCTTGGTTGGTTAAGGGAGCTGCTCGGGACAGCCCAGTCTTTGGGCCTTGGAGTTCGTTCAGAAGTAAGTTCAAAAGAAAAGGTACTCGAATGCCAGTCTTTCCCAGTTGCCTCACTGGGTCTTGGTATGCTGGTAAGAGTGTCAAAATCCCCACTGGCACAGACTGCAGGTAAATGTCCCCCAGTTCCTTCACTGGGTGCAGTATGCAGGTTAATGTCCCAGTTTCTTCACTGGCTGCTGAATGCGGGTTGAGTTCCAGTTTCTTCACTGGCTGTCATGCTATTGCTACGCTCTTACTCACGGTCTTTGTCTTTTTGTCTTACCGGTGCGGCTGCCGAAAACAAAGTGAGCTGCAACCGGGGTTCCAGTTTCTTCACTGCTATCATGTAGATGCTATGCTCACTGCCTTTGTTTCTTTTCTTGCAGGTACGGCTGCCGAAAATGATGCGGGGTGCTACCGGCGTGGAAACAGAAGCTACGCCAGCGGATCCAGAAAAGCTGCCGGTGTAGAAGTCCCAAGGTTCCTGGAATAGGCAGTGCAAGCCGGAGGTGCGTGCGAGCAGGTGAGTGAACGCTACACTCTTTTCTCCGCTCAGGGATTCGCTGACCGCTGTGAAAACTGGAGTCGCTGGGACCTGAGGCGAAGTGCTGGGACACACTGCAGAAAAGCCGAGCTTCAAGGAATAGGTGAGCACATGTACAGGTTTCTCACGCGAAGCACGGACCTGTCCTTGGGCGTGGCTTAAATAGCCAACCACGCCCAAGGACTAGAATGCAAAGCATACAGTGCCCTGTGTGAAAGGGGCGCCATGTTGGAGGAAGTCCAAGAGCCCTAATGTAATGAAGGGAAGTGTGCTATCTTTCATGGAACTTTCCTAGCCCTTTTGTGGTGGATTTTAACCCTTGGAGTTCCCCTGAGTTCCCTGAGTGAAATAGAGACAGTGGCAGGCCTAGCCCTCATGACACATAATTAATTAAGGTACAATTTATTAATACTTTGCAAAGGGATTTCTAACAACTGCTGCACTGACCTGTAATTATGGGCCTATCCAGTATAGGTTCCCTTCACTCTTCTAACTGTACTCAGTTACTAATTCTGTGGGTTAAAAGCACTCAATCACTATGGTGTTATTATTTACATACAAGTGGTCTCCAGTGGGACAAGATGCTGGTAAAAGCGCTGTGTCCCACTAGGAGGACTCCTACATTCAAATAATGCCTATTTTAGCTACATTCTTCAATTCATGTTAACTCACCAAGTGTTTACTTGGTGCGCTGTGTTCAGACAGTTTTCTGTTCCCCTGTTGCGTTTGGTAGGTCATACACGTAAAAGGATATGTAGATGGAATTACTGCAAAAGTAAACCTTTCATTAGGCACTGTCTGTGAATATTAGGTGGTCAGCAATTACATGTCATTAGTAGTCCACCGAATACCTCTTGTGACATACCTCTTTGTGGCGAGTGACTCAGATGTCAGTACTGGTTGGCATTAGTCGTGCAATCCCTCCATGTGATATTTATAGTCCTTATTGTTAAGCGTGGTCTTTTTGCGTAAACTTTTTGTGGACTGCATCCCTGTATGGGTAAATCAAAAGGTTAAAATCACCCACTTATCTTCAGTCTGGCATAGCTTATGTGCTTAAGATATTGGTGCTGCCCCAATATGCCGGTTTCGAGAACATGATCACTGATGCTTACCTCTGACTGTGTCTGTTCACCATTGTTCATTTTATTGACTAGTTGCGGCAGAAGTTTTCTTAGTCTCACAGTGTTGTGATAAGGCTCACAGACGCCATGTCTGGTGTACGATCGATGTGCGTTCTGTGGCGAACTCTAAGTATACAAAATATGGATTGTGATTGATAGTACTTCAAATCCCTTATTGACTTTCTGTTTTTTTTAAAAAGTAGTAACGATTGTTACTAAGTTCTAATATCTACTCACAAGAACTGATGCCGTTCGTGTCTCTCCACCCAGCACCGCTGCAGGACATGCACTTTCCTCGTATCGGCAAGTTGAGTAGCAACCATGTCGTATTACTTCTAGTTATAGAGTCAGCGTGTTAGTCAAGGCATTTCTGGCCGCCATCTTGGGTGTGTGTTTGATGTGATGCTAGTTACTCATAATGCATCTATTCAATCGGAATGAAGTTTAAATTATGTATTAACCTGTACTGTATCTCCTGGGAAACTTTTAGGGTTCGGTGTGCAATTTGTGGGTATTGTTTCTCTACAACCTTATGTGATTCAAAACGTGATATTGGGGTTCCCATCATGTACTTGTCTCTGACTATTTTGTAGGTACATATATTTATTAATGAAGGTGCATAGTCTCTGACTATTTTGTAGGTACATATTATTTATTAATGAAGGTGCATATATAATCTTTATTGCAGAAAATACAGGGGATACATCTTGTTTTTTTATGGAAAACAAGGAAACATTATACATGTCAAACATTCAGAATCGTCTGCTCATAGAGAAAATTGGCAGTACAGAAGATGAGTTGTTAACTAATCCCATGAAGATTAATGTAAAATTTCTGAATATGGACAGGATAGAGACCTGTGAGTTAGCAAATCAATGTAAACTGCTCACAGACCTCCCATGGATCCCAAAAAACCTGAATGAAGTGCTTCCGTACTTAATAAAATGCCCAAAACAACAAACACGACAAGCCTTCCTCCGGATTAAATTTAATTAATACAAATGAAATTTCAGCAATCAGAGTAAATGTAACATCAAACAAATGCAGATTTTGTCAGCCATCTACCCAGGTGGAGTCGAGAAGACACCTTCTACTTGAATGTTGGGGCTTGGAGAAGATCAGATACACCTGGCTAGGCCACTTCTTCAGAGACCTCCACGTTTATAGTGAGGATGACTGGTGGGCCCGGCTAATGAGTGGGGAAAAAAACAGTTGGATGATCGCTGTGGTGGGATTTTTTGACCAACTGGGTTTGGAAAAGAAATGAGGGAAAGTGGTGTAGTGTTATGGAAAATCAACAGGAAAATCTTGAACTTCTGAGATTGAGCCCGGGGAATAGCAGAAGGATGATTGGATTTACTTTTTTCATTTCTCCCACAATATTACATCCGCTTCACCATGCCCTCTTTTCCCCTCTCTCTATTCTATTCTACTCTACTCTGCTTTCTTCTAAATTCATCATCTTCACCGTCTTAAGGTTTCTTCCCGACTTGGGTCTCTCCTTGTTTCTCCTTCCTCTCTACATAGTCTCCTTGAAGAAAAGCGTAATTTTCATTTTGTAAAAATTGTTTTGTACAATTAAATCAAATTTAAAAAAATAGGCATTGTTTGAATGTAGGAGGCCTCCTAGTGGGACACACCACTTTTACCGGAGACTTGGCCCACTGGAGACCACTTTTATGTAAATAAAAACACCATAGTAATTGAATGCTTTTTACCCACAGAATGTGTAACTGAGTACAGTTAGAAGAGTGAAGGGTACCTATACTGGATAGGCATGTAATTACAGGTCAGTGCAGCAGTTCTTATTAATCCTTTTCCAAAATATGAATACATTGTACCTTGATTAATTATACTAAAATAGTACATATCTCCATTATATTCACAGAATCACATTACTCCAGATATCTATACCTGAAGAAGGACCAGTGAGCCCGAAACTCATAGTAGCGGATAGGTGGACAATATGCCATATAAAGCCCAACAAATCCTATCAAGATATCAGGATTACCAACACTTAATTCACCTACATGTTTTTAAACTTATGTGTATTGTGAAGTCAAATGTTTGGCCTTGTACCTAACAAGGGGATCTATTGTGTAACTGTATATAGAGTAATAAGAAAAACACAGGTTTGGCAGAAAAAGTCATAAAACCACAGCGCTTGTATGTATAAATATTAAGAGTGCACATAGGCTGCAGGTGCCTGAGAGGCGTGGGAGTACTGCCAAGTACAACCCACTGTTGTGGAATCAATTGGCGCACAGGCAATTCTCAGTCGCACTGCGCCCAAGAGTGCAATATAGGCATGTGTTGCAAGTAATTGAAGAGAGATGTGGTTATAAGTCTGATGGACTTATTTGCAAAGTAGCCTGACACGTGTTTCGAGTCTAAATCGACTCTTCATCCAAGGCTGTAAATGGGAGATGGGACCTAAGATAAATTGAATGAAGGACCTGCTTAGTTTCACATCTCTTTGGCTTTTCCTGCTATGCTGAAATTACCGCAATTGTGAAGCCGTGAGAGAGTCTTCTGGCACTGTCCTTCATTCAATTTATCTTAGGTCCCATCTCCCATTTACAGCCTCGGGTGAAGAGTCGGTTTAGACTCGAAACACGTGTCAGGCTACTTTGCAAATAAATCCATCGGACTTATAACCACATCTCTCTTCAATTACTTGCAACACATGCCTATATTGCACTCTTGGGCGCAGTGCGACTGAGAATTTCCCGTGCTCTAATTGTATATAGAGTAATGTCAGTAATTGCTGTGTATCAATAATTGATGTATGTAAAACCAGTCTGAATCCTTATACATTTATATTAATTTCAAAATGTTAATATAAAACATTTTTGTGAAAAAACATTATTAAGTTTGTTACAAATAGATGAGAATCAAAACAACTGTTCAGTCAAAGTGTGTACCCTTTTTTGTACCCTGTTTTCTTCGAGGTACCTACTCTTCTCTGAAATCCAAGTACTGCCTTTTCTAGGCTAGTTTGTTTACAGAGTTGCTTCAATCCTAGTCCCAGGTGTTCTGCTTACGTAAATTCAGATAGTCAGGCGTATCTGTTAACAGTGGCAGCGGGAGGCCTATCTTCTCACAATGGGCTTCCACCGTCTTCCTCAGGGAAGCAAAGAAACGGTTTACAGAGGCAGCCCCCTGCCACTCGCTATCAAGCTCAGGAGCCTATGGTAATCCAAGGGGCACAGTCTCAAGGTGCAATAGAGTTCACAATGCTTGAGAAGCCACTGCGCCCGTAGGGACCAAACCCTCAACCCCAGTCTCAACGCTTCGACCGGCATGGATTTAGGGACATTTACAATAGACCTAAGTAGCTTCCCTTCTAAAGCCTCCAGCCAGGCCACTTGGCCCACAGCCAAGAGAGCAATACCATACGTCAGTGTAGGGATAATACTGGTCTGGCAAATCATGATCAGACCCTCATGCTGTTCCCACCTGTACTGGACACAAAGGCCTCATCATGAGTTGGGCGGTAATGCCGGCGCTATTAGTGCCGACGCTAATAGCCCTACCGCTGAACCCCCGGCACTAATAGTGCCGGATCACGGGTTCGGCGAAACGGGTATTGCCCATTCCCCGTTGAGCCCATTCGGGAATTCCCCATTCCCCATTGGGCTCAATGGGGAAATTTCGCGCTCATACGCGGATTTCCTGCCGGCAGTAAGAGCGCGGAATTTCGGCGGATTTCCCCCCAGCTCAGAGCTGGGGAGAAATCCGCCAATGCCATGATCTGGCGGACCTTAAATGCGGCAGTATTAGCGCTACCGCCGCATTTAAGGGTTTCCGCCAGACACGTGATGAGGCCCATAGCATTTTATTAAGTGCCATTTCTTAAGGGTTCGACAGAAAACAACCTCACCATAAAACCCCTTGGTTGAATTAGAGCGAATGGGGAAGCCCAGGTATGTATATCCATCCACTACCTCTAGCTGTGCACCATTCAGCGTCCACACATACGGGGGCCACAGTTTTGACCTTCTGCCTAGCACCATAATCTTTGTCTTAGATGGGTTTATTAGCAGGCCATTCGCGCTGGCACATTCCCCTAATGCATTATGGCCCGCTGGAGTCTAATTTGCGTGCGATCCATGAGGATGGTATCATCCAGAAGCATTATCCAGGGTATGGCCACACCCCCAGGTTTGGGTGGCAACGTCCTGGTACCCTGCATACCAGGATCTAGGTCAGATGTATAAAAATGATAGAGTAGTGGGGCTATGTACATCCCTGCTTCAGGCCGATGTTGGTTTTAATAGTCCCCGACAGGGCCTGCTCGTGCAATAAGCAAAGAGAAACCATGGTCACACTGTGCAGTTCCTTGATGAAATAGAGGAGGACTGGGTCTAGGCCCCATTGTCGAAGTTCATGCCAAAGCCTATCCCGGCAGACCGTGTCCAACGTCCACATAACACATACAAATCTCCTGCTTGGAAGCTATCATGTCTGCCAGTAGGAGCTGCTAGCACAGTTGCTGTGGAGGGTGTTGTGGCCCCTACAAAACTCAGTTTAGCGGTGATGCAGATGGCTGGATGCCTCTGCCCAGGCATTAAATTGCTTCAATAATAGGGTAGAGAAAATCTTGCCACAAGAATCCAACATGGAAAGGAGTCTATAGTTGAAGGGGGACAAAGTCTACATGTCTTTTGGTGACGTCAGGTAAGGTTGAGGTGTTAGTGATCCTAGTTGGCACACGGGCCTGCGGATCAGTATGGCCCCCGACTGGTTTGCTTCTTGGAACCATTGAGCAGCGGAGGAGCCTGTGGAATCACCGTGGAATTGTCTGCGCTAACCTGCGGGGCTGCAAGTGGGGAAGGGAAGGGGGAGTGACTCATCACCATTGGAGCGAGGGCCTTTGACGGAGTCCAGCCCCCGGCCACAACCAAAGGCCCCATCAGGGCCCGAGTCCAAAGCCTCATCTTCATTTTCCTCCCCAGAAGCTGGAGAGAGAAAAACAGACTGATCCTCGTTGTTCATTTCTAGCCAGCACACTTGCTGGGACTGGCTCATCAGATCAATAGTTTGCCCGGAGGACGCAGACTGAGTGGGACACATCTGGGCATTCGTTGGAAATGAAGTTTTGCTAAATGCACCAGTGGGGTTTACCTCGTGTGCCGATACCGGTACCATATGTTCTGAATTGATATTTGCCGAAGGTGAATGTATGTAAGTAATTATTAAAGCCCGAATGGCAATTTGGTCCTTGGCCTTTGCGGTGCATAGTTGTAATAGGACATCCAAGGTCGTGCTTAAAGTTACAATGTTAGTCGAGATGCGCCTCCCCTGACTGATTGAGCACCTTTGTTGAGTTTGGCCCTTGGTTTGGGCCCTTCGCTCGGGACTTAACTCTGTGTCACAAGTGCCGTCACTGTTGTCAGTGAAGCTGCTAAAGGAAGAATATGTAGACAGCAGCCTTTGCAGGTCTGGAGTGGCAGGCAGCTGGGTACCAATGGTATTGTCATAGACGGCAGTTGGACTAGAAGCATCTTTACTGTTACCGGCCATCCCAAGTGAATTCCGATGTAATTTCATAACCATCTTCAATAACATGTTATTCTTACTGATTGAGGTGGAACAGACATCACCTTGGGGCGGCTTGTACAGGCAGCACAAATTCCTTGATTGGCGGCACAAATTCTGTTTGTGGGCTGGACTGTGAAGAGGCAGACGAGGCAGGAACCAGCATTGTTATCTCTCCCAACGACTTTCTGTTCCTCCATAATTACCCTTGCACATTGGGCCACCTGAGTGAGGGTGAGGCAAATAGAGGAGATGACCGCCTAGTCGAATGATAAAATGGCCCCTCGTTCACCAAAGTAGCCGGTAATCAAGTTGGCAAAAAAATTGGTCCCCGAAAGGGGGAGTTCGGGGCAGCAGCTCTAGACCGAGGCGCGCCCGACGGGACCAGTTTCCCCATCCTATAGCTTGTCAGGCCAGGTTTCCTTCCCCTGGCAGCATTAATCACCTTCATCGTAACCAGAAATGGCAGACAGTAGAGGGAACATCAATGTTAGGAACCAAAAATCAAAACATTAAAATGTTACCTTGAGGGGGTGCCTAGGAGCGCTTCAGGTCTGCAGCAACCAGGAGAACTTGAGGGGTGCAGTAAACAGCCCCCTGCTGCTCCCATGAATCACAGCAAACCACTCTTGCCTCCACTCTCCGCGCTGTGCTCCACGCTGTGAGAGGTATTATGTACTGTTCAGAGTGATGCAAGGTTAGGGCCCCACCTCCAGGGAGTAAGGACTACTGCAGCAGCATGGAATCCCACTAGTAAGATCTGATGTATGGGACCCCTATTCCCTGTTTACTTGCTGGTAATTTCATTCCCATCGTAATCCTGGGAACTCCCCCTTCCATGACAACTTGGTCAGTGTCTCACGAAGAGCAATAAAGCATGCATACTTCAGAGTCATAGGCATCACCTGAAACACATACAATAATCTGTGCAGCATAATCATCTTCACAAGCGCTAACCGCCCCATCATGGAAATAGGGTACCTGATCCAAAAGTGGCTTAGCTTGTTGAATGTAACCAACAGCTTTTCCACATTCTGTTGGTACAACCATTCCCAGTCAGCACTCAATGTTCCCTCTAAACTGTGCACATGTGCGCTTGCCCATTTTGCTTCTGGGTGCCGCTCAGAAGATTTTTAACAGCGCACACAGACAATTCTCACCTAATTAAAAAGAGTTAATATGGTACAAGCCTCAACAATTATCTTGACATTTGCTTTCTCTTAAAACAACTAACTAATCTTAATATTCTGCTACATTCCGCATTATCCTACTATGCAAGAATGACCTTAAAACCTAAAACCCCCAACAGAATACACACACAAGAGGTTAAATACAAACATGAAAAGGTGTCTCAATGAACAGCAGAATCTAATCAAGATGTGCCTGGACACATTAACCAAATAATGTTCCCTCCCCAACCATGACTCTGATACTTGACTCCACCACACTTTTACTGTATGAACACATTTAGATATCAACCTTGACTCTTCCTCTTTTGTCTTTATGAAAGGTTACCAGACTTGTATCTACATACATTTATTTTATATTTGTTGTAATATGAATAACATTAAAGCACCAGAATTTCTGTTGCTTATGGTACCTTACCAATAGCCTCACCTACACTATGTAAACTATCAACCAATAATTGGTTACTGACTGCCAGTAAGCAGAGCAATCTATTTGGATGTGTAGCTTCATCTGATGCTTCCTCTTCTTTGTAAATATGTCACGCAAGTGTTTTGCAGCATTCCCCTTGCAAGTTAACACACTCTGAAACTCAAATAATAATTTACCATATAAGGATTTTGAGTAGACAAATGTTACACTTAGCATCTCCTACTTTAGCACTGCTAACAATACCCTATAGGTGGAGAGCAACATTGCAATATCATTTTCTTGGCCTGCAAGGGGTAATGGGTATGGACTATGCCTAGCATTACTCCTCTATAATATTAGGGCGATGGATATTCAGATGGCAGAATGCCTTTCACACAATATACATCCTTTACAAGTCTTAGAGTTCCATTGGGCATATACCTTAACAAATTATATGGTAACTCGTTGCTATACAGAAACAGATTCACTGAGCACTTGTATAATACTATAGGGCTGTAGGTGTGGAGTATGTTGCAAGAAATCTCTTATGCCCTGCAAAATAATTCTGTACATGCAGTTGATGACATTTTCTTAAAATGCTCATAATATCATAATGAGATATTAACTATGTTTTGCTTGCAAAATATTGTTGGTATGCAAATATCCCAGTGAGTGTTTACAACTACAACCCCTCACTTTTTACAGTGCTCTGTCAACTAGTAGTGGAGGCTAGCAGAGAAGCCGGGGGAAGCAGCAGTACAGGTGGAAGGGCACTGGAGAACACTCCTTGGTGATAAACAAATCAGCAAACTTAAAAAACCAAGTCACACCTTTCAACAGGACAGGGAAGGACATGTGTTGTTTGTTTGCCAAAGAGTAAGAAACTGCACCTTCCGTTTCTATCTATGCTCCACTGTTGAAGCTTTTCTATATAATCATGTGTTCTTCCATTTATTGACTGAAGCATCCCACAGCAACTTATTTAAGTGATAATGAATTACAGAAGAGGTGTCCCGCAATACAGAAGAAGGCACTTGTACAGATGAGCATTGTTGCTATTAACTTTCAAGGCATGTATATGTGATTTTCTTCAACGGGATCCATTAGAAACCTCAGTGAGGCTCTTGCTGAATTATGTCTTGGCTTTGGTGAGGAAGGGAGGGCACAACTATGGGCTGTATTATTAGCCCTGTCATTTCACTTCCTATGTCAGGGTTGCAAGCAGGGCTCTGATACGATGTTGCTCCCTACTTGGATTCAAATGATTTTTCACAGAGTCAAAAAGTAATTAGCTTTGCCATTAAGGATATTTTATGCTTATTAAAACATGTTCTTTCCTCTCAAAACTCCTCTTGAGATCAGGCAGCAATTTTTTTCGAGTTGTTTCCTATGCTTCTGTTCTGCTGGTAACTAACTTGAAAACCTATCAGTGCAGCTTTGTAGGTAGAAGCACAGATTTGGCTCCCATGTGTTCATTGTTTCCCATTTTTGTTGTGTACATTTTTCTGTTTTTAGGGAGTAAAAATGGATGGTGTATATGTCTGTTAGCTATAAGGCTTGTTTTGGGTAAGTGTTGTCACAACTCACAGGACAACTCAATGATGATTGTAAGCAGAGGCCAAGGAATTTTGACCGTCATATTCTGAGTTGCAGTTATTCTGATGAAATTATCATTATTACACATTACACATTCGTACACAAACCATGCATGTTCACCTGGCCCTTGAATTACTTAGTGACACACACATCCCTATTAGCATGTTTTCTGACACATTCCTTTTTGTTGCCATTATTCCATCTGTAAATATTGTATTCTGTCTAAATTGTTTGAAAGCTAAATCAATGATGCAATATTTGTTTTTTGTAATGCACATGAGTGTTTTTCCAGTGGCTTAAAACCACCATTTTCTCTGCAGAGGAGTACTTTTGCTAGGAACTGAGGCAGTTCTTTAAGTCTTGGACTAGTTGATGAGTGGTCTTTATAATGACATATATTTTTTAGCCTATGTGTTTGGAAAAACATGTTGTAAAATGCTACTTTTTAGCAACTTTTACACAGATGTGTAAAGAATTGGAGTGGATGGGAAGCAGACATTCCTTTCCAAACTCTAGCCAGTGGCAGTAGATCACTATCTTTACATGCTCACAAAGTGGCTTACCTCATTAGTCAGTTGCGCCCATGGAAAATAATGTGCGCACAACAGCCAACCAGTTCCGCACATAGAGAAAAATAATTGGAGGGAAAGTTGGTCAGCACTGATCATTATACCCAAATATCAGAATCCCCCAGCCGGGATAACCATACCAAACCACGCCAACTCACCTCCCACCTCCTTGAGCAATGTATAAATAGGCAAATTATTAGCAACTGACTCTTATAGCTTCCCACACTCTCCGATCGCCACCATGGCATGCTTCAAATTCACCACAGTATCCTGACGTATAAGAGCACGTCTTCAGTATACAGGAATATGCAATGCTTAGTCCCCCCAACTGAAGGCCCATCGCCTCATGTCTCTTCCAAAAAACCCTTGACATAGGTTCAAAAACCAGCACAAAGATCAGAGGAATAGCGGGCACCCTTGCCTCATACCCCACTGCACTGCCCAAGGACTCGAGATTACACCATTAACCTGCACTTAACCGGCACTCTGGAGTATGAACCCCCATATAACAACCTTACCCATTCATGGAATGGACCCCATTCCCATCTTCTCCAACATCAGCCACTGAAAATCCCAGGAAAATTAGTCAAATACTTTGTATGAGTCTAAGTTTATCACTGTCACCATGTCTGTGGTCTGTCAATACTTAACCAGGATTAAAGATTTTGCAAGGTGGACCTACATTGTTTAAGCTCTGTTTTGTCTGGGTGCACCAGACCCTGCATAACTGGCATCAGACGACCCACCAGCAGTTTACACATGATTTTGACATAAATAGTATTCATAGATAGGGGATGATATGAGGCACAATCAGTCACATTGCTCCCCTCCTTGGACTGGATTATCACCAGGGCTTCCAGCATCGACTCCGGGAACCTACCTCGTTCCTTGGCCTCTAGAATAAACCTTGAGGAGCTTAGGTACCAGGGGTTCCCTATATGCTTCATAAACCTCTACAGTAAGTCCATGAATCCCTGGCATCTCACTCAGACACAAGCCTTCAACAGCCCATCACAACTCATACTTGTACACAGCCCTTCCTAGGCACTCCCGCTGCTCTCCATCAAGCACACTAAATGCAGCCTCCTCAAGCCACTCTGCTGCCAACCGTTCATCAAACCCTCACCTCTCATCAGACAGAGGTGTACATTGCTTAAACACTGCACATATTCCTTCCTTTTTAGTGACCAGTCCCCATCTTGATCCTTGATGCTCACACATAGATGCTGGCCACCCTCTTTCTTAACCAACCAACCCAGAGGTTTAGCAACATACCCAGCATAGGTGTGTGTATCTAACTGTTCCCTTGCCCCGTGCAGGTCACCTTGGGCATCCACCACTGCCTCTGTTTACACCTCGACCCTGGCCAGCTCTTGATCCAAAGCGGGAAACATTAGCTCAAGCCCTCCCACCTAGTAGACCCATGCAATGTTAAGCTCCAATTAACCTCGAACAACTGCTATATCTGTTCCACCAGCAAAGTTCTGAAGGCATAGTCCAATAACATCCGGTTACCAAATTTCCATTTGTATAAAAGCAGCCAGAATTTCATCCCATTCAACCCCAATTACAGCTGCACATGATCCACCAGAGTCCTAATTAATAATTCCATTGATGAAACCAAGTTAAACTCCTCCACTCCAAATAAGACCCATGTAATACGTAAAAATAGGAATAGCTGTGCTCGCCATCATGCAACCCTGCCATGGAACTTGTAGACATGGATCAACAATAATCCATAATAGATCCTTCATCATTGTGGCACTTTCAACATCCAATGTATAATCCAGCACACAATTAAAATCACCAAGCCAGAGTCCAAGAAGATCTGTGCCCAATAATGAGTTCCTGCATCCCCTGAAATAATTCCACTTGCCACATTAGGAGAATGTATTCCGG
Source organism: Ambystoma mexicanum (assembly GCF_040938575.1). Classification (NCBI taxonomy): domain Eukaryota; kingdom Metazoa; phylum Chordata; class Amphibia; order Caudata; family Ambystomatidae; genus Ambystoma; species Ambystoma mexicanum. The sequence continues at coordinate 399,551,424 of NC_090941.1, read as the reverse complement.
AGTGGGAATATAGGACATTCAAGTTATTCCCCCACTACAGCCACATATATCCCCTCCTTATGCATCATGGATTGAGTGATCCTCATCCTCGAGGTATCTCTGACTCATTTCCGCACCCCCTGGCATAGGAGGAAAAGGCAGTGCCAATAAGACCCCCGTACCACCTTCGACCATGCACCTGGCACATTCCGCCCAGGTACATCAAGGTGAATCTCTTGTATTACCACTACATCCACCTTATGCCTGATGAGATACGATCGGATTTTAGCCCTCTCCACAACGTTATTTAACCCCCCCCACATTCCAACAGAGTACATTTAATGATGCCATAGGTAAGTCCGGTGTTCTCCATGCCCACACCCCAATAGAAAAGCCAGACTTCCACATGTATTACAAATCAACCAGGAACCAACAACTCCTCCAAATCTCCCCTTTCCCCACTTTCCCGCAGCGTAAACCTTGAACAGCAGATGGTCCCCAGCCTCCCATCCCCTAAATCATTCCCTCCATAATAACCTTCATTTGAGGCTCCACCTCAAACCCCTACCTGACCCTCACGGCCAGATATAAGGGTAAAGGTAGAATACTTAGGGTGACCCATGCCAACTATCACCAGGGAGGCCCAATTCTTAAAGTCCTCCATATGCAGCCTTCCAAAACCATCCATCCACAATGTAAAGCCAGAGCCCCATACCGCTTCTGTAAATTGCTCACCAGTCATCATTTCTCCAAGACCCAGCAAGGAAACCCATGCATTAAAAGTTACCCTCTACCCCTTTTTTTCCAGACATTGCCTTCCTTTGGGCTGTCCATCTCTGGGCAGGTCCTCAGAGCACAAGATCCATAGATGATCTGACTCTTCAACCTAAACAGTCAACCAATATCCTCAACGCCCTTTGGGAACTGAGTCCATATTGTCAGCGCTCTACATCCTGTTATCATGTCCATGTCCCAGGGTCAGTTTCTCCTCTCTCATGTCGAGCATACCATCTTCACTCACGTAAATACTTCTGGAGGTAGCCTCCAATCGTGGATTCCCAGCATGGTCAGGGATGTCCTCTCCCCTCAGTCTCGGACTGGGACCTCTCCCCCGCTGGGAAGCTGTGCCCTCCACTTAATTAGTGTCCAACCAGTCCCACACATCACTCGGCCATTGAAAGAAAAAAGAGTGCCCATCCGCAATCACCTTCAGTTTCGATGGCAAGAACATCATGTATTATTATCTGAGTTCCCTGAGCCTTCTCCTCACTGTGTTGTGGGACTTACACTGCTTCTGCATCTCCTGCATAAAGTCAAGAAACACCATGATCCTCATGCCATCCACCTTATAGACCGAGGACATCCATGCTTCTTGAAGGATCACATCCCCGTCCCTAAAGTTTAATGGCTTTGCCATTGTATCCTGTGGTGGTGCTCCTATTGGAGTTCTTCTTCCCAGTACCCTATGTGTACTCTCAAAGGTGAACCATATCGAGAGACCTCTGATCTACAGTGTATCCACAAAGTGCTGTTCCATATATCGTTCCATTCTATGTCCTTCCTCACCCTCCGTAACCCCAAGTTTTCTGATGTTCCTTTACTGAGATTGGTGCTCTGCATCCTCGGCCCTTACCACCAATGCTCTTGTAGCCACTGCAAGTGCACTAATCCGGGACTGCTGCACTGACACTGTGTCTTCCATGTCTCCCACTCTTTTCTGTGCCTCTGCCACCCATTCTCTCTTATTCTTGAGCTCCATTCTTACCAAGGAGAGTTCCACAAAGACCATTTTCACCTTGCGCCCGAGAGTTATGTATTGCCTCCAACAGCTGACCCATGGTTACCGTTCCTTCAGCTGACCTCAGGTCCTTTTCTTCCTCTACAGGATGCCATATCTGTTTGGGCTACCTGTCTTTGCCCCCATGCATTGTTCCAGTATCTGTTGTTGTCCATTCACCATTATTCGACCAGACTCCCCTCAAGGACTGGGCTCCTCTTCCTTCTGGGACACCCCTGATTTCATGCATGCCTGGAGCAGTCCACATGCGTACCACCCCCACTTCACTCAACCTCCACTCCCTCGCTGACCCCCTCTTGCTCCAGCCCAGTGATGAGCTCAGGGTGCCAGTGCCACTGAGCAATTCCCAAATCCGCTGCAGTACATCAAGGGCAAACCCCTTGGCACTGCTCCATTGAGGCACCAAACCCACAGCTCTCAGCTTCACCTCTGCAGTGCCTTAACTTCCAGCACATGGCTCACCAATGACCCAGCATATGCAATGGCCCTCCAACGCTCCACTGTGGGTTTCTGCAGTGTCACATGCGCACCACACGCAGGGAGAGTCCCTTCCGTGGCCCCAATCATCCAATGCTACCTACACTGGCATGATGATCTCAACAATAGCAGTCACAGCGCTATGAACAGCCACAGCATCCTGAGGCCTGGATCACACAGCCCAGCCCGAGACCTTCCTCTTCCCCCTACGTTGCACTCTTGGTGGAGTGGGTGCTGCTCCTGCCGGGAGATCACTTGATCCAGGTGCCGCAGTCACCTCGCTCTCACTCCTCTCAGCCTTACCAGTTGTTATGTTTCTTCTGCTGCTGGCCCTCAGCCCCTTACCGGACTTGTGACACTGTGTCACAGTTACCTATGTCAGCAAACCTCCCAGGAATTCCGGCAAGTGACGAGCTACTGCAGCCCTGATCAACCTCTCAACTCAGTCACTGCACTGTCGGTGCACAGATCCCAGTTTAGTATGCCTAGGGAAGCTAGGATTCAACGGAATGTCAGGGATATATCCCCCTGGTGCAGCAGAGCTTACAATGCTGCTGCCATTTCAGTCTGGCTCTCTAGCACCAATCCCTTTGCTGGTCCTTGTTAATCCAGGAGATATGGTGTAAATCCAGCGCAGGCCCGTACCCATATCTGCAGCAGAGCTTCAATGTGTATCACCTCTGGCATGTTGGAATAATGTAGACAAGGGAAGTCAGCAAGTCAGTTCTGTAACTTCAGGATGATAATGAATTGGCTCTAAGGGCTGGTTGGTTCAGGCTGGTACATGTAGTGTGGCTGACCATGCACCATATCTGGATAAGGCATGTCCACCCCTGGGACCCTGCCAACTCTGAACACAAGCCAGGCCCTTCCTGTCTATCAACCCAGCTAGGGTGGCAGCCTCTCTCCCTTCCCTTCCCTGGTTTCTCTGCTGGAGTTCTACCTCAGCCAATGCCAATGCTTAGATTGTCAGATTGCCCTGATCCAAAACAGTTCTTAGTCACCTAAGAACTGGTGTGGATCAGGGCAATATGACAATCTAATTGAAACAAGGCAACACAGAGGTCCGCAGTAGGTGTTGACACAATGTGATTTCTGCCCAGTGAAGCAATTCAATCTAGTGTGGGTAAAAGGCTGGAGTAACTATGACTCTCTTATGCTGGCCAAATGCTACATCATTGAATTAGTGGCACGCATGAATGGATATACAAGATTTTTTCTGCGCCTCAGCTCGCTCTGGCTCCTTCCCGGCGTGCAGACATTGTGACATTTCTGCACTCAATTCCATGAATTGGTAACATTGTGTTTTCTCATCAATAACTGAACTTAAACATCTCTATCCAGAACTAGAAAAGCCTCTGGAATCCAGATGACACCCAGTCTTTTTCCTTAGTTAGTTTAGTGTAAGGGATGGAAATAGGTCTGGACACAGGACTTTCTACATTTTACTTTACAAGACATCCTGACAGAGTCCTTATACTATTTTAATTGTGGTAGGGAAACCTCTCATAAAAATAGGGCAAGATAGGTTTTTCTTTTCTTTCCTTTTATATAAATAACAATCTTTGCGAACAAGCATGCCACAACTTTATCAGACTCCTACTTCTGCACCCTTACAATATGTACATAACTTTTTAAAACGCACAACTAGCTGTCCAGCAGGAACATAGAAATGGGGTTACAGGTAAGAAGCAGAGGTAGCAGAGGTGCTGGGATGGGCAAAGGGAGCTGGAAACAGTGGAACTCCAGAAGGAGAGAAATAAGGCCTAGTGCAATGATCAGATATTGGTGAGATGTCCAAAGAAGCACAGAATCGTCAGAAGTGGAGAATGAAGGGGCCTAGTCTTGGTGAGTTCCTCTCTACTCTCTCTTCCTCTTGCACTCCTGTCCCACTATTTATTTTGTTGGCTCTTGAATACCTAATCATTCTGCAATAATATGTTTTCTTCTTTACAGACCAATTCAACTCATACCACCCAAATTCACTGTCATGGTCATCACCAAAAGATGGAACCCTCATTACACATCCTGTAACAATGTCTTCCACATGTACGCTGACAGTTTTTCCGCTTTCTTTGAATGACTGATTTAAGGGTTGGCCTAATGACTAGCAAATTCGTACCCATTCGCTTACACAAGACATTTGACATTTCTTCTGATTCCTTCAAACACATTATTATGCATCCCATTGCTTACATCCTACCAATTAGTTTGGAATCAACAGGACTCTTGGCCCCCTCAACTAATTGTTACCTAATCTGAACCTCTTCACACTCTGTCTTTTGGGACTCTGTCACAATTGTCTATATCTGACCAATCCCTACTGCATTTAAGAGATACACTGTCTTCCATTGTAACCCTTTTTAACCTCATCCCTCTTATGAAACACGTGTTAAAACCTCTCTCCTAACTCTCTCAGCATACCAGACATCCTCCTTTAACAGGGTTTTCCTTGAATTTAACTTTGCTCCCAACTCCACCTGTGACTCACAATCATCCCAGCTCCCATTCTTATGTGGTTTCGCTTTTGCCCTTGGCCCATGTTTTCCCTGGAGATTCACAAGCTGTAGAAACAAATCTGGCACTGTCCATACTACTTGTAAAAGTCCTTCTCTGTGCACCATAAATATGGCCTTTTACTTTACTCTGCAGGGTGTGTAAGATCACAGACACATAACAGTCTCTTTCTCTCTCTCGCTCTCTCTCTCTCTTCTCCTGCTACCTACTGCACCGTAGCGATAACTATTCCGCTCTTGAATTGTTCTCCCTAACAACTCAACCCCAAACAATAACCTTTATCTGGGCAGCTAATATCTCCTTTACTCATATGAATCCCTTAAGGCTGGGCTATTACCTGCCTGCTTCAGAAAATACTTTCCAATACATTCCAAAAGTGGAATTTACTGACCCCACAACCAACCATTTACTGGTTTTGCTCCCTTCTCCAACACTACCTTAATGCTCTGGAAATTGTCGTGTTCCACCAGATCACCACCTACCTGAAGATTAAACCTGTAAAATATCCCAAAGCCTTTCTGTGAATCCCTGTGGATTCATCTGATGCATTTGGGAGTATCCAGTGGAGCCTGAGGGGGAATCAAACCTTTTGCAATGATTTGCATGCAATGTGGTACTTATGTGGGATTCAGGTATTTTTATATAAGGATTTGGGTGACTGCATGGTAGAAAGCAAGTTTGGACGTCTATACAAGGCACCTGCAAATCCATGTCTCCTTTGTGGGTAGATCTTGGCTGTTGGAATGGGAAGGCAAGAGTAAGCCACATCACTCAGTACGGGGTGCTGGAGTGTATTTGGAGGGAGATTAGGTATTAATGTGTTTTTTTGACAGGTAGGATTGTGTATTGTGTGAGTGTTCGTTTTGTGTGAAATCCTTGCTAATTCCATAGGGAAAACTTTGTTTTTCTTTGTTTAGATAGTCTTTTTGTTTTGTGTAGCTAGTTTAGATTGAAATAGTATTCTGTCTTGGGAAGCCATTTTTTTATTTTATTAGGGAATCCCTTTGTTGTATTTCTTGAAATATGTCGAAAATGGTTGGGTAGGAGACTGAAGCTGCTGTGCTCTCCACCTGTATATACAGTGATCTTGAGGTAAGTATGCAGGGAAACATGTAATTTTTGTCCCCCTACCTTCAATCTGAAGAGCGGGCAAATCTCTATAAAAAAGTTGGCATGATGATTCATGTAGAGAGTATGCCTCCTAAAACATGCTGCTATTGGAGTTTATGGTGTGATTGATGGTGGCACTACTGGCATTAAAGAGACTGAAGTGATGGTGAGAATTATGATCATGATAATGAAGGGAGGGAATCATAGGAGCAGTAAAACGAAGAGAAGGTCCCTGCAGTAGAGAGAGTGATGGAGGAGCAGAGGGAGAAGGAACAAGTATGTGTTGCGGAAAAGGAACGGGATGAGTAGCAATCTTGGTGGTGGAAGAGGAAAGTGAAGAGGAGAGTACAGTAGTGGTGGAGGATGAATGGGAGCAGAAGCATGCAGGAGTGATTGACGATGAAAGGGAGGAGGAGAAGCATGCAGATGAGACGTTGAAGGAGTAAGCAGCACATCCAGTAATATAGGGTGCTACATAAAACTAAGCTAAATTAAGGTTCAAGGCAAGCCTGGGACGTCCTTGAGAAGAAGTTGAAAGACTGGGGAATGCCCAACATTTGCTATAATCCTTTAGTACCTGGGATTATGTTAATATGCCTTAGAAGGTAGTGGCTGAATGTACACTGGACACCAGTATTAAATATCACCATTATAAGTGAAAGCACAGCTCTTCTGGGAGTGTCATGTTCCCAGAGCATGTGGTAACAACACATAAAAGGCCTAGAACCATTTGAGGCAGTCTCTCAGAGTGTGTGCATTGTAACAGCGTTCCTTTCTCTGCTCTGTGGATTCTCAACAAGGTGGCTAAACAGGCCAGCCACTGGTCACCCTTCCTTGCCCCATCATTTGGCAGAGGACTGACATTTTAAATCCAGTGGCACCCCTTATAAAAAAAGGATCTTAATAACTCCTCACTGATGACCCTGTATCCCAAAAGAGAGTCCAACATACCCAAACTATTTAATGAGATAGATTGTGGGCCTAACATGGTCCTGCAGGTCAATGAAACACATTTCACATAAGGCCTGAAAAGTTTGAAGTATGCTTTGGAAGTTGTAAACTTTCCCGACATCCACATATGCCATGAACATACTAAAAATGTCCTAAAGGAGTCCCTTCCTTCACAACTTTGGAGACATGTGCAGATAGATAGGTTGGAGTTGTCATTTTCTTACACAGGCCCCCACAGACCATCTCAGCTCAAATTGTAAATTCTAAATGTGTGACAGCACTGGCATGAGTTTGCCCTGATCGCCTCATCTTCAACTGAGCCAGAGGGAGGTTGGAAAAATTAACTAATTAGAAGTGCTCAGTGATTTTGAGTCACAGGAAAAGGCCCTTCGCTTATGTACAGCCTAGTGGGAGGGTTCAGAGCATTAGGAAAACACAGGTAGGATTAATTTCTAAACACTTGAGACCAGGAAGTTAGAGTTTGGAGTCAGCTGGAGAGTGGAACAGTCTGGCGAGAAGAGGAGCCGGAGAGACAGAGGAGGTTAGAGGGACAGAGCAGTAGGAGGGAGAATGACAGATAAGTGGAAAGGAAGAGGAGGCAGTTGTTACATTAGTAAGTGATAGATTTGGTATTCAGGAGATGGTTGGTGTATCAGGAGAAGGTGGTGGGATTAGCAAGACTGTTTAGGTTATTATATCATGCCTTTGAGTGTTAGTACCCATGAGGAAGTTGGTATAACAGAAGGAGGTGGTGGTGAAAGTAAAAGGGCAGACGTTGTTACATTAGAAGCTGTTACATTACCAGGTGGCAGTAGTGTGGAGGCAGAGGTGATTACAATAGGAGAAGGGTGACTCTGTTGAGGAGAAGGCAATTATGACAAGAAGTGAGTCAGAGAGTGACCAAGGGGACTGTATGTGTAGATCTAAAGTTGTTTGTGTAGAGAAGAGAGGCACCTCAAAGAGCCTGCAAGGAAGTGTTTGTCAGAAGGTTGCCCTAAGAAAAAGAAGGATTGGATTTGGCAAGTGGGGTTTGGAGGAGACAATTTATGAAGAAGGAAATTAGATGAAATTCAGGGAAAAGACTAAGGACATATTCATGGAATTATTTGCGTTTAAAACGTGTATTTGCGTGCCATTCTGCCTGCAAATCCCCATTTGTCAAACAGGGATTTGTGGGCAGAATGGCAAACAAATCCCTGTTTGACACACAAATGCTTGCATGAATCAGGTCCTAAGAAAATATTTGTAAGGAGGTTACCCTGAGGAGAAGGAGGATTGCATTTGGCTAGTCGTGGTCAGAGGAGACGAGAAATGTAGTAGGAAATTAAAAGAAATTCAGAAAAGAGACAAATTTGAGGGTACAGCATTACCTCTTGAAATACCATCCAACTCATTTGCTTTTTCAACATGTGGTAAATACTGGGTACCTGGAGAGGTGTGCATGACACCAAGTTATGTGGAAGTTTCAGTTGTTCCCCATTTCTTTGTCCGATGGGGTCCAGTGTTTCTGCATATGATAATTTCTTTATGCAGTAATTACAGCAAGTGTAAAGCTTTTGTGTGGAGGTACTTCCCGCCACACGAAAAGAGGCATTAAACAAGAGTTTCAGTAATACCTCTTGTTTGGATGTGTGGTAAAACATCTGGTAGTGGTAATTACCAGACATTTTCCACTACCATCCAAAAATTAATCAGGCACAGTTCTACAAGACATTTATTTATTTCGTATTTATTTCATTTATTACACGGCCACAGTAGTGGCCGTGTAGTTATGGTTAAGTTGCTAATCCCATAGAAAGAGCACTTTTGGGGCGGCTTATAAATTCGCTCCCCCTGGACGAATCCACACCAAACTTTGCAGCTTGGTCCTGAAAGCGTGCTTTTGTAAATTTGGTGAAAATCCGTCCAGTAGTTTTTTAAAAACGATAAAAAAGTAGGTCTCAACAAATTAGTGATATCTATGCCCGCTCCGCGGACAGACTTCCCTGTTCGCTCTGTGGGCAAGATATCGATTGGCTAATCGGTCGCATCATGTCCTCAGACATGTGACGCATTCGCTGATTGGATGGTGAGGAGCGTGAAGTGCATCAGATTGTTCCGATGCGCCCGCCATCTTGGATCCGTGTTTTGGTGTCGGCGGACATCGCCACAAAAACATATTAAAAAACACAACATTGCACTTGTTAAACTTATCAAATACTGTCTGGGGAGGTGAGGGTTGATGAGGATGGGATGGGTTATGTCAGCAAGAAGCAAAAAACGGGTGTTTTTTTGTCACGAAAGTCATACGCTACATTTGGAGGTGTTCCACAATATAATGTGCGTAAAGTACAGGCGAAGGACTAATGTGGCTGTGTTAAAATGTATTTAAAATAGTAATGGAGTCAGAATCCCGCCCCCTAGAGTCTGGCATCTGAGACAGCCATCTGCAGTGTCTAATGCAAAGAGCGGCCCTGTATGTGTATGAGAATAACAGTTCTCATGGCGTCGGTGAGGAACGTTTTTGCAAAGTGAGAAATATTCAGATTCTGAGTGAAGGTCACCAGCTTTTAATTTTTGGTTGCAAGCTAAGGAAGCCCACGCATGGGACACACAGTATAAAGTTCAATTGTTTTTTGACCTTGAGAAAAAGGGACCATTCCATAAGGAATGCAATGAGAGGAGGATTGTAATAATGAACATTTAATAACGTTATGCATTCCAAAAGTGTGTAAGGAACATGTAAATTCAGTTCATGAACCATATTTGGTGCGAATGCAGTGATCATTATGGTCTGACTTACGCCAAGAGAATGGAAATGGTGAATATAATGTAAGTTTGATTTCGACGATTGTATACCGGAACAAGCATTAACTTTTTATTATCTGAAGATTAAGTTTGGGTTATATTCTATTTGTTTGTTCTGTGTAGCTTATTGCAATGTAAGGCACTAGGTTCACCCAGGTTCAACGCTAATATTTCATTAAAATGTCATGTATGACCATTTCGAATTGTGTATCAGTTTCCACGTTGTTTTCTCTTTGTTGAGATTGTTTGATGTGTGTGCTAATTGTTAGTTTAAACTATATGCCGAATTAAAATGCCAATAGATACATTGTAATGAAGTTCGGGTATTAAGACACATTTTCTGTTATGTTTTTGAACTGGCTACATCCTGCCTTTCTGCGATTGTCATAGATTCGAGATTCCAACTGATGGCTTCTTCAATCGGCAGCTGCACATATTTGTCAATGCCTGGATCACAGTGACTGTTTTATGGGACGATCGCCCAGAGCCCATGTGCCCGTACGCTGTACTAGCGATTAGGAGCAAAATAACATCCTTTATGGTGGTCTAGGCCCAAGTTGATGCAAAAGCACTGGAATTCACTGTGCGACCCAAGAGGTTCTTTTACCGAAAACGAACACTTTGTGTACGCAAATAGAACAACGTGTGCCTCATGATAAACATTTTGGATCATGAGCGAAGGAACAAATTTGCAATTTGATTGAATATGGCAATAGTCGGATGTTCTTGGAGCGTTTATTGTGAAATAAAAGTACTTTACAAATTGTACAGTGTTATTGTTTTCTTTTAAAGTACAGTTTAATATTCTGAATTGTGACGTGCTGTGTTGTTAGTGGATGTGTGTTGATTTTCGGGTTATGCGTCATGTGACGTAGGTGATTATGGGTGCGTCTGGCTACGCTGAAGAGGAACGTCTCTGAGAAAGGTGTAGAATATCACTAGGGTTGGTGATGTGAGGGTCAGGGGCAGGGCATATGATTTAGTGATGTCAGGGCAGTTTACCTTAGGCAGATGCAGCTATGGATAAGAATAGCACAAGATGGATGCACGAGCGAAGAAACAAATTTGCAATTTGATTGAATATGGCAATAGTTGGATGGTCTCGGTGCGTTTATTGTGAAATAAAGTACTTTACAAATTGTACAGTATTATTGTTTCCTTTTAAAGTACGGTTAAATATTCTGAATTGTGACGTGCTGTGTTGTTAGTGGATGTGTGTTGATTTTCGGGTTCTGCGTCACGTGACGTAGGTGATTCTGGGCGCATTTGGCTACGATGAAGAGGAACGTCTCCGAGAAAGGTGTAGAATGTGATGTGAGGGTCAGGGGCGGGGCATATGATTTAGTGACGTCAGGGCAGTTTACCTTAGGCAGATGCAGCAATGGATAAGAATAGCAAAAGATGGACGCACCCTGCTGCCAGATTTCATATGTTTTTAAAAGAGGAAAAGTGAGGTAAGGTGAATTGGAAATGTTTGCGATAGATCAACGTATGTATAAAAATACATGGCCGAACCCTCGGGTCAAAAATATTTTCTGAGCATTGCACTTGTGAAACTTATGAAATAATGTCTCGGGAGGTGAGGGGTGATGATGATATGTGGGATATTTCTGACCTGATGAGTTTACAAAGTCTGGTGGGATTTTCTGGAGAGCTTATATGAAGATTGTATGTGCATTCATTTGAACGTTTTGAAAAAATAAAACGTGGGTGGATTTCCAGCAAAATTGCGTAAAGGCGCATTGGCAAGGATCTAAAAGCATGGTTTTGCAAATGTGGCAGTGTTTTCTTATTTGACAAGTGTCATAATGTAGGTTAAAAAAATAGCAGTATAGCTTTAGTGACTGAGGGGTAGCCTGTGGCCATGGGCAGTGGCCAGATTGTCCGGGTCATGGAATAAGGTCATGATCCGGACAATCTGGGTACTGGTCATGACCAGAAGGGACAAAACATAGGATTAAAGTGGCCATGTCCACCTGGGACTGGCTTTGTGGTAAAGGTATTCGGAATTAGGATAGATTTGAAAGGGGAGAAAAATGTGCTTGTGGTAATATGGTCATAGGGTTCTCTTTTTGCCTTCTGCAGGCTGCCATGGAAAGTAAAGAGGGGCCCTGCATGGAACCCCTGCCTTCCCTTTCCATGGGGGCGTCTTAGAAAAGGATTTTTCTTCCTAAACCAGGACGCCACAGGCGAGCCGGTGTAGGACAAAAAAATCCTCTTTTTTAGTACCCCGGGTTCCCACTTTGTGAACCTAGACTGCTAGTGGCCTTCATCCCCCATTTCAGGGGCTGGAATGGGGGGATAATGGTCCAGAGACCTTGTTATCCACCCTTGATTTGCTTGGGCTGATAACTTGGGCTTCTGGGCCGGTATCCAACATTCCAGTCCCTGGAACTGAGGATGAACGCCCCAACATTTCCATTAGTATAACACAAAATGCAAATCGAAATGTTGGAAAATCTTATTGAGTCTATGTACTTTACTGAGAAATATAAAGTAGATGGAGTCTATGCATTTTTTTTAGTTCTATTTTTTAACTTTGAAAGGTGGTTCCTAAAGGAACATTTATTTTGTTTTTGGATGGATTTTTTTTGGCAGGAGAGTTTAGAACGAAAGGTGGGGAAGGAAATGAGGGAAGAGGCACCAAACACTAATATGGAGGGGCAGGTGGACAGGGAAAAAATGTTGTGCGTCTGTTATTTCTAAGGTAGGGGGCAGTGTTTCTCATGATCCTTGATTACAGCAGTGGTGGTGTCTCTTGGGGAGGAGGGATGGCCTTAGCTGATGCTATTTTAAGATAAATAGCAGTTTTGCTAAAAGTATGTACTGTGTACTAGATTGTTAATGGATAATGGGCCTCATTACGTGTTTGGCGGTAGCCATGTCGCTATTGGCGGCATGGCTGCCTCCACCATTCCGAGTTTGGAGGGCCTGGTAATTCCTCCCTCAGGGAACCCAGGCCGGACCTTCCCCATTCCCATTCGAGCCCCAATAGGGCTCAATGGGAATGGGAGAGGGAGCTAACAACGGGCCGATTACGTCCGGCCCGTTGTTAGCTCCCTGGTCCCCTCACGGGACCCGGTAACGACGCCTGGTAAAACAAGGTGTCCTTACCGGGTCCCGCGAGGTGACCTCGTAATTTTGCGGAATGGGTTTAACGGGTCCGCCTCCATTAGCGGAGCCCGTTAACCCATTCCGCAAAAGCTGGAATGAGGCCCAATGAGTAGGAATAGGTGTTGGAGCTGTGCAAGGGACATTTTGAAGTTGAAAGTTCCTAGATCAGTAGAAAATGCAGTTCTGAACTGTCTGCGAAGCAGAGATCTTATCGTGAAGTGCGGACGGGTTCTCGGACACGTCATCATGCCGCGCGCCAGCGTATGGTCATGTGGCACTGTCTGGAAGGTCCGCTATGAAGTCAGATGTTCGTAGACGGCTACGGATGCAAAACTAGTTGAATTAGTTGCAAAAATTGTATAGAAGTGTTAAAAATGATTCCAGAAGGTGGGAAATGGCAAAGTTTTAAGGTGAAACTTTGTAAATGGGACACAAATATTGCTACATTGGGTAAGTATGATATTAGTAATTTGTAAGAAAATAGCATGCACTGGTAAACAACTATGAAATTCACTGAAAAAACCTTGGTAAAGGGGCGTTATGGTTATGTTGGACTAATAAAAACCTATGAAATTCAAAGAAAAAACTTTGTTAAAGGGACTTCATGGTTTCAAGTAAAAGCGAAACCCCCCAGAAATTCTCCAGTTATGGTAAGCTAAACAACCATAACTCACGCCACCACCATGCACTACTAAGACTAACACACAGGACATCAAAGTTGACATCACAAATGTAATTGATGACATCACTAATGACATTGCATATCTGGGCCACTTGTTTTTGTTTATTAACATATATAGGCCAGGTGGTTTTGTTCACTGGTGGTCAGAATAATCAAATTGAAAAGGGAGCTATATATCTAGACGTTAACCTTGTTATATGTTCTTTAAGTACTTTCCTTAGGGTTTGGTCTCAGCTCATGGTACACATACATGGGGAAATGAACAGGCCTCAAACACACAATTCATTTGTATACATGAAGATAAACGTTAATGTCATTAAAATTTTCTGATGATGCAGATTCTTTCTTCCTTACTTTAGTTTCCCCGTATGTGCCTCTGATTTGTATGCATTGTGGTTCTTCATATGTATTGTTTCTACCAGCACAAGTGCTGTAAGTCTTGAATTGTTAGCTAGTTTTTACATTTTTAACATTACTCAAAACTCTGATACGGTAGCATTCTTTATTGTACTATCCAAAATGACAACATTATAAATAGTGTACTTCTATGGTGCATGCTGCAGTCATTGCCTATGTTTATATATGATTAGGTTTCTGTATTAACGACAACACTCCAATACAATGATATTAGATGAGTACATTCTTTAATAGATTAAGTAGTTCATGATAGGTCTCCTGATCACCCCTGACATCTTGTTACCAACAATATAAACACAACTCCTTGTAGGGACTTTTCATCAAAATGTATTTCACATGTGATGTCATCAGTGATGTCATCAATTACATTTGTGATGACAGCTTTGATGTCCTGGGTGTTAGTCTTAGCAGTGCACGGGGGTGGTGCAAGTTATGTTTTTTTAGCTTACCATAACTGGTGAATTTCTGGGGTTTTTCGATTTTACTTGAAACCATAATGTCCCTTTAACAAAGTTTTTTCTTTGAATTTCATAGGTTTGTATTAGTCCAACATAACCATAACAGCCCTTTAATAACGTTTTTTCAGTGAATATAGTGCAAGCCTTATTAAAAATTAAGGGGCCGATTCATGGAACAAACGTGCGCCGAAAATCTTCGCGCAAGCAGGCGCAAGCAGGCGCAAGCGGAAAAAAACAGGGAAGTCCCTGCGCGTGTACACCCCGGGATGTGCGCCAAACCCGTGCATGGCGCACAAGTCACTGCAACATCCCGAAAGGAGTGCGCCACGCGCACAGTGAAAGCGCACAACCTCGGCGCATACACCAGAAAGTAGGCGGGACACGGGGCGTAACGCGCGGAATGGGGAACAACGCGGGAAAATAAGGGCGTAACTGGGGATGTACTGCAGGGAAGCAGACGGAACGCCCACACGCACTCGAACCACACGTATTCATGGAATCGAATAGGGCAAAGCCACGCACAGCCAAAGACATGCACAAGCCGAAACACGTCCGCCACACGAAGGCAGGCGGTAGCGTCCCTGCGCATTACAAAAGTGGCAACATACAGCAATTGGGCCTGTGCGAGCAGGCTATGTGTATTTCAGGGGTTCGCGTGAACTTTTTCACGCGATCGGCCCTGGGGGAGCAGGCTACATGTATTTCAGGGGTGCGCGTGAACTTTTTCACGCGATCGGCCCTAGGGGAGCGGGCTACGTGTATTTCAGGGGTGCGCATGAACTTTTCACGCGATCGGGCCTGGGGGAGCGGGCTACGTGTATTTCAGGGGTTCGCATGAAGTTTTTCACGCGATCGGGCCTGGGGGAGCGGGCTACGTGTATTTCAGGGGTGCGCGTGAACTTTTCATGCGATCGGGCCTGGGGGAGCGGGCTATGTGTATTTCAGGGGTTCGCGTGAAGTTTTTCACTCGCGCTGAAATGCCCATGCACGTCTGTACGCGTCACGTCACAGGGGCGCTTGCGCTTGAGGGGCCTTCTGTCCAATGAAAATGCGTATGCGTGCAGACGCGCTTACGCGCTAAGGGCCTTTCCTCGAATTACACGCTGACGAGCAGATTTTTCACGTGCCAAATCACTCCGTATCAAGCTGGCCACGCGTAAGCACACGGAAGACCACGCTCCTGCCCAGAAGGCCGAACTACTGCCCCCCAGAGCCCTGAGCACGCTCCCACCTGCCATCTGCTGCTGCCTCACTGCCTGCTGCCCACGTGCACTGCCATTTGCTGCCTGCACATCAGCCAGGGGTGCTGTTGCTGTGACCACCCCTGCTGGAACCGAAGACTCCCGACTGGGATTCCATCGCTCCACAGCCCAGCCCCAGGACCCAGTTGCCCACCCACTCCTGCCTCTGGGGTTGTCATGTCGGGGCAAACACCATCTGTGACCACTGACAACCCCCGGCCAGAGAGGCAGAGGGGCACCAGCTTCAGTGCCACCGAAGTTGGTGTCCTGGTGGAGCAAGTCCTGGGGCAGTATGATGCCCTCTTCGGAAGTTCCCACGCCGACAAGGAAGGACGGACTCGGATCTGGACTGACATCCTGACTGCCATCAACGCGGAGGGGGTGGCAGTCCGCGACTTACAACATGTCAGGAAGCGCTGGGAGGACTTCAGGTCCAGGACCCTGAACAAGGCCCGGCGCCTCTTGAAGGCAGCGGATGCCAAGGGGCGCCGGGGTCACTTGTCGGAAGAACAGATGAGGGTCCTGGAACGCATATCCCCAGCGCTCCACGTCCAGGTCCTTGAGAAGCAGACCCGTCTGGAGTCGAGCAGTGAGTGTACATGCATCCTGATTGTGAGCAGTGCGTGTGGTGATTATTCAGTAGTGTGCAGGTTGCACATCTGTTTGTATGGGGTCGAGTATGGGTGGGGGTGTACAGGGCCGTGGGGCTGACACATGCGAGGGCTGTAATGTGTGAGACATGGATGGTGCTTGTGTGTGTAGGCTTGCATGCCAAATGCAGTTGTGTGGGCACACATGTTTGGATGAATGTGTATGTAAGTAGACATGTCCGTGATGTCACGCATGTATGTTGTTTTCGGCTGCATGCATCAGCACTGTGTACATGTGCATGTGTGTGTATTTGACAAGGGTGCAACAGTGATGCAACATGGATGCATGTGACAGCGGTATGTGGAAGCCTGATTGGCAGATGTGACATGGATGCCCGTCTGAACAGTGCGACACTTGGCAGAGGTGTACACATGCATGCAAGTGTGGTGGTGTGTGTACATGTGTGGTGCACTTCCTGTGTTGCATGTGATGTCTGGCTCACCTTTGGCTGCTCATGCTGTTGTATGTGTATGGATGGTGGTGGCAGTTGCGATATGGCTGTGGTATGGCTCATGTGTGCGAGTTGTAATGACATGTGTGTTGGGGATTGTGATGACATGTCTGAGGTTTGCAAATGCCACTCATGTACAACTGTCATGTGTGTATGTGTCCATTGTACAGTGCCCTGATGCCTGTGTTTTGTTTCTCCCTGTCTGCAGCGTCAACTGATGAAGAGGGCGGAGAAGGTGCTGTGGAGCACAGCGGCGGGGATCCGACCGCCAGCCGGAGACGCAAGGCCCGGCTCCCCTCCCAGGTTGTCATCTCATCGGGGAGTGAGGAGTCCGGTGCCGCGTCCCAGGCCGCAGCTGCCGGGGGGAGGTCCAAGAGGCGGAGGTTGGAGTTGGACTCCTCGGCAGCAGAAGGGGCAGCTGGGACCCCACAGGGCCCAACAGGGGAAGATGGCACGGAGTCATCCAGGTTGGTGGGGGGTTTGGTGGAGGAGGAGGCCGTGCAAGCACCAGAGACGGGGTCTGGAGGTGGGGCTCCCACTGGTGCTAGTGGTGCAGTGCAGGACCAGGGACAGGAGGCAGCACAGGCCACCGCGGAGGTGCTTGTGTCCAATCCTGTCCCCGATCCTGTCCCTGCATCATCTTGCACCAGCAGGGATGCCTACGTCCAGACCCGTTTTCAGGCAGGGGATGAGCTCACGTCAACTGGCCTTCCTTTGCCTGCGGACGTGGCTATCCAGGTCTGGGTTGAGCCTGTCCTGGCTGGTGTGGTGTTGCGTCAACGGGCCATGCGAGGTGACCTGCAGTCTTTTCATGGAGAGACTGCACGTCATCTCGAATGGCTCGTTGACCACGTCAGCCTGCTGGGACAGGTCACCCAGGCCGGATTCCTCCGTCTGATGGGGCTTGCTCCGACCCCCTCCTCAACTGGACCCCCTACGCGCCAGTCGTCCTCTGTGCCATCTTCCCACCCATCAGTCACCTGGGTGCCCTGTGGAGCTGCCTCTGACGGTGCGGCCAGGCTGGTGGAGGAGGCATCCCTGCCACAGTCGGGAGTCGGACGTCCAGCAGGGGTGGCCACATCTACGACTGCACCCCCGCCGGCGGAGGATGTGCAGGCAGCAGGAGGCAGTGCACGGGCAGAGGCACAGCAGCAGCAGCAACGTGGTTGGAGCCATGAAGGCTCGGGGCCTTCGACATCGGAGGGGCAGGCATCGGCCGGAGGGCAGGAGGACCCAGGACAGAGAGTGTCTTCCGTGTGGCAGCGGTTGGGCCACGCCATAGATGCGGAGCGGCAGCGGGCAGAAGAGGCACGGCTCACAATGGTCAGGGTGGAGAACTCCATGCGGAGGGCCCTGAGGCGGGCCGAGTGCCTCGAGGCAATCCGCAGGGGTTTGGAGGTGGAGACGTCGACGGCCCTGCGGACCCTCGGGGCCATGGAGGAGGACCGCCTCCGGGACATTGAGGAGGAGTTCGATGATGCCCTGGGCCGGAACATCCACAAGTGAGCCGTGAAACTAGCCCGCTGCCCTTGTACATAGTTTCTAGGTAGTGTTAGGTTTCATTTTTGTTTTTATTTTATTTGGACCTTTCGGACATTGGCCACATTTTTGTATATAGTTTATTTTATTAGTTAGTGTAGTTAGATAGGTTTCCTTTATTTTGTTGGGATAATGGACCCTGGATTGTTCCCATGTACATAGTTGACAGTTGGATTGTATTTTTTTTTCTATTTTTAACCATGGAGCAATGGCTTTCTTTTTTATTTCCCATTGGATTTTGTTTTGTGGACATTGACTTTGGATTTTTATTTTTGGTTTTGCTTTTTTTGACGGACATGCTTCTTTTCATTTTTGTACATTCACGTTTCTGTTTCTTCATTTTTTATTCTATTGATGTTTCCTTTAATACATATTATTTTTGGTGAACTTCAATGTGTGGTATCTCATTGGTTTCATGCATTTCATGATATGTGTTTTGAGATTCACTGACACCCATTGAGTGTATGTGAGGGAAATGTGTTTGTTTCGGAATTTGCAATTGGTGTTCTGTGATGTAATTGCAAATTATGAGTGGTTGGATGCAATACTCGGGTGGGTGTTTTGCATTTGGAGGCTGACCATAGGGACCAGGGATCTAGATTGTGATGACATGTTGGCTGGGGAACATGAGTTGCACATGGGTGGGGGCCTGCTGGCAGGTGCCCCACAGTGCTGGGGGGTGGGGGTGGTGTGAGACATGGGTGGGGGCCTGGTGGAGGCTGCCCCTGCACTGCTGGGGGGTGGGGGTGTGTGAGACATGGGTGGGGGCCTGGTGGTGGGTGCCCCTGCACTGCTGGGGGGTGGGGGTGGTGGGAGACATGGGTGGGGCCTGCTGGCAGGTGCCCCACAGTGCTGTGGGGTGGGGGTGGTGGGGAACATGAGTTGGACATGGGTGGGGGCCTGGTGGAGGCTGCCCCACGGTGGCTGGGGGCTGGGGGTGGTGGGAGACATGGGTGGGGCCTGCAGGCAGGTGCCCCACAGTGCTGGGGGGTGGGGGTGGTGGGGAACATGAGTTGGACATGGGTGGGGGCCTGGTGGAGGCTGCCCCACGGTGGCTGGGGGGTGGGGGTGGTGGGAGACATGGGTGGGGCCTGCTGGCAGGTGCCCCACAGTGCTGGGGGGTGGGGGTGGTGGGGAACATGAGTTGGACATGGGTGGGGGCCTGCTGGCAGGTGCCCCACAGTGCTGGGGGGTGGGGGTGGTGGGGAACATGGTTGGACATGGGTGGGGGCCTGCTGGCAGGTGCCCCACAGTGCTGGGGGGTGGGGGTGGTGGGGAACATGAGTTGGACATGGGTGGGGGCCTCGTGGAGGCTGCCCCACGGTGGCTGGGGGGTGGGGGTGGTGGGAGACATGGGTGGGGGCCTGGCAGAGGCTGCCCATGCACTGCTGGGGGGTGGGGGTGGTGGGAGACATGGGTGGGGGCCTGGTGGAGGCTGCCCCTGGTGGCTGGGGGGTGGGGGTGGTGGGAGACATGGGTGGGGGCCTGGTGGAGGCTGCCCCTGGTGGCTGGGGGGTGGGGGTGGTGGGAGACATGGGTGGGGGCCTGGTGGAGGCTGCCCCTGCACTGCTGGGGGGTGGGGGTGGTGGGGAACAAAAGTTGGACATGGGTGGGGGCCTGCTGGCAGGTGCCCCACAGTGCTGGGGGGTGGGGGCGGTGTGAGACATGGGTGGGGGCCTGGTGGAGGGTGTCCCTACACTGCTGGGGGGTGGGGGTGGTGTGAGACATGGGTGGGGGCCTGGTGGTGGGTGCCCCTGCACTGCAGGGGGGTGGGGGTGGTGGGAGACATGGGTGGGGCCTGCTGGCAGGTGCCCCACAGTGCTGGGGGGTGTGGTGGTGGGGAACATGGTTTGACATGGGTGGGGGCCTGCTGGCAGGTGCCCCACAGTGCTGGGGGTTGGGGGTGGTGGGAGACATGGGTGGGGGCCTGGTGGAGGCTGCCCCTGGTGACTGGGGGGGTGGGGGTGGTGTGAGACATGGGTGGGGGCCTGGTGGAGGCTGCCCCTGGTGACTGGGGGGGGGGTGGGGGTGGTGTGAGACATGGGTGGGGGCCTGGTGGAGGCTGCCCCTGGTGACTGGAGGGGTGGGGGTGGTGTGAGACATGGGTGGTGGCCTGGTGGAGGCTGCCCCTGCACTGCTGGGGGGTGGGGGTGGTGGGAGACATGGGTGGGGCCTGGTGGAGGGTGCCCCTGGTGACTGGGAGTGCAGGGGGACATGCGTTGGTGGGCAGTAGTGCAAGTTGACATGTGGGTTGGCTGGGGGCATGGCCATGGTGGATGGTGTGCCTGCAGGACATGTGCAGGGTAGGCCCCTGTGGTGTGAGCCACCTGCAGGGGCCGTGGAGGGTGTAGAGGGAACACCTGGGAGGACCCACACGTGCAATTCACGTGTGGTGCTCCCCGCTTACCCCTGTAATACACGTACCCTGATGGAATCGCGTGTGGAACTTCCCGCGCACCCCTGGAATACACGTACCCTGCTGAAATCGCGTGTGGCACTTCCCGTGCATCCCTGTAATACACATACCCTGATGGAATCGCGTGTGGGACTTCCCGCGCACCCCTGGAATAAACGTACCCTGCTGATTTCGCGTGTGCAACTTCCCCCGCACCCCGAAATACACGTACCCTGATGGAATCGCGTGTGGTACTTCCCGCGCACCCCTGAGATACGCGTACCCTGCTCGCACGGGCGTAAATCGCGTGTGGAAATTCCTGCGCACCCCTGAAATACACGTACCCTGCTGTAATCGCGTGTGTAACTTCCCCTGCACCCTGAAATACATGTACCCTGCTGATATCGCGTGTGGAACTTCACGCGCACCCCTGAAATACACGTACCCTGCGATAATCGCGTGTGTAACTTCCCCTGCACCCTGAAATACACGTACCCTGCTGATTTCGCGTGTGGAACTTCACGCGCACCCCAAAATACACGTACCCTGATGGAATCGCGTGTGGAACTTCCCGCGCACCCCTGAGATACGCGTACCCTGCTCGCACGGGCCCAGTCGCTTGTGGAAATTCCCGCGCACCCCTGTAATACACGTACCCTGATGGAATCGCGTGTGGGACTTCCCGCGCACCCCTGGAATACACATACCCTGCTGATTTCGCGTGTGGAACTTCCCCCGCACCCCGAAATACACGTACCCTGATGGAATCGCGTGTGGAACTTCCCACGCACCCCTGAGATACGCGTACCCTGCTCGCACGGGCCCAATCGCGTGTGGAAATTCCTGCGCACCCCTGAAATACACGTACCCTGCAGAAATCGCGTGTGTAACTTCCCCTGCACCCTGAAATACACGTGCCCTGCTGATATCGCGTGTGGAACTTCACGCGCACCCCTGATATACACGTACCCTGCGGAAATCGCGTGTGTAACTTCCCCTGCACCCTGAAATACACGTACCCTGCTGATATCGCGTGTGGAACTTCACGCGCACCCCGACATACACGTACCCTGATGGAATCGCGTGTGGAACTTCCCGCGCACCCCTGAGATACGCGTACCCTGCTCGCACGGGCCCATTCGCGTGTGGTAATTCCCGCGCACCCCTGAAATACACGTACCATGATGTAATCGCGTGTGGAACTTCCTGCGCACCCCTGAAATACGCGTACCCTGCTCGCACGGGGCCAATCGTGTGAGGTACTTCCCGCGCACCCCAGTGATACACGTAGCCCGCTTGCTGTGCTGGTACAGGGTTAGCGCAGCCCTTTGCGCTGGATTGGGTATATTGATGGCTTTTCCCTGCGCGAGAGGCGTTCTTGGGGGCGTAACTGGCGCTGCTGCAGGGTCGCTGCGCCACTGTGCGCCACGGCTGGTTTTGGTGGCTGGAATCCATGAATACGCTGTGCGCGAAGATTGATTTTAGCGCACGCGGCTGGCGCAGGGATTCGCACGCGCACACTGTGCGCCAGCCGTGTGCGCCACTTGTGCGCTGAATTCTATGAATTACCCCCTAAATATGAAGTGCTTTAAATACACAGTCAACCAAAACAAATAATATCAAAGGAGATATGACAATAAAATAATTTAAAATAAAACAATGATCAGTAGCAAGAAACAAATACAATTCATAGCGAAAAGGTAGTTCTTAAAAAATGTCTTGAATTGTAAGAGGGATTCTGCTGTGCAAATACACATAAGTAAAACATTCCCAACGGTCAGAGTCACTATGGGAAAAACCTGTTTTTTAGTATTACTTTTGGAAAATGTATTACAATTTAACTTATATTTCTGGAATTCTCATTTCTTCATAAAATCAAAGTTTATCTGATAGATAAGAAGGGTGCCATAATTGGAGTGCCATAAAAGTTAAGCAGCCACATTTAAAAAGAGTACAAGAATGATGCAGAAGCCAGTGTAAAGATACCATAATTGGTGCAACTGGTGTAATCGGCTCACACATTCTGGCACTTACAATCAGTTTAGCTTCTCTATGAAAAGCTATTTTTAGGGACCTTCAAGTCATGCACATCAATCAATGTCACACTCCCTCCATCATCATGCTATAACACCAAAGGTTGATCAAGGCTACCAAAAAAAGGGGGGGACTTCTTAATTTTGTAAAGCAGACACAGTGTATAGTACATTATTTGGGCTTTAAAGGGAAGTTATGAGTCCAAGGAGAGTCCAAGGGGAATCCTAAAAATGTAGCACTTTATTTGTTTCCTGTAGGTTTTTATCTGGAAAAAAAAGTTGTAATTCTAGTAACATGGTTTTAAAGATTTTAACAGTGCCAAACCAGACACTTTCAGTCTTTGAGCTGAAAATTGTAGAAATACTGATTTCATCCATGCTTCGATAGCTTGCAGGCATCAGCTCAGTCGAATACAAATTCTTTTTCAGATGAGACTTGTAAGTAAAATTGAATATCATCTGCATACTGATGGAGGGAGATGCCATCCCTAAGTACTTGATCTCCCAGCAGTTACATATATAGGTAAAAGGATTGATCCTTGTGGAACTCCACATTGCATAAGGAGAGGGGGAGGAATGTCTGCTCCCTATTTTGACATTTTGGTGTCCCTTTAACTGAAATTAATGGAACCAATTTAAGACCATTCCCCATCCTGCAAAGTGACATGATTTTAAGTAGAACAGAATGGGTCACAGTAGCAAATGCCAGGAGCCTCCTTCATCAACAATGTTTTGAATATTGTCTAGTATCTGAATAATGTCAGTGTCTGTACTGTGGTTTGATCTAAAGGCTGACTGATAAGGTGAAGCAAATTAGCTGTATGAATGTAATTCATAAAGAGGTGGAAGGTTAATAGATCTGCATGCAGGAGTGTCAGAGGTAGACAGGTGGCAAGCACTAGTGACAAGAGCCGAATAGCTCATGGTAAAAGAAGCCACCACAAGAAATCATGTAAGAGTGTTCAAAGACTGAGATGTCTATATTACAGGAGGCTCCTGTTTTTTTACTTGTAGGCAAAAGGCCTGGCATGGGAAAAAGACATTCAATAGCAAGAAGGAAGCCAGGAAATTACATTCCAGGACTATAAGGACAACGCCCAGCAAAACGCACCTGCACGCGCCACGCCCGAAGCTTCCCACTTGTGCTATAGACTGCGAGAGGAAGGAGACTTGCGAAGCAGGAGCTCCTGAAGGCCGCTCACCGTGGGGCCATTCTCCACCTGCGCTCACTACTGCAGGCCCCGTTCTGCACAGCAGATAAGTACTAGATGATAAAGATTAAGAACGAGTTCTGAATGGGAATGTTTCGAGGGATGTAATGCAAACGCATGTCAGAGGGGAACCTGTGGAACGTGAACTGCGCTCCTTGCTGAGCGGTCTTTGGAGAGTGTAATGTACAAAATGTGACAAAATCACACTTTGATCAGCGTCGCAACTTGATGGGAGCTGACTCTGGAAGCTCACAATCTGGATGGCAATGAAACTGAAAGCCGCATAATGCGCAAGAGAGTTAGAGCTGACTCATATCTGAACTCTCAACTAGTGAACACTCACATTAGTGTTTTGATGATTGAAAGACGGAATACTGGTTGTGTATGAACCCGCTTCTGCTGCACTTACACTGTTCTTTGGCTTGTCTTGTAGAGGAGCCTCTGCACCAACACAGACGGTGGACACGGGGACAGCAGATCAAGAGCAAGCTGCACTGCACCACAAAAGTACCCGAGCTAAGTGCAAACCTTAATATGATGTGCAATGTGATGTGTTAGATACGTGTTGCTTGTCGTAACAGCACGTTGCATGCATGCACATAACTGTCAATGTGTAGGTACTGTAATTGATCAATGTGTCATATGAGGTAACGTTATAAGGACAAGTAGGCAAGATCAGGTTTTCTGGCATACAACCTGCTTAGGGTGTGAGTGCACAAATGCACATGTGAATGGGCAGAGACCCCTAGATCCCAGGAGGGACAGTGAAGAAAATCTTCCTCTAACCCCTATCCATCCACAACCTCTACCTAAACCTCTACCCGGTTACCCTAAACACCCCTACCCATCCAATCCTGCAGACCCTAACCCTCTTTCCCTGGTGGGTCACGGTGGCCTGCTGTTTTGCTGACGCCCAGATGCCAACACCTTAGGGGAGGTAGGTGTTCAGGCTCCCTCTGCGCAAGACTGAATGGACCTGACAGAAGCACAAGCCCAAGTACTGTCAAGCGCCCGGTTAGCATGATCAGTCATGGAGGAAATGCTAATTGCCTTGCAGGAGCTCAAGACTGAGCTAACTGCGACTAGGCAGGACTACGTAAATCTGGCTGGCCAAGGGCATACACTGGCAGTCCAAGCCCCAGCAAAAAGCAACTTCTCTGCCAAGAGACCCACTCCACACGTCCCAGTACAGGTTCAGGTGTCGACAGAGCCGCCACTTCCACTGGCACCGCCCGAAAGATACCACGGGGACCCACATAAGTTTAATCAGTTTGTAGTGCAGTACCAGCTGCATTTCCTAACTAAGCCAAATATTTTCCAGACAGTGCAGGCATGCACCGCTTTCGTGATCTTTTACCTGGGTGGTGACGCTGGGCCTCATTATTAGGTTGGAGGTAGCCTTGCCGGTAAAACCGGCAAGGCTACCTCCAAACTCGCAACTGGGTCTGGCACCCGCGAATGAGCAAGTACCGGGTATTCTGGCCCCGCCGGGCCCAGTAATTGGCCTTTTGCGGGTGCTGGAACCGGTCCATCCCCATTCCCATTGAGACCCGTAGGGCTCAATGGGAATGGGGACATCGGATTCACCGGCACCGTTTACAATGGAGCCGGTGCATCCGACTTGCTGTGCTCGCGGGTGCCGCTCTGCCCGCCAGGTCAGACCTGTCAGGCTGACAGGCACCCGCAAGCAGAGCTCATAGTATGGCGGTACAGTAGCAACAGTGCCGGTAGCGCTACCTACACCATTGTTACCTTACCTCCATACTTATAATGAGGCCCGCTGTGTTTTGGACCACGCCGCTAGTTAGTAAAGATGATGCCCTCCTGTACAGTTGGGACATGTTTCTTGAGGAGTTTGGCAAGATCTTTAATCATTGGTCAGCATCTCTCATTAAGTATAGGGAGTTACCTTAAGTCAAGGAAATAGAGACCTGGTGTCGTATGTGACCACCTTCAACCGTTTAGCGGTGGAGACGGATTGGCCTCAAGAAAAACATATGACCCTGTTCTATCAGGGTTTGAAAGACGAGATCAAGGACCTTATATCGCAAGTGGACCCACAACCAGAAAACTGCTTGTCCATGATTGATCTAGCTTTACGAGTAGACCAGAGGCAAAGTGAACAAAGACAAGACAAGAGGAAATGGGAACCCAAACCCATTGTTCGTCTGGACCAGCAGAAGGCCTACAGAGCTAAGAAATGTGAGAAATCTGTTGATGAGATGATGCAGACCAGCTTTGTTTCGGGGGCCATTGTAAGAGGACGAGAAAGACAAGAGACTTCGGGATAGGTTGCGTCTCTACTGTGGAAAAGCGGGACACTTGGTGCATGAGTGTCCCACAAAGCACAAGGGGGAGCAGTCGGGAAACTCCAAAGCTCACCAGTGAGGGTGGCCCGGATGAGCCAATCAGAAGACACCCTAAGTGCTTAGCAATCATGCAGCAGGCAACGGTCACACATCTATCAGTACCTGGTACCTGATCTTGGCAGAGTCAACACGTTCCAGTGTCCTTGATGGTAGATTCAGGGGCTAATGGGAACTTCATCGACACAGGATTTGCATCCAAACTGGGGATGTCGCTGATGGAGAAGGAGCATTTGGAAGAGGTCAAGTCAGTAGACAGTTCACTATTGGTATCAGGACGAATCAGGAGAAGCACGGGATCCGTTCATCTGGCATGCAATCAGCAGCACCATGAGGATATCAAGTTCAACGTCATAGCCGCGCCCCAGTTCGGATTGATCCTGGGGTTGCCTTGGCTGGGACTCCATAATCCTGTGGTAGATTGGAGCAAGGGTTCCCTATGCTTCTCATCAGACCACTGTTTACGGTGTTGTCATCAGACTAGTGGAAGCCATGAGCTTCATGTTAAAGCAGAACGCAAGGAACATGTCATTGGGAATACGGAAAGGGTACTACCTGCTGCATATCAAGAATATAGGCATGTCTTCAGCAAGGCGGCTGTTGAAACGTTATCACCTCATCGAGCATTCAATTTCAGGATTGATTTGGAACCCGGAGCAGTTCTACCGTGTAGCTACGTGCTAATGGAATCTGAAAACAAAAATTTGAAAGAGTATATCAAAACCAACTTGGCTAATGGGTTTATACGGCATTCCACATCACCGGTCTCGTTGCCTTTGTTCTTCGTCCCCAAGAAGACCGGAGACTTGAGGACCAGCATAGACTACAGAGCGGTGAACCGCATCACTGTAAAGAACTGTTACCCCTTACCGCTAATCCCTACTCTGTTGAATCAAATACAAGATGCTAAGATCTATACCAAGCTTGATCTACTAGGTGCTTAATCTCTGGTGCGGATGTGCGAAAGAAACGAGTGGAAAATGGCCTTCAGAACAAAGTTTGGACTTTACGGGTACCAGGTCATGCCATTCAGTCTCTGCAATACCCCCGTGCCTTCCAGCACTTTTGGAAGAGGTTTTCCAGGGATACATAGATGTTTTTACTGTAGTTTACAAAGACAACATACTCATCTACTCCCAAACCATAATAGAGCATCAAGACCATGTGAAGGCGGATCTTCAGCGCCTGAGAGAACACCAGCTATACGCAAAGCTTGAGAAGTGTGAGTTCCACCAGACCACTGTCAAATTTCTGGGGTTTATCCTTTCGCCTGATAGGGTGACCATGAATACGAAGAAGGTGCGGGCGATCCTGGACTGGCCATCACCAACGTCTGGGGGTCTGGTTAAAGGTGCGATTACAAAAGTTTTGAATGCAATAGGTTCGGTTCAATAGGACCGAAAACAAAAGGTTTGATTTTTTTTTTTAATTATATATTTATTTTTGGGTTTCCGTATAGGTTAAAAAAGTGGTTTTCACCCCAAAAAAAATATATTAAAAAAAAAATGTTTTTGGTCCTTTTGTTTCGAACCTATTGTATTTTGAAACTTTTCATTAGCACCTTTAACCTATAACCCAACGTCTGTGAAGGATGTGCACACTGTGTTGGGCTTTGTCAACTTTTACCGGCGTTTCATTGACGGATTTGCCAAAAAGGTACAACTGATCACTCAACTGCTGAAGAAGGGAGTCATGTTTTGCTGGGATGCAGAGTTATAAGCAGATTTTCAGGCCTTAGAGACAGCCTTCGTGACAGCTCCAGTACTCCTTCACTCCGACCCCACTCGGCCTTATGTTGTAGAAACAGATGCCTCGAGTTATGCCATAGGAGAGATACTGTCACAACCTGATAAGTCTGGACAACTTCATCCGGTGGCATACTACTCAGGAACTCTGTTACCTGCTGAACAAAATGACATCATTGCCGATTGGGAATTGTTAGTGATCAATGTAGCATTTGGCAAATGGCATCATTATTTAGTGGGTGCCTGGCACACTATCACAATTCTACCGGACCATCAAAACCTGCAGTTTTTTTTTAAATCAACTAAGGTACTAAACCCGAGACAACTGCATTGGGCCATGTATTTTGCAGACTTTGGCCCTCATTACAAGTTTGTTGTTCTGGAAAACAACAGAGTCGGTAAGCTTACTGGCACTGTTGTATCCAGACCAGCAAACTACAAGTTCTGCGGGCAGATACTGTCCCTCTCGCCAGGTCTACCCTGGCGGGCTGAACGGCACCCGGCCGCAGACTTTCACTGATACCTATGGGACGCTATGGGAATGGGGAACAACATAGTTACTGGCGCCTGATTTACAGGCAGCCGGGATTGTAATACCCCAGTGTTACTGGCAAGCCAGGCACCGGTAACTGTTTACGGGTCCGGCGGCAGCTTGCCGGATTTACCTGCATGGCTAAAGCCGGACTCGTAATGAGGGTCTTTGACTTTGTGGGGACCTACCGGCCTGGAGCTGAAAACAAGAAGGCTGATACCTTGTCCCAGTATCCGGAGTCTTCTCTCAAGACTGAAGTAGAAGACCTAAAGCCCATAGTGCCCCCGCCATGCATTATGGGCAGTGTGGTGGTGGACGATATGTTTGACAGTATTCGGAAAGCGGTTTTGGCATAAGAGTTGGCGCGATGGAACCAGCCAGAGAAGCAACATGCAGTTAAGGATGGTCTTCCTTTCCATGAGTCAACTTTGTACTTGCCTAACCAGGCGATTCAACAACAAGCTATCAGATGGTGTCATGATTCACCTTTCATGGGTCATCCCAGTGTGGCTAAAACCCACAACGTGATAACTCATAATTTCTGGTGGCATAGTATGAGGCATGATATCCGACCATACATACTCACCTGTGATAACTGCGTAAGGAACAAATCGGACCACCAAAGACCAGCTGGGAAAATATAGCTGTTGCCTACCCCGGCACATCATATGCTTAGATCTGATCACCGAACTCCCAACCAATCAAGGATTCACTACTATTCTGGTAGTTGTAGACTCATTAACCAAGTTAGCTCACTTCATACCATGTAAAGGAGTGCCCACAGTGAAAGAGTTAGTCGACCTCTTTTTTCAGAACACAATACGTCTTCATGGTATACCCCAACACATAGTGTCAGATCGTGGTTCAGAGTTCACTTCCCAGTTCTGGCAGGCCTTTTGTAAAGCTGTAGGAATAGACATGAGGTTATACAGCAGTTACCACCTTGAAACAGATGGCCAAACGGGGCGAGTAAACCAAACCCTAGAGCAGTACCTATGTTGCATGACACACAACGAGTCCACATAGGTGAGCACAGTCTGGTTAGCAGAGTTGACCTACAACAATGCTGCTCATACTTCCACAAAGGTAACTCCCTTTTTCAGCACTTATGGTTACCATCCACCTTTCCAACCAGTCCCAGACCCAATAGACACAGTCCTGGCAGCACAGGTGTGCAAGGAGCAGTTTGAAGAAGTGTGGCAGAGTGTTCACACTAACTTAGAGAGAGCCAAACACACATACAAGGTGTATGCTAATAAAAGGAGAAGACAAGGTCCCAGCTATGAGGTTGGAGACAAGGTGTGGTTGGCTACAAGCAACCACTGTCCCTGTAAATTTCAGCCCAGCTTCAGCGGGCCCTTCCCAAAAGAGAAAATTGTAAACCTAGTAGCGGTCCGTTTGACCCTTCCAACACAGTTGCGAATACACCCAGTGTTCCATGTAGCACTACTCAAGTCTGCTGCTGCAACCACTGGTCAAGTCAAACCTCGATCAGTAGTAATAGAGGGAGCTCCTGAGTTTGAGGTTAAGGCTATCCTTGATTCACATATCAAAAGGGGACAATTAAGTTACCTAATAGATGGGGTGGGTTATGGTCCTGAAGATCGATCCTGGGAACCAGCACAGCATGTTCATGCTCGCAGCCTCCTGTGTGTTTTCCACCGTGAACACCCTACTAAACCTGGACCTGTTGGGGGCAGGGTGAGTACTGTCAGAGGAAGACAGGTGGCAAGCACTAGTGACAAGAGCCTAATAGCTCTTGGTAAGAGAAGCCAGCACAAGAAATCATGTAAGAGTGTTCAAAGACTGAGATGTCTGTATTACAGGAGGCTCCTTTGTTTTACTTGTAGGCAAAAGGCCGGGCGTGGGTAAAAGACATTCAATAGCAAGAAGGAAGCCAGGAAACTACATTACCCAGAAGGCCTTTGTGACCACAAGTATTCCAGGACTGTAAGGACAATGCCTGGCATAATTTGCTTGCAAAAGCCATGTCCGAAGCTTCCCGCTTGTGTTACAGAGTGGGAGAGGAAGCAGACGTGCAAAACGAGAGCTCCTGCAGGCCGCTCACAGCAGGGCCATTTCCTGCCTGCGCTCACTACTGCAGGCCGAGCTCTGCACAGTAGATAAGTACTAGATGGTAAAACTGAAGAACGAGTTCCGAATGGGAGTGTTCTCGAGGGACGTAATGCGACCGCATGTCAGAGGGGAACTTGTAGAACGCGATCCGCACTCCATGCTCAGCGGTGTTCAGAGAGCGTAATCTACAGATGGTGACAAAGTCACACTTTGATCAGAGTCACAACTTGATCGGATCTGACTCTGGCAGCTCACAATCCGCATGGCAACGAAACTGAAAGCTGCATAACGAGCAAGAGAGTCAGAGCTGACTCATATCTGAACTCTCAACCAGTGAATGCTCCGATTAGTGTTTGGATGAATGAAAGGCGGAATGGCGCTCGTGTATGAACCCTCTTCCGCTGCACTTACTCATACTGTTCTTTGGCTTGTTTTGTAGAGGAGCCTCTGCACCAACACGGATGTTGGATGCTGGTGCAGCCGTTCAAGGGCAAGCTGCACAGCACCACAAAACTACCCAAGCTAAGTGCAAACCTTAATATGATGTGCAATTTGATGTGTTACATATGTGCTGCTTGTCATAGCAGCATATTGCATGCATGCAAAGAACTGTCAATGTGTAGGTACTGTAATGTATCAATGTGTAACATGAGGTAATGTGGCAAATAATAATAATAATAATAATAATAATAATAATAATAATAATAATAATAAAATTTAGCACTATGAACCCTCAGGCATCTGAGTGCTGCTTATTATTACCCATGATGTGTGGTGCTCATTTATCGACTTCAGAAGGATGAAAGGCTGATTTTGGCCCTGCTGGGATTCAAACCTGTATCTGCAGGCTCTGCACAGATGTCAAATCGAGCGCTCTACTCGCTGTGCTATCGGACCGGCGTACAAACAGTAGGCAGGATCAGGTTTTCTGGCTTACAACCTGCTTAGGGTGTGAGTGCACAAATGCACGTGTAAATGGGCAGAGACCAGAAGATCCCAGGAGGGACAGCATAGAATACCTTTCTTCTAAGCCCTACCCATCCACAACCTCTACCTAACCCTCTACCCGGTTACCCTAAACACCCCTACCCATCCAATCCTGCAGACCATAACCCTCTTCCCCAGCAGGTCGCAGTGGCCTGCAGTTTTGCTAACTCCCAGGTGCCAAGACCCTACGGGGAGGTAGATGTTCGTGCTACCTCCGCGCAAGACTGAAGGGACCTGACAAGGAGTGAATGGAAGAAACATGTGGAGGTGGTGATAATAAGAATGTAGCAACTTCACCTGGAGGTGTTGAGGGAAGGAAGGGTGTAACATTGTTTGGACATTGTTTGGGCCCCATCTTTTTCAGGGAACTGAAACTATGTGAGCATGAAATCGCCCCAGTGAGTTGGTCTGACAACACAGTAGTGAGTTTCACACTGCTTAGTAATCATAGACCTCATGGTGCACCCACTGAGGTGTGACTGCTTTGCCAGAAAAAAAGACTTGGATCTT
Source organism: Ambystoma mexicanum (assembly GCF_040938575.1). Taxonomy (NCBI): domain Eukaryota; kingdom Metazoa; phylum Chordata; class Amphibia; order Caudata; family Ambystomatidae; genus Ambystoma; species Ambystoma mexicanum. Next base: position 399,519,397 of record NC_090941.1, on the reverse strand, counting down.
ATTTCAAGTGAAGAACGTTTGAAGGACCTAGTTCAGCCCAATCCTACTACTAATTGCTCAGAAATGTATTCATACATTATGACATCTCTGCACACTAATTGCGATAGCACTGCCCCTATAACAAGTCTGAAAAAACCCTCAAACAAAAAGAATGAATGGTATATCAAAAATTTGCAAAAACATAAGACAGTATACCGGAAGAAAGAAAAGTCATAGCTTAAGACTAGACACAGCTTAGACCATCAGATAGTTGAATCTGCACTGGAAGAATATAAACAAGAGATTATTTCAGCCAACTCTCTTTGCTTGCACGAACAGATTAATATGGCTGAAAATCGCCCTAAGGCTCTTTTTTCTGCAATAAGAAATCTCACTAATCCCCAATGCATTAATGTTGATTGCCCATTTCTACTCAAACGGCCAATGGGCTTAATATATTTTTCTTGGATAAAATAAAAAATATCAGAAAGAGTATTGATGCTGTGCCTATTGTTCTCGAACCCGGTTGAACATATAACAATACTCAATTGGACTCAGGAACTTCATGCCCTAAATTTACATTTAAAACAGTCAACACTGCAGAAATTGTGGATTTATTAGCCAAGCTGAAAACTACTAACTTCATATATGACCCTATCCCTGCCTGTTTTGGTAAACAACATGCATGTGTTATTGGTAAGAACATACAGACCCTGGTTAATACTTCACTTGTGGAACACTATGTTCCATTGGATTTAAAAAAATCTTATCGGACACCGTTACTGAAAAATTCAACATTGGACTATAAATTGTTCTCCAATTATCGGCCAATTGCTGTCTTGATATGGCCGGCAAAAATCCTGGCAAATATTGTAACTAATCAATTGCAAAGTTTCCTGGAGAAACACAACTTTCAGTACACATATCAGTCAGGATTTAGCCATGACCATGGAACCGAGTGGCCCGTGCGGCAGTCTGGGACGACTTGTGTTTGTATTTTATTAAATGTTATATAGCACTTTAATCCAAAGCGCTTCACATAAGAACAACAAAAATACAATAGAAACAATAAGTACAAGTCACGAGTCAAAACAATGAGAACATTATGTAGAACATTTTCTGAGTAGATTAGATTAAGAATTTGGGTTCGGGGGAGCAGGGAGGAAGTCGTAAGTGCAGTCAGGAGGGAGGGTGAAGTAGGTGGGATTTTAAGGAAGAGTAAGAGGAGATTGAGCGGATAGGTAGAGGTAGAGAGTTCCAATGGAGGGGGGCAAAGAGCTGGAAAGAACGGAATCATGAAGGGGTGCAAGGAGTAGGAAGAACATGGTTAGGAAGTGATCTGCTGATCCAAGGGGGTGAGAAGGAGAGTAGAAGGAAAGGAGGGAGGAAAGGTAGGGAGGGGCAAGATTGGAAGAGATTTAAAGACAAGGCTGAGAAAGTTGAACTTAAGTTGGCATTGAAAGGAGAGCCAAACCGAGAGAAGAACGTGAAGCCGAGATGAAATCACGAGGAGAGAGGGAGCAAAGAGTACGGATTGCAGAGTGGTGGAGGGATTTGAGACCATTGATGAGACTTGTTGAGGCCCACCGATGATGGAGCCATTAGCATGATAGTCATGCTTGACCTGTCGCTGGCCTTTGGCACAGTTGATTTTAAGATCCTCCTTTCCAGATTGTTATCAATAGCAAGGGTTTCAGATGAGGCCCTGGAATGGTTTGTTTCATTTCTTCATGACCGCACACAGAAGTTCAAAATTGGCGCATGTTTTTCCAACTCCTTTCCAGTGGTCTATGGGGTGCCTCAGGGATCTGCCCTGTCCCCGTTGTTGTTCAACATTTCCATCAGCCACTTTTCAACATCTTCTGTGGGTTTGGATTGTGCTATCACTCCTATGCTGATTACACCCAAATCTATGTACGGCTTGAACATTCTGGTGAAGGCATGGACCGAGTCATGCAGAAAAAATGAAGATGGACTTTTTGGTGGCCTTTGACCTTGTGGACCACGAAATCCTGTGCCAAAACCTCATCACCGCATCCCACTTCTCTGCCGAAGCGACCACCTGGGTTTCTTCCTTTCTATCCTACAGAACCATGAGGGTGTACTCAGACACAGCTGCATCTCCCCTGCTTCTATCTCTTTTGGTGTTCCCCAAGGCTTCTACATCTCAACTACACTATCCAATATTTTCACCGATCCCATTTTTGACATCCTCAATGGCCTATGCATATTCTACACTAAATATGCTGATGACAATCAACTTCTCCTTCCCCTTACTGGCAACTATTCTGCTGACTATAAATCGGTGCTCTCAGTCTTCCATACTTTCGAAGCTCTTAAATGTCTATGCATATGCTATGCCTAAATTGCTATGCCTAAATGACGACACAACTGAAATTCTTCTGGTTGGCTGGCATTCTCTTCATAGCAATCTTCACCCAGCCTATAAATGTGTTGTCATCGACAGCATTACCATCCCAGTGTCGCATGACGTCAAGACCCTTGGTATCTACCTTGACCCAACCCTGTTGCTAACTAGACAGGTCAACGCCATAGCATTGTCTACTGTCAACACTACTAAGCTAATACATGTCTGCAGGCCCTTTCTTTCAATAAACATTTGCCTCACCATTGCTCATGCCACTATAGGTTCAAGACTTGATTATTGTAATACTAATCATTAGCAGATTGCAGGTCATTCAAAACAATGCCCTTAGAGCGGCCCTGAACATATTGAAACGAGAGCACATCGCAGGTGCCAGAAGAAATGCGCACTGGCTCCCGAATCACAAGCATAGCATTTTAAAAACTTGTGTCTTTACCCATAAATGCATTTGGAACACTGCTCCAGAGTTCCTTTCGCAAAAGATCACCAAGGCACAAATCTCAAGACTCACCTGCACCATCAACTTGCACCGTTTTATCCCCCCTGAGATTCAGATTATAGAGGTTGGGAGGACTGAGTTTGTCTCTGATCATCACCAAGAATTGGAACGCTCTACCACTTCAACTAAAATCAGAAAAATCGTTCAGGGCCTTCTGAAAAAAACAAAATCCTTAAGACTCTTTTATTCTAACAGGATATTAACCTTGCTTGTCGTTCGTCATAAAAAGACTATTTTTGCTTACTGCATTTGAACCATGCAACCAGCGCCTTGATGCATGTTGGTTTTGTGTGCTATACACATGAAATACATGAATAAATAAAATACATTGACTCACCCTGGAGATGGGCTCACCACGGACGAGCATGACCATTAATTCTGTTGATATGTCTATTTTGCATTTGCCTTCTCCTGAAATGCAATCCTGAAAAATATTGTCTTAATAAGCATTTCATTTTTGCAGTTATTCTTGATATCCAGTGACAGGGTATGTTACAGGATTGTACAATCTATGTCCCAGAGAGGAGGGACAATGACAATTGTGCCCATCAGCTACGGACCATTGTCTAGTGTATGGGTAAATTATTAACTGGGGAGAATTGTTGAAGGAGGCAAGATTGACTAGTGTGCTTCAGCATGTTTCAATCACCACCTCAACAGCATTACACATTTAAAATTGCTCACATGTTGCTGTATTGGCGCTGGCTGTAAGAGGCACTCTCAATACATATCATTTTGTTTGTGGAGGGGGGTGGTTATGTTGTTTCCATTTCTCCTTTCTTTGAATTTTAAATTAAAAAAATAAAAACATGATTCCAAAGCTGAATCAACACAGTTACCCTTGTAAAATCTTTCCTGTAACAGCTGTGCCATTGCAAAAGCATAAATTAGTTCGTTCCAAAATTAGTTCAAGTACATTAAGGCCATGTTTCAAATTTTGAAGCTGGAATTAGATCAACCAAGTGGAACCTCACTATGTAACAAAATAGCCCTTATGTTGGCTTACAAACATTAAATTGTGCAGACAAAAGTCATTCTTGGTCTGATGACAAACTGAAGAAGCTGATATTTACCAAGACTGCTTGTTAACACACCCCCAGTAACTGTTCCACTGTGGCACATCATTACAAACTTTGAAAGGAACTTCAAGGTTGATACGACCAATGTTATGGCTGGTGAAAAGGTTGGCACCTTTATCCTATTCGACCTTATGATATATTTTCACATAACTTCAAAACTAAATCATCTTTCTCAGCCCCTACCTGAAATCGCTGTATTTTATACATGTGCAGCGTTCCTAAATTATCATCAAGGTTATTCATTGGATTGGACAAATAAAGTCTGTTATTCAGTGATCAGATATGACATAAATGTAGTTATGATACGATATGATATGACATTTCTAACACACCTATACACAAGTGTTTCAAGGTGGGACGAGGCAAGGGAGGGGAAACAGAGGGAAGACAGACACAGCGATCTTACTAGGCCAGTGACATTGAGATTGCGCAAGTGCAGGGTAGGTGGGAGGGGGGTAGTGCAAGGGTAAAGGGGGAGGGGGCAGTGCAGTACATGGGATCAATAGAATAAATAAATAGAATGAATAGAAACAATAAATAAGAAGTGCAGCCAGCTGGTGGCAAGGGCAGGGGTAAGTGCAGACAACAAGTGTCCGTTGCTGATAGGGGACTGTTGGGATACAGAAACAGTCCCGGAGTGCAGGGTTGGCATGGGGGCAGTGCAGGTGTGCAACTGGCAGGGAGAAACTGGGCCCAAGATCAGAGGGTAGTTAGGTGACCAGAGCAGTTTCAGTTTCAGCCAGGAGTTCAGTAGGGGAGAGGCAGAGAGAAAACAGATGCAAAGAGGAAGGTATTGAGGTGCTTCCTGAACCAGAGATGGTTCTCCTCAAGTTTCAGAGAGGCAGGGAGGCTGTTCCAGAGGGAGGCCCCAGCCGAAGAAAGAGGTCTACCACCAACTCGTTGCTTGGAGAAGCATCTGACCCTGAGGGAGTAGGAGGCAGATCAGCGAAGAGCTTGAGAAGGAAGATATTTGAGAAGAGAGTGTTGAAGGTATTGAGGCCCCAGGCCCTAGAAGGCCTTGTGGACAATACAGAGGGTTTTGAACTTAAACCTCACAGCCACTCCTAGCCAGTGTAGAGATTTCAGTCCTGGAGAGTTATGATTCCTGGGCGTGGGGCCAAGGACAAGTCTTGCAGTCGTGTTTTGGATAAGTTGCAGATGGCGGAGAGTAGAGGCAGGCAGATGTAGAAAGAGGCTGTTGCAGTAGTTCAACCTAGAGATAACCAGAGCTCTGGAGACAGTGAGCTTCTGGGAGAGGAAAGGAAGAATACCTCTGAAGAGGTGCAGCTGGTAGTGTGACTTCTTAGCGACGTCAGCGATGTGAGGAGAGAAGGAGAGTGTGGAGTCGAAGATTACCCGAGGTTTTTAGCCTCAAAGGTGGGAGCAGGAAGAGGGCCAAGAGAGACCAGCCAGAGATGGACAGGAAAGAAGGCAGCAGGAGTGCCGATGAGGAGAATCTCCGTCTTACTGGCAATAAGGCAATGGTCCTTGGCGGCACACCACTCCTGGATAGCAGACAGACAGAAATGAGAGAAGGAGAAGAGGTGGTGGAAGGGAGCCTGAAAATGAGCTGAGTGTCATCTGCATAGCACTGAAAGTTACGGCAGAGAGCGGCAATGCGGTGGGCAAGAAGTGCCAAGTATTGGTTGAACAGCCAGGCAGAGAGGTTAGACCCCTGGGGAACACCACAGGTAGAGATAGAGATAGAGGAGAGGGAGGACCCAATTATGGGTGTGGTGTCAATATGTTTCTGACATCCTGTCAGCACAATAAGGGCCTGCTGTTCCAATGTTTTGGATGTTTCTGCGTGAAATCTAGGCCTGACTTCATCACGTGCATAACATGGCACGTCAATACACCACAGACAATTTGTAAACTAATTTTACTATAGGTTAGATTATTCAACTGACAGAATGTTATAAACATTTGTTATAGCATATACATATTCAAAATTGACAAAGAAATATGTCTACTATGTGGACATGTGTATCACCTAACCATATTCATGAAAACATGTCCCATGGCAATCAAAACATACTCCTTCCATTGAAAGATACCGGACAACTGGAAGAAGGCCTGTGAGGCTGTATGCTGTAAAACATATTTTCCAGGCTAACCCCATTCTGCAGAGACACTCATTTAGAGATAGTGCATGCTATAGAATCACTGAAACCAATATGTCTTTGTCATAAATATGAGTTTCTGCTCCATGAGTCCCAATATCATTTCTGCTAGTACCATCTTGAATAGAGTCCATTTGCCTTCTTCCTCTGAATATTCTTTGGCAATAACATGTTTCACCAGTGGGCTTTTAATAATCTTATTAGTTTTCCAAGTATGATGTCCATTAATCATTTCTTATCTTTCTTTTAGTTTTTTTGCCTATATTTGAAATTTGCTGGGATACCAAATTCCATATGGCAATATCATGCTATGAATTCTTTTCTACATGCAACAAATGTGCTGCATGAATATACAATCTCTACTAGTTCCCAAAATATACTAGGGCAGTGTGTCTTTTTAGTACATTCTCTCGATGCAATGTTGCTCTTAATAATCATATCACACATTGAGATGCTGCTTTTGAAAGCAAACATCTAAAATACCAATGTACTGTCACCACTGTAGCAATCATGCCCCAGCCCGGGAGCATACGGGCCTGGTAACGGCCACCAGCCTGAGCCTAAGCAGGCCTGAGCAAAGCGAGGGCCTCAACGAGGGCTGTGGGCCGTTACCGGCCTGTACGCCTGCCGGCTACCGTCTGATTGCTATTAACACCCCGGGGTCTGCCTGGGGTGCAAATAATGTATTTCTTTTCTTGGGAGATGGGTTTTGCTCTATTGAGTAAACCCAAAATCCTGTGAAGGAAAAAAAAAGATGCCCACCGTCATTGCAATAGTAAAATAATTCCTTTTCCATTTCCATGGTGGCGGATGTGTGTGGGAGGAGGCCCGGGAGACCCGAGCACAAAGCTTTGGTACAGCAGGTAATTGAGGGGGAGGGAGGAAAGTGGAGAAAGGGTGGTAATGTCATTAGGGGGAGGCAGGTGGGTGCAGAAATGGGGATGCACCATGGAGAGGATCCCTGTTGCCTCCCCAAAATCAAGATGGGTCCAACCCGGGGAAGGGTCTCAGGTAGCTGGAATGAGCGGGCATTACACCCTGTATTCTTGCCCGCTGTTCCAGCCACCTGATTGGCTGAGCTCTGTTTCACGGGTGCAAATGTTGAATGATTTTATATGTAATTTAAAATGCGCCTATGCACAATGGGGGTCATTATGACCCTGGCGTTAAGGGTTTAACGGCACCGTAAAAGGTGTCGGCACTGCTAAACCCTTAACGCCTGATTGCGAGGTCCCTTTGCGGGACCCGACCTTAACGGCTGGTTTTACCAGCCGTTAAAGTAGGGTGCCGCAAAGGGACCTCGGTGCTAATTACAGTACCGCAATTTGCGGTACCGTACTTAGCGCCTTCCCCAGTACCATTGAGCCCTATGGGGCGAAAATGGGAATGGGGAAGGGCCATGGTGAAATGGGGAAATACCGTCCCGCCAACCTTGGAATGGGGCGGTATTTCCCCATTCCACCATGGCGGACTCGTTACAACACCGGCACCAACCATGGTGCTAATAGCGCCATGGTTTAGCACCAGGGTTGTAATGAGGGCCAATGTGTTTCAAGATACAACCAGGCAAGCAACAGGAACAAGGTAGGACAAGGCAAACAAACATACAAGGCCTAGTCTCATTTAGATCGTGAAAGTGCGCATACAAGAAGTGCAGGAAAGAGAGAACGGGGAGAAGTGCACCCAGATCAGCAGTGCCCTGATTTAAGTGCAAGGAAGGCTGGGACGGCAAGGGAAATCGCAACCCGGCAGTCCAAGGGAGGCCAGGCGGCAGTGCAGGAAGGCCAGCAAGCAATTGCGGTGGGACTTTCTGGTGTCCTGTAAGACTCACAGGAACACCAAGCAGCAAGTCAGCATAATGGTGCAGAAGCAAGGGAAGGTTAGCAGGGGAGAGGAAGAGAGAAAGAAGATGAGAAAAGGAAGGTCTTGAGGAGTTTTCAGAATTTAAGGCAAACTGGCTCAAGGTGGAGAGAGGCAGGGAGGCCATTCCAATGGGAGCCAGCTGCAGAGGAGAGAGATCTACCCCAATCTCTGCTTGGAGAATCAACTTACTCGCAGAGAATTAGAAGTAGACAAGTGGAGGGCTCTAGTAGGAAGGTACTTAGGAAGGGAGAGTTGGAGATAGGGAGGGCCCCAGCCCCAGAAAGCCTTGTGGACAATGCAGAAGGTCTTGAATTTGATCCTTGCAGCTAACCAGGAGCAGGTGGAGGGATTTAAGGGCTGTAGAGATGCAGTCCCTGGGCTTGAGGCCAAGGATAAGTCTTGCGGTCCTGTTCTGGATGAGTTGTAGAGGGTGAAGAGCAGAGTTAGGCAGATTGAGAAAGAGGCTGTTGCAGTAGTCCAACCTAGAGAGAACCAGGGCTCTGGAGACAGTGAGCATCTGGATGTAGGTGGTAGAAGGGATAATACTTCTAAGAAGGTGCAGTTGGAAATGGTCCTTTCTGGCAGGTTCTGTGATGTGTGAAGAGAAGAAGAGAGTGGAGTCGACGATGACCACAAGGTTGTTTGCCTCACAAGAGGTTGTGGGGTTAGGGCTCAGGGAGGCGGGCCAGAGTGAGAGGGGAAAATCGGGAGCAGGGGTCCCAATGAGAAGGATCTCAGTCTTACTGACATTAAGGCAGTGATCATTAGAGGCACATGGTGCCCGAATAGCAGATAGACAGTCAAGGATGACCTAGGAGGAGGAGGAGGAGAAGACCAAGGGTAGCCTGAAAACGAGATGTGGGTAATCCGCATAATACTGAAAGTGAGAGGAAAAGGTAGAGATTAGGAGGGCCAAAGGGGCTAGGTAGACATTGAAATGCCAGTGGGAGAGGATTGTTATCTTCATGGACAGAGTGGAATATGTACAGACAAAAAATTAAGTGTCTTAATATTGTGTTCTATTTCAAAAGAGCTCCACTATGCTAGCTCTCTTCTTCACTTTTCTAACGTTCTATAGGGATGATAACACCTCTGTTTCACTTTGACAGTTAGACTGTTAGTTTCTCTTTCAAAGTCTTTGAGTCAGTACTGTTCCTAGGTAACCTCAGATACTATCCATAAAGTAAATTGCCTCTGAAAGACCTATGATGGAACGATTGATAACTGAGGAACGCGTTTCTAACTGTGTGCTTATTCCAAGGTTCCCTTTTGAACACGCCATCTGCTTTGTATATTTTGAGATCTCAGAATCAACTGTGTCTGTATTCAGTTCTGATGTGAATTTCAAAATTGGAGTCAACTGATAAATACAATGTATGAATTCAGGTGCCATCTTCTCGTCTCTTTACCATACCAAAAACACATTATTGATGTGTCTTTCTGTAAGATTATGGGTTTTCCAGAGTTTCTACATATATATTTGCTATATGGTAAACTTAGGTAGAGCTCATGGTTATGCCACTTATATGTTGATATAAATGACCATGACATTTAAATAAATGTTTTTTCAAGGCCAATGGATGAATCCTTAACAGAAGAATTTCGTTCAGGAGTGGCACAAAGAGGTGGAGATGTACCTTTTGTTGAGATAGGGGAAGCATATTCAGTTGTTGTTTAAAAAAAAATGGTGAGGGGTTGCTCCCAGTAACCAAATGTTTTGGATACATTCCATGGTGCATTGCAGCAGCCAAGGCCTTCCAGAAATAAAAACATGCACTTTTTCACTTATGCTGGGGATTCATACAGGTATTCTTGTGAAAACATGAAATCACAATGCGCCTCAGAACAAGTACGGCGTTGCTGAAAATACTGTGGTAAAACAGTGGCAACCACTGCATTACCGCCCACTTCACTACAGGTTTAGAAGTGTTGTGGAGGTAAATCCACCTCCTTACTGCCAAAAATCGGCAACATCTGTGGGATTACTGCCATCTGAATTACCATCAACGGTAATTCCATTGACATCCCCATGGAGACCAAAGGACTTTATAAAATGGGATGTACACCACCTACCACTACTTATAATCCTGAATTAAATACGTGGGACAAAGTGGCAGTAACAGTAATTCAATCTGGCATTATTTCAGCAGATTTACCACAGTCAAACTTGTAACGAGGCCCATTGTATGTTAGGTGGGCATAGGAGGGATTTTTGGCCCTAGGTTAGATCCTGATATGGAGAAGCAGCATGATTTGGAAAGTTTGAGAGTTTATGGTAGGCTAGGGAATAGTGTTTCTTTTCATTTGTTTTTGTATTTCCACATGAAAAGTGACGTTCTCACAAGAATCAGTGATATCATCTGTGATGGCATGAGTGCGCTCATGGGATGAAGGATAGGGGTCAGTGGATTTATGGTTAAGGCGTTGTCACTTCAAACACTTTCTGAAATTCAAGAGTTGTGTTGCATTAAAGCTTAACCTCGCTTTAACTAAAGTTTTTTTCACCGATATCGAGTTGCGTTGTGTTGAACCGTTTCAACTTTACTGTTTCTTAACATTTTTCACTATTTAATATATATTCCAATATGTGTAATTTTATTTTATTTCTAGATTTCACTTACATTTAAAGGAAGGAATTACAGTCAGAAAAAATAAAAAAGTGAGAAACCCATAAGTCCGATGCAATATTGATACGTTTCCATAATGACCAAAGACACATATGGGTCATATTGCCACTGGTCCTAGGTGCCACTGAACTCTCTATACCCTGCAGCAAAAAAAAAGAAAACACTCACTGCCCAAATATTCACCTTATCTAGAAATGCATAACCCAGTTTGACCCCCCCCACAGCCTCTACAAGTGGCATCCCCACTCACCATCACTCAGCACAACCACCATTCCCACCATCCAACCAAGAAATGAAAGACTCAGGGCCTCATTACACGGTAGGCGGTAAACCATGGTGCTATTAGCACCATGGTTGCCACCGGTACCATACCGGTACCACCATGGAGGAAAGGGGAATTACCACCCCATTCCAAGGTTGGCGAGGCGGTAATTCCCCCTTCCTCCATGGCCCTTCCCCATTCCCATTTTTTCCCTATAGGAAATAACGGCGAATGGGGAAGGAGCTAATTACGGTACCGCAAATTGCGGTACCGTAATTAGCACCAAGGTCCCTTTGCGGGTCCCAACTTTAACGGCTGGTCTACACCAGCTGTTAAGGTCAATTCCCGCAAAGGGACCTCGTAGTAAGGCGGTAAGGGTTAACGGTCACCGGTACCCTTACCGGTCATCGTTAACCTTTACCGCCTTCCGTGTAATGAGGCCCTCAGTGTTAAAACAAATAGCCTCCCCCACTCCAGGAAAACACACCAGTCCAAGGAAACTAATTCCCCTCACAACATCACCACGACCAACCACATTGTATCGGGTGCAATTACCCAGCAGTTCTCAACCCTTGAAAAGTTACAAACAACGAACACCAAGAATTCCACTACACCCAAAGCAAGCAGTCCATCTAACAGACCCAAAAAGAAGGGTACGCCCCCTTTTATCAAGGGAGCACTCATCAATGGCAGATCCCTGCCCGCACATGCCCCGGACATCTCAGATCTCAATACCACTAATGATCATCGCCATAACAGACACCTGGTTACACTCAGCAGCTGGCACGTCCCTTGCACTTGCTCTGCGAGATGGTTATTCCATCTTCAGAAAAGATAGAACCACCTCAAAGGGAGGCGGAGTCGCACTCATCTCCAAAACAAACCTAAGCGTGAGAGAAATACCTATCCAGGACCTCCCATCAGGAGAATCGCTGACAGCCAAATTAACACTATCCGCTACAGCATCCCTTCTAATCCACCTCAAATACAGGCCCTCCGGCCCCACTTCCTCCTTCGAAGAGGATATAGCCCCTCTACTAACCACAGATCTAAAACCTTCATTCAAAGTTCTCATCCTAGGAGACTTCAACCTAGGTCTCAACGACAGCACAGACACACAAGTCACAGCCTTGACCAATACCATAGAAGTGCAAGGTTTCACCCATCGCACCGCAGACCACAGTTACATCAAAGGCCGCACCATAGATTGGCTTGCTGACCACAATTTTATCACCAATATCTCTAACAATGACCCCTGCCCATGGTCAGACCACAACACAATATTGTTTTCCATCAACACAGACAAACCAAGCTCACCTACTGTCCTTGCACCGGCAGCCCAAGCTAGGAATCACTGCAACATCACCCCGGCCAACATGCTTCCCCTGCTCTCAATCCTCACAGCTCACACTGAAGAAGTCACCAATCATACTTCCCTGGTAACTACCTACAACCAGACAATGGAGGCAGCCATCAACGAGGTGGCTTCCCTTGGCAACCACAAACCCAAACCCACAGCCCACATCAATCACTGGTTTACCTCAGAGCGCAAAGACTTATGTAGTAGAAAAAGAAATGCAGAAAGCTACTAGAAAAAATAAACTAGCCACAGCAACAAACTGCATTCCACCACCCTAGCCACTGAATATAAAGAAACCACTCTTCAAGCCAAGACCAACGCGTACAACTCACGTATAGAGACTGCCAACTCTGGCACTAAAGAACTCTTCTCTGTCGTTCGGGAACTTAAATCACGCTCTCAGACTCCCGACCACTGTGTTGCAAAAGCATCCAAAAAGCACTCATGGACAAAATTGCAACCCTACAACACAAGATTAATCTAAAAAAAACTGAAGCTCACTTCACCCACCCACCTACCACCACTGAATGCGACCTGCCAAAAACACATCAAAGGATTGAATGCTCACATATTACTATAGATGAGACGATCAAATTCATAAAGGAACTGAAACCATCAAAATGTCAAGGAGACATCTGCCCGGTCACGTTAATCAAAGAATTTGCTAACAACTTAGTCCCTTTTATCACTTTACTAATCAATAACTCCTTTGCCTCCAACAAAGTACCTGAAAATCTGAAGTAAGCATGTGTACTCCCTCTATTGAAGAAACCCTCACTTGACCCTAACGTGCCAACCAACTATCGGCCCAAAACCACAGTTCCCTTTTTACTAAACATATTGGACAGAGTGGCTTATGTACAAATCCAGAACTCTCTTGAAAGGCATAATCTACTTGGGCTCCGCCAATCAGTATTCAGACCAGGCCACAGCACCGAAACAGCCCTGCTAGATCTAAAACTCCAAATGAATCAAATCAGCGACAGAGATGTCCTAGCTATTCATCTACCACTAGACATCTCAGTGGCCTTTTATTTAGTGAATCATAACATCTTGCACCGCCACCTAGCAAGTGATGCCCACTTCTCCAACAAAACAATAAACTGGATTGAATCATTCCTATCAAATCGATCAATGAGAGTTTTCTCTCCCACAGCGGAATTACCCCTCACCCCAGTCACATGCAGAGTACCACAAGGATCATGTGTCTCTCCTACCTTGTACAACGCATTCACAAAACCACTCTTTGACCGGCTAGACACATTTGGTGTCACATATAGAAATTATGCTGATGCTACCCAAATACTCCTCTAATCGCAGGTGACTATGACACAGACTCCAAATCCTTCAACTCCATCTACCTTGCTATCCAAGCCTGGATGGCTCAACACAAACTGTGTGTTAATGATGATAAAACAGAGATTCCGATCATAGGCAGTCCCTCTAGGCTTAAGAACCTCCCACCCCTGTACAGATCCTTTGACATTGACAGCAACACTAACACGGTGGCCAAATAAGTCAAAACACTAGGGGTTTGCTTAGACTCAGCACTATCTCTCACCCAACAAGTCAACGTCATCACATCAGCTTCTGCATACACAGCCAAACTTATCACCGCCTGCAGACCCTACTTAACTGTGGAAAACCGCATCACTTTGGCCAGAGCCCTGATCCTCTCCAGGATAGACTACTGTAATGCCCTATTCGTAGGTTCCTTGGCCAAAAACATCAAGAAACTTCAGACTGTCCAAAATAACGCAATCAGAGCAGCACTCAGCATCCCCAAATCAGACCACATAACCACTACCAGAAGAAACATTCACTGGCTCCCAGTCAGAGACCGCATTAAATTCAAAATACTTTCACTTGCTCACAAATGTCTATCCAATACCACCCCACGCTACTTCTCTAACCAAATCTCTAAAGCCCAGCCATCCAGACCAACCAGAGCGGCCTATCTGGGACAGCTGCCCACGCAGAGATACAAAAGGCAAACACCAGGAGGCTCTACCTTCCCTGTTACTGCAGCCAACGATTGGAATGCCATGCCATCAGAGCTAAGGACAGACCCATCACTCTGGTCCTTCTGAAAAAAACTCAAAACTTGGCTCTTCATGCAAGATATCAAGAAACATCCGCAGCCCCCCTCCAAGCGCTAGTACCCTCCCAGCTCCTGAATTGTAAACTCTCCCAAGGGAATAAGAAAGTATCATGCAAATGCATTAATGTAACATGATGAACCAAGCCTGAAATGTAACTGTAGGATATTGCAACTGAATCTGCAGGCATTAACACTATAAGTTAAATGCTATGTTTTTGGACTAAGACCTAAATGTAACCGGAAGTAACCATATTCTAAAGCACAAGCTACGACATGGATTAAGTAATGTAACCGTACTCGTAAGCCAAGCACCCAGATGTCTAAGGGTTAGATGCGCTATATAAATGTAATAAATAAATAAATATTGAAATGTGCACAAAGGAGGAATAACTAGGAAGAAAAAGGCAGAAGGATAAGAAATGGGAAGAGAGTGGAAGGAAGAAGAGGTAAAGGTGGCGACAAAAGGGGACACAAGGGGGTATAACACCACGGATTAAGTGAAACCTAAAAAGACAAAAACACATTTGACCAAACATTGTTGTAGTCAAGTTGTAAAATCTTACAAAATCCATGCTGAGATGTTAAAGTGCATTGGCTTCATAGATCGCATAGACCTATGTGTCAGGTGGAGGATATACAGTGAAATGAGCAACGAAATAGAAGCATTGCTCGAACTTTCTTTTATATAAAAACAACCAAAAGAGAATCTTCTAGTTTGAACACCACTAGCAGCAGGAAGAATATGGATAAAATTTACTCCACTGACAGCCAACTTGTATAGGGACCAATATTTGGGACAGTTATTGGCCTGATTGGAAGGCATTTTGCAATGCTGGCAGGACTTGGAAATATATTTTCATCCAGCAAGCACACATTATAAACACAATGGGCCTCATTACGACCCTGGCGGTACAGGGTAAACGGTGCCGTAAAAGGTGCCGGAGCCGTTTACCCTGTACCGCCTCATTACGAGGTCCCCTCGCGGGACCCAGGAAGCAACGTCTGGTCAAACCAGGCGTGCTTACCGGGTCCCGCGAGGGGAAGAGGGAGCAAACAACGCGCAAACTCGTAATGGCCAGTTGTTTGCTCCCTCTCCCATTCCCATTCAGCCCTATGGGGGCTTTAATGGGAATGGGGAAGGACCGGGTCCGGGTCCTTGGAGGTAGGAATTACCGGGCCTTCCGAACTCGAATGGGCCGGTTATTCCTCATTCTGAGGACCCGGACCCGGACCGATTTCGGTGGCAGCCATGTCGCCAATAGCGGCATGGCTACCGTCGAACTCGTAATGAGGGCCAACATGTTGCAATACTTTGGGTCTCATTACAAGTTTCTTGGTGCGGGAAAAAGGTGACAGGCGACCCAAGATCTGATGAAAGCTTTTTATCAGACACATTTTTCTGTTCTGTAATTCCATCACCATCACTTTTCCTGCACCATCAAATGATGATTTTTGGCGGATTTACTGCTTGTAAAATTACCAGCTTGTTGTTGGAGTAAATCCTCTACTTTACCTCCAAAAATTGGCGGATTTGCCACTCAGTAATTCCACTACTGGTAAATCCATCAAAAGTCCCCATAGAGTCCTATGGACTCCAGGAATTGGGTTTTACCACCACTTGTAAATCCATGGTAATGCCACAGGACCAAGTGGCAGTAACAGTACTTCCATTTGGTGGTTTTTTGGCAGATTTACCACCAAAAATCTGCCAAACATGTTATGAGGCCCTTTGTCCACATACCATACCACCGCTTTCGTGCTTGCCGCTCTGTTTCCCTACTTAAGGAGCACTCCAGCTTGTTTTCCTTTGCAGATGGGGAGCAGGTGCAAGTGGATCTAGGTCACCTGGCCTAAGCACCGCCCACCTGGTACCTTCCTGCCTGCTGCTCTTTTTCACCACTTAGCAAGCCCAGCCCACCTGGTGCCTTCCTTCACCATCCCTGTCTTGTGGCAAACGCTGGATTTGACTTTTATGGACTTCATTCATTCACGGTGCGTCACTCTTTCTCAACTCTCATGCTGGACTTCCTTTGCATCTTGTACTCATGGTGGCCCTGAATCATGCTGTTCCCATCTTCATCTTGTACCCTGGCTTGCAACATTATGTGTTACTAATGATTTCTGCAATTGTATTCGCTCTCCACTCTTGCTTCTCCACTCTTTGTGACTGCTTACTCTCTTTTCTCTCCTCCATTCCCTTCTCCCTTTTCCTATCTCCTCCCCTTACTTTCTTCTATGCACTTACTCTATCAGAATTGTCCCTGGACCTAATATGATAGCAACCTAGTCTGTTTCCTCCACCCTCCCATTACTTTTTTTTCCCTCCCCACCACACCTCTAGCACTATCTGAAATGTCATCAGGCCTAGTATGATAGTCACTTGTTTTGTTGCTCCCCTCCCTTTCTGCACCCCTCTCCCTCACCTTTTGTTTTTCTCTGGCTCTACCAGAAATGTCGTCAGGCCTAGTATGGTAGTCGCCTGTCTGTTTCCATTTCCTTCCCACTCTCCCCCTCCCTTCCTTATCTATGTCTTAGCTCTTGCACTATCTGAAATGTCGTCAGGCCGAGTACTATAGATAATTTCACATCCTTACTGTTCATGGCCTGTGTATAGGCGCTATATAAATAAACATATCATAAACGATCATATCACAGCGCAAAGGGATTCAGTAAATACAAAAAATATTAATGGTATTGCAGGGAAGTTTTGAAATGTGCGCTAAAAACACAGTTTGAAGCAGAATGTGTTGCTTCCCATTCGCTTCACAGAGAATCTAAAGTAGTTTATAACCATGCTTGAATATTGATTGTTGCAATTGGTCTTCAGATTTTCTAAATACAAACGGCCTGATTCATGGAAAAATGTGCATTGATCCCGCAAAGCCTGCATGCCCAAAACGACTTTGCACATCCCAGCGCACAGAAGATTTTCTGTGTGCTCTGCGTATTTATGGAACTGTTCCCACTAAGTAACGCTATGTGCAAGTTGCAGTTGGAACGCCGGTCGCACGCCCCCGCTGCATAGCAATTGCAGCTGCATATAGAGACCTTTGCGCACTCCTCGACCGTGAAGTAATGCACCATGGCAATACTGACTGCGAACACCTATAACCAAGGCAGCACCAAGGCGACACTGCTTAGGGTCCCCGTATGTATTCCAAGAACCCCATCCACATTCATACCATGTATTGTGAAGGTAGTCATTTCCCAGTAAATATGCATGCAAACCCCTGTAAACCATGTCTGCACCCCACTTCACTGCTTACGTGCACCCATAACTTCCATCGGAACCCCGACTGTGTGCACGCACCCTAAATCCAAGTTCTGATCTTACTTTAACGCAGTGATTCCTTTTAACATTGGACTTTATGCTTGCCTTTAGGTGATGTTAGGCCTGCAAGCTTTGTGTGGTGATTTCCCGGACGTGAGGTTGCATGGTCACATTCATAAACCCGCTTGGTCCAGCACAGTTGTGGGCGTGCGATTGACTCATGCAGGCCATCCCTCGACATGCACATAATTTGCCTTGTTATTCCTCATTCTGGATGTTTTGCCCTATAATTTGAGCTCTGCGTACACCCAACCCACCCTCTGCATGGAGTCTCGCACAATGTGCTCAACTGCACACAGAGACGTGCAAACCTGCACAAAGGCCCTACATTGCATGAATAAGGGGTTGTGCACTGAACAGTGCTGCAAAGTCCAGATTTACTGCGCAAAGTATTCCATGATCAGCCCCAAAGTCTGCCTCACCTTAATAGCCGCATCTATGCAAATACTTAAAATATATATTGTTCTTTTTCAGGAAATCTAGAAATATAGTGACATACGACCAGGAGAAACAAACGCACATTGTGATTAATTGAAGCAATTCTAGTAGAGTGGAACTTTTAAATTAATTTAAGAAACATGGGGCCTGATTTTCAAAGTGCTTTCCAACGGGATTGCGCCATTATAAAACGCCTTTATGAAGCAAGCCCATGATCTTTAAATGGACACATTTTAGTGTTCTCAACGATTTTAAAACCGTGACTTAAAATCAAACATAGCTATCTTTGTGGTTCTGTCAGTGGGGACTCCCGGTTAAACCTGAGTTACAATTGTAATTCCCTGCAGCTTCTTGAAAAATGTGAAACATGTCTAGGTAGTATACGTTGGAAAGACCAGTTAGCAGGAACACCATTTTCATTATGTTAACATTTTGTCGAAAACCAGTTTCTTTAAAAGTGGGTCTTTTGTCAGTTGGCTGGTCGCCATAGTTATTATATTACTGAATAATCAGCAAAAAAGAAACTTAATCAATGGGCCTCATTGTAACATCTGTGGTAGCCGTGCCTGTAATACAGGCACGGCTGCCGCGCTGTCCTTTTTTTTCCGGGGCCCACGAATGGGCAATTACTGGGGCATTAGGGCCCTACTGGACCCGGTAATTTCCCATTTGCGGGTGCCAAAAAAAAGATGCTCCCCATTCCGATTCGGCTCGATAGGGGAAGTGGGGAATGGGGAGGCCAGATGCAAAAGCACCGCTAATATATCCGACATGCTGTGCTTGCGGGTGTCGGACCTGGCGGGCAGAAAGACACCTGCGAGCACAACGTTTAGTTTGGCGGTCCGGGAACTATGGTAGCGGCCTGCTTACCGGTACCTTAGTTCCCGGACCCGAAAACGTATAATGAGGCCCAATATGTTAATTCCAGTGAATGACGTCTGTTTCTTAATCGTTAGAGAAATCGTCAATGTGTATATTTAATGATGTTTGAACAGAATTACTGATTTTAGCCACAGAGTTACTCATTTTAATCCACAGAAATTTGATGCAACTACACATATTTGTTCACATTTACCAAAGATATTTTATGAACCAAATGAAGTGCAGTATCAATTTACCCTGGTTGAAGGACAGTTTTGCTTAGCTCCTGGGCAATTTTGAACAGACATTTGCCCTGATTTACTAATGCAAAACTGGCATTCAACTGAGTTACCAGAGCAAAACTTACACATATACTGTTTAACAAGCATAAGGACCACATTTTGCACTGTTTGATCTGTGCTAATAATGGTGTTAAATTGCCAGTCGCCTGTGCAAATATTTCTGTCAGCCGTGCAATTTATGTGAACCCCTTGGGAATTTCTTTACTAATCACTACATGAGATGTGTCCTATCCCTGGCCTAACATTAAAGTTGAGACCTTGCTCATTATCTTAAGGTCTAAATTTAGAAGTGAAATCAGTCCATAATTTGAAATACCTTGCACTACCGCCTGGTTTATAAATCACAGCAACCCTTAAGACGTAAATTAAGCCTTATAGGTTGCCTTGCCCAATTGGCTCATTGTACACCGTTACCCTACATATTTTTACTTTTCACGCTTTTTTTCTTCTTCTTCTTCTTACAGAATTAAACAAACCATAACAACAACAACAAACATCACACTGCAACTGGCACACTGTGTTGGGATCCACACTCTATCCACTGTCTCCTTGGCGCCTTGGATAGGCTCTCTCTTTGTCTGACCATCACGTTCAGTTCTGTACATCCCTGGCTCTTGCATCAAGCCCTTTGCGGCCTGTCCACTGCCCCCTTCGAGTTCTGTTGCTCACATTGTCCTCAGGGGGTTCAATCCTCCACCGACTCATTAGGACCTGTCGTGTCTTGGCCTTCCATGTTATTCAATAGATCCAGTATGAGAGAGTTCCATGCAAGTAGTCTATCCCTGCTCTCTCCCTCTCCCTTCAGTGTCACTCTGGTTCACACTGATGTTTCTGCTATTGTCAATTTTTTCAGATCTGCCCACCACATTTCTGCTGATGGCCCTGTGCTTGTATTCCATGTCATCGCTATTCAGCGTTTTACTGGAATACACATTGGGCCTCATTACGAGGTGTTGGCACAAAGGGATACCGGGCACCGTTAAGGACATCGGTGCCAGTAATCCCTTTGCGCCCTATTCCGAGGTCCCTTAGCTGGTCCCTTCCTTAATGCCTGGTTTTACCAGGTGTTATGGACAGGGCCGGTTTAGGGACTTCAGAGCTAATACCGGTACCACAATTGCGGTACTGTTATTAGCGCCTTCCCCCTTCCCATTGTGCCCTATGGGGGCTGAAATAGGAATGGGGAATGGCTTTTTCAATGGGGACTTACTGGTCCTGCAAAGGTCGGAATAGACCGGTAAGTCCCCATTGAACAAGGGCAGACTCAGTACCGGTATTGGAGGTAGTCATGGCACTAATAGCGCCATGACTACCTCCAACCTCGTAATGAGGCCCATTAGGTCTTTCATTTTCGCTATATGTGTCCGTTATTTGCCGCCCCTCGGGAACAGCCCCAAGATGTAGTATTTCAGCGACCACGCTTGCATTTAGATCCCTACTGCCTCCGCCCTTGTTTCCTCTGTGCCCCAAAAATGTAGTATCACCGGGCAGGACCAGAACATATGTATCATGTCCGTTTGCCCTTCCGCACAACATGGGCAGCTTCGGATTTGTCTGTGTCCCATGTGCGACATTCTCTTGGGTGTGAGGTACGCCCTATGCATGAGGTACAGTTGCATTTGCTTGAATCTCGTGTTTCTGGAGACTTTTTTTTAGCATACTGAAGTATCCTGTTACACTCCTCATCCGTGAAGGTCTTGTGGAGCTCCTCTTCCCATCTAGCTCTTGTTTGTAACAGTCTTTCAGTATTAACCAGCAGGAGCTGTTCATAGTCTGGATATTTTGTGTCCTCCCTCCGACACATTGTACCACGCATTCAGCGCTCCCTCCCCATCTTCTTCTCCCGGCAACGTCCCCCACCTCTTCTTAATCCTCTGTATCATGCTATTGTACAATAGGAATTGTCCGGTATGTATGACCTGCTCGTCCACCAGGGTCTGAAAATCCACCCACTTTCATTCTTTCCATAGGTCTCCGGTCTGTGCTACTCCCTTGTCTTCCCATTCCGTGTGGTAGATGGTCAGGGATGCCGTGCGACTATCGACTAGTCACGCAAGGGGATCTGTCTCAAGTAGGGGTCACACACCCTTTGCATCTTCCATGCCCTCTTCCACAGTCAGGCCCAGAATAACTATGGTAGGGAGTGGTTTGACTAGGGCCTCATCCATCCATGTGAGTTCCCTCAAGTAATACAATCATATTGCTGGCTGAAAGAGCAGTGTATCTATGGACGTATCTTCTCCCAACCATTTCACAACAAATTGGAGCTGGCCCGCCAGATAGTAACGTTCAAAGTTTGGTAGCTTGATCCCCCCATACATAGCCCCTCTGTAGTGTGTTAAGCTCTATCCTTTTCCTCCCCCCTCCACCCAGGAACTCTCTTGCCAGTGTGTGTAATCATCTCAAATAGGGCCTGGATATGTTGTATGGGATATTAGTAAAATAATACAGTAGGCAGAGCAGGACCATCATCTTCAGTGGGGCTGCTCTTCCTATCATCCCCAGTGGGAGTGTCTTCCAAAACATCAAATTGTTTTCTGTTTTGGCAAGAGTCGCCTGTGTATTGGCCAGGTGTGGTACTGTGGTACTGTGGTGTATGTCCACTCCCAGATAGCGGAAAGTGATTGGGGTCCATGTGACTCCCCAGGCTCTGTAACTGTTCAGGGGCAACCTCCGTCAAACCCATCAGGGGTAAGAGCGAGGACTTCTGCTTGTTAATCGTGATACCCGACATTCTGGCAAATGCCCCCAGTGCCTCTAGCAGGTCTGGCATATTTTCCCTTGGGTTCCCAAGATAGAGGAGTATGTCATCTGCATATATCGAAATTAAGTGTACCACCCCGTCTATCTCTATCCCAGCATTCCCATACTCCGCCCTGAGGAAAACCGCAAACGGCTCCAGAGCCAGTATATATAGCATCAGGGAAAGTGGGCATCCCTGCCCTGTACCCGTACCGATCATCCACCCCTCTGAGGTGTGCCTTTCCATTTTTACCCTTGCTCTGGGGTCATTGTAAAGAAGCCTAATCCAGCGAAGGAAACCCTCCCCTATCCCAAAATGGACAAGAGCCCCAAGGAGCCAATCCCAGTTCACTGAATCAAATGCCTTAATCGCGTCTAGTGACGCTACCGTTCGCTCCCCCTGTTCATGGTTCATGCTCTCGATTATGTGGTGCAGTCTACGCAGATTCCATGTTGTGTTCCTCCCAGGTACATATCCCGTTTGGTCTGGGTGCACTAGCGAGGCTATGACCCGCTTGAGTAGGTTTGCTAGGGCTGCGGTCAGGATTTTGGAGTCCTGATTGATTAGGGAGATTGATCTATAAGAGCCGCCTTCAAGGGGCAGCTTCCCTGGTTTCAATATGGGTATGTTGACCAATTTCGACAGGCTCTGTGGCAACCTTCCCCCCTCATATGCCTCCTGAAACATCTCTAGTAGTTGTGGGGCTAGAGTATCTTTATATTTCTTATATAATTCCCCAGGTAGCCCATCTGGACCTGGGGATTTGCCTGTTGGGAGTTCGACTATCAATGTGGTGAGCTCCTCAAGCGTGAGCAGCGCATCCAGTGTCTGTGCCTGGTCCTCCGACAGCCTAAGGAGGGGAACCTCCCCCAGGGCATCAGTTATATCTTCCCCCTCCGCTTCTTGTTTCCTGGAATACCGTTCTGCATAGAACTGTGAGAACACCCCATTAATCCTGTCCTGTGTCCTCACTTCCTCACCTCGTTCATCCTGATAGCGGTTATTGTTTCATGCCTGTTCTCTTGTTTAGTGAGCCAGGCTAGAAGCCTGCCCAGCTTGTCTCCTTCAGCGTGTAGTGTCTTCACATACTTCCCGTAGTCTAATTTGCCCAGTTTTTCCCAGATTGCGCAACACTTCAATCACAGTGATATAAGCTCCTCCCGCTCTTCCCCCCTGTCCTCTGCATGTGCTTCTGCCCGTTCTATCCCCTTTTCTACTTCTCCCAGTTCAGCCAGAAATAACCCCCTGAATCCGCCCGCCTTCCCTATCACCGCTCCTCTGACCACCACTTTGAAGGCTTCCCAGACCATGCCAATGCTATCCACACTCCCCACATTATGATCGAAGTAATCCTCTTTCGTCTCCCTGATATGTTCTTGGAAGACCTTATCTGTCAGCACCTCTGCCCTCAGTCTCCAAGTGGGTATGGGGGCACCTCTACATGTGTATGTCTATGTAGCTACAATCGGGAAGTGGTCGGATAGCGTCCTTGCCTTTATATGTATCCCCATGAATTCCCTGAGGGACTCCCTGCCCGTAAACAAATAGTCTATGTGGGTGTGTATGTCATGTGGGGCGCTATAATGTGTGTATCCCCTGGTATTAGCATGTACCTTCCTCCAGAGCTCTTCCAATTTCAGCTGGTCTAGAGTCTTCTGCAAGGCCATGGCCGGCTGAGCCGGTTTTGTCTGCTTACTGTCGGATCTGTCCACCTGCGGATTCAGCGTGCAGTTGAAATCTTCTGCCCATATGAATGATGCTCCTCTGTAGGGGGCCAGCTGGGGTGTGATCATCCTAAAGAACTCTGTCACCTCATGTTTGGGGGCATACGTGTTAATGAGGCACACCTCTTTGTTCTCCAACATTCCATGTATGATCACCATTCTGCCTTCCCTGTCTCTCTCTTTTCTTATTAACTGGAAGGGTACTCCTGGAGCTACCCATGTCAGAACTCCTCTGGCATAGTTCGAGTATGTTGAGCCATACGTTTGTCCTCCCCATTTCTTAGCTATCTTGATTTGCTTTTCCGCCGTTAGATGCGTTTCTTTCAGCATAGAAATTTGTACCTTTGCTTTATTCAGCCAGGCGTAGACCCTTACAGGGTAATTCATAGAATTTCGCAGAAAAGTGTCGCAAGCGGCTGGCGCAGAGTGTCCGCGTGCGATAGTCTGCGCCAGGCACGTGCGCTAAAACCGATTTCCGCGCACAGCGTATTCATGGATTTTAGGCTCCCAAACCAGCCGTGGCGCAGAGTATCGCAGCGACCCTGCAGCAGCGCCAGTAACGCCCCCAAGAACGCCCTCGCGCAAGGAAAAGAAATCAAAATCGCTAAATCATCGCAAAGGGCTGCGCTAACCCTGGACCAGTTTACAGGGCAGCCAAACAAGGAACGCAAAGCGGGTAACGTGCATATCAGGGGTGCGCGGGAAGTTTTACACGCAATTTCAGCAGGGTACGTGTATTTCAGGGGTGCGCGGGAAGTTCCACACGCGAATAGCCTGGGCGCGTGTATTTCAGGGGTACGCGGGAAGTTTTACACGTGATTTCAGCAGGGTACGTGTATTTCAGGGGTGCGCGGGAAGTTCCACACGCGATTAGGCTGGGTGGGTCCTCACAGGTGTTCCCTGTACACCCTCGACGGCCCCTGCAGGCAGCCCACAAAACAGGGGACTACCCTGCACACCTGCTCATGTCCCCCTGCACCCCCACCCCCCAGCAGTGCAGGGGCAGCCTCCACCAGGCCCCCACCCATGTCTCCCACCACCCCCACCCCCCAGCAGTGCAGGGGCACCCTCCACCAGGCCCCCACTCATGTCTCCCACCACCCCCACCCCCCAGCATCCAGGGGCACTCTCCACCAGGCCCCCACTCATGTCTCCCACCACCCCCACCCCGCAGCAGTGCAGGGGCACCCTCCACCAGGCCCCCACCCATGTCTCCCACCACCCCCACCCCCAGCCACCAGGGGCAGCCTCCACCAGGCCCCCACTCATGTCTCCCACCACCCCCACCCCCCACCATCCAGGGGCACCCTCCACCAGGCCCCCACTCATGTCTCCCACCACCCCCACCCCCCACCATCCAGGGGCACCCTCCACCAGGCCCCCACTCATGTCTCCCAGCGTACTACGTGTATTTCAGGGGTGCGTGGGAAGTTCCACACGCGAATAGCCTGGGCGCGTGTATTTCAAGGGTGCGCAGGAAGTTTTACACGCGATTTCAGCAGGGTACGTGTATTTCAGGGGTGCGCGGGAAGTTCCACACGCGAATAGCCGGGGCGCGTGTATTTCAGGGGTGCGCGGGAAGTTTTACACGCGATTTCAGCAGGGTACGTGTATTTCAGGGGTGCGCGGGAAGTTCCACACGCGAATAGCCTGGGCGCGTGTATTTCAGGGGTGCGCGGGAAGTTCCACACGCGAATAGCCTGGGCGCGTGTATTTCAGGGGTGCGCGGGAAGTTCCACACGCGAATAGCCTGGGCGCATGTATTTCAGGGGTGCGCGGGAAGTTCCACACGCGATTAGGCTGGGTGGGTCCTCACAGGTGTTCCCTGTACACCCTCGACGGCCCCTGCAGGCAGCCCACAAAACAGGGGACTACCCTGCACACCTGCTCATGTCCCCCTGCGCCCCCACCACCCAGCAGTGCAGGGGCACCCTCCACCAGGCCCCCACTCATGTCTCCCACCACTCCCACCCCCCAGCATCCAGGGGCACTCTCCACCAGGCCCTGACTCATGTCTCCCACCACCCCTACCCCCCAGCAGTGCAGGGGCACCCTCCACCAGGCTCCCACCCATGTCTCCCACCACCCCCACCCCCCAGCCACCAGGGGCAGCCTCCACCAGGCCCCCACTCATGTCTCCCACCACCCCCACCCCCCACCATCCAGGGGCACCCTCCACCAGGCCCCCACTCATGTCTCCCACCACCCCCACCCCCCACCATCCAGGGGCACCCTCCACCAGGCCCCCACTCATGTCTCCCAGCGTGCTACGTGTATTTCAGGGGTGCGCGGGAAGTTCCACACGCGAATAGCCTGGGCGCGTGTATTTCAGGGGTGCACGGGAAGTTTTACACGCGATTTCAGCAGGGTACGTGTATTTCAGGGGTGCGCGGGAAGTTCCACACGCGAATAGCCGGGGCGCGTGTATTTCAGGGGTGCGCGGGAAGTTTTACACGCGATTTCAGCAGGGTACGTGTATTTCAGGGGTGCGCGGGAAGTTCCACATGCGAATAGCCTGGGCGCGTGTATTTCAGGGGTGCGCGGGAAGTTCCACACACGAATAGCCTGGGCGCGTGTATTTCAGGGGTGCGCGGGAAGTTCCACACGCGAATAGCCTGGGCGCGTGTATTTCAGGGGTGCGCGGGAGGTTCCACACGCGATTAGGCTGGGTGGGTCCTCACAGGTGTTCCCTGTACACCCTCGACGGCCCCTGCAGGCAGCCCACAAAACAGGGGACTACCCTGCACACCTGCTCATGTCCCCCTGCACCCCCACCCCCCAGCAGTGCAGGGGCAGCCTCCACCAGGCCCCCACTCATGTCTACCACCACCCCCACCCCCCAGCAGTGCAGGGGCACCCTCCACCAGGCCCCCACTCATGTCTACCACCACCCCACCCCCCAGCAGTGCAGGGGCAGCAGGCAGTCAGGCAGCAGCAGATGGCAGGTGGGAGCGTGCTCGGGGCTCTGGGGGGCAGTAGTTCGGCCTTCCGGGCAGGAGCGTGGTATTCCGTGTGCTTACGCGTGGCCAGCTTGGTACGGAGTGATTTGGCACGTGAAAATCCTGCTTGTCAGCGTGAAAACCGAGGAAAGGCCCTTAGCGCGTAAGCGCGTCAGCACGCATACGCGATTCTATTGGACCAAAGGCCCTCAGCGCGTAAGCGCGTCTGTGACGTGACCCGCACGGGTGTTTCCCACACAGCACGTGATGACAGAGCACACGTGGAAAGACTGCACGTCAGAGTGTAATTGCGTGTGATTGGTGGAAATGGCTCTACACGCAGAAGTGACAAAGCGTGTAATTGGTGGAAATGGCCCTAGCGCGTACACGCCGCGTAAGTGACGCTGGACGTGTGGGCCTGTATAAAAGGTACGCGTAGAACACCATTTCCTTGTACGTGCTTTTCGTGGAGAGCGAGTGGGTGAATTCTGTACTTCTTGTCGTTTCACACGCGATTTACTTCACGGCGTTTCAAGTTCGTATTCCCTGTTACCTCTGACAGCTTTTTCTCTTATTTCTCTTTTACTGGTTTACCTGGGCCTGTTCCCTCAAACAGTGTTCCCTTCTACTGTTGTCCTGTCTCCTCAGACAGCGTACAAATCTTCTTTTGGCGGGGGTGTTGCCAACCAAACGCGCTCCTTTTTCACGCTCTTTTACCTGGCAGACGGTGAGTCACGCACGTGTAGCCTACCCCTTCAGAGGTCATTCTAGGCTGCGTGTGACACGCATACGTTCATTCTTGTGTTACTGGGTGCCAGAGCGTAGTGCAGGTTTTTCTTTCTGCACACGTGGTCTAGGAAGGGTTGCGTGCACGTCATCTCCCTTTTTTGGGGCTCCTGTGCGTAGCGTGACCCGTCATCTTTCCCAAGGGGTTACAATCAGCCTTGCAAGAGCACTAGGGTACAATTACCATCTGGTACCCAACCCTTTTGACCCCCAATTGCCCAGGACAATATTTTACAGCCACTCCCATACGCACATTAACATCAGTGCCATGGCTGGGAGGCGAGGATTCCGTAAGGGTGGGAAAGGTGGAAAAGCAACAAATGGTGGCCGTGGTGGATCCGGTAGGGGACGTGGTCGTTACTTGCAGGGTGAGCCTGTCCCCCCATGTGTGGAGGACCAGTCAAGGGCACCCATAATCCCCCCCCCCCCTCCTGTTGAGGCTGATGTGGCTGACACCATCCATGCTCAGCCCTTGTTGGACCAGCCCATTGTGGCACCAGACCTGGCTGACTCCATGGCTGACTTCCAGGTCAGCAGGCCTATGACACGTGCGCTGGTGCACGTTGATGTCACCATGCCACGTGCATCTGGGGCAGCAAGGTCATCTGCTGCACCAAGTAGGCAGGGCGGAGAGGCTGCAGGGGCAGCTGCGGCTCCATCCACCCCAGCCCTCACACACCCAGCCCAGACAGTGTCGGTCGTAGTCCCTGCTGCTGACATTCCCCCTGACACCATCACACTAGAGCCAATGCCTGCACCAACTCCCATGCTGAGTGTGCAATCCCACACTCCTGATACAGAATCCACCAGGGCTCCTGCCCCTAGTGTCCAGAGCGGCGCAGGACACTCAGGATCACCACCACCTTCCAAGCGGAAGAGGAAGAGGGCTCGTCCGGCACAGGCTGATGCCCCAGACACGGCTACACAGTCCGGCCCATCCAGGAAGCCCAGCTTCACGGATGACGAACTGAATGCACTTGTCGAGTATGTGTCCGCACATGACAACGAGATGGTCATTGTTGCAGGATCCAAGACCACACCTGCACAATGCCAGGCACACTGGCAGACCGTTGCGGACATCGTAAGTGCCCTTGGAATCGTGAGGCGCACAGCCAATGATTGCTATAAGCGCTGGAATGACCTAAAGCGCAGGGCAAAGAGTAAGCTGGCCTCAAGTCATGCCGCAACTCTAGTGACTGGAGGTGGGTCTCCAGTAGTAGACATGGAACTCACTCCACATGAGTCAGTCGCTGGGACCTACGTCACGGAGGAACAGATCCAAGGCGTGGGAGATCTGGCTGATTACGAGGCATTGTCCGGTGAGTGCACATGCATGTGTGTGTCATCCATGTGCATGGTGTGTGTGAGGGCTTCTGTTTGTGTGACAGGTGAGAGTGTGTGCGCCTGAGTCGTATGGGTCAGCCATGTGCTTCATCCAATACATCCTGCGCAGCTGCATTTGGCCATAGCAGTATCCCTTCTGCCAACAGTAGACATCTAGCCCAACTGCACGCCAGTTGCCCTTGAAGTGTCACCTTGCCACAACATTGTTGCTTGATTTTTCACTGTTCATTTAGTCAGATTGTTTGCATTCCACCACTATTACTAGGCATGTCGCAGTCCTCTAGTCACATGTCTGACATGGCTATGGTAAAGTGGAGTGACTTTGTTACCTGGATATCATTTGTACAAACATGTCCCTGTGCAATTGCACCATTTCGGACTGGCAGCTCCAGGTGAAGAATCTGACCTGTTTGAATTAGAAAAGCTATTACATGCGGGAACTGGACTGAATGAATAGGCGCTGCCCTCCTCTCCATCTTCACTCAATAGCAATGGTACATGCCATCTGTGTGATGGCATGTGTGTTTCACCTGCCAATCACAGGCCAATGTGTGATGCCACTGCCAGGCAGCATGCAGAAAATGTGTTCATCTTCCATCTTGGTGTCATCAGTGTGTGCCATTTGCCTGCCCTTCATACGCAGTGAGGGTGCATGCATGGGAGGGTTTTAGTCATGTGGGACATGTGTCAAACAAGTACTGGTTCTCTTGCTTCTCAGCCCTCATTGTGTGCCATGGTGCTAATGCCTGTTTCCATTTCTTTGTTTTAATGTCTTTGCAGGGGAAGATGCACCTGATACTGCTGGGGTTGTGGAGATGGTGCAGACCCAGGAGGGGTCCGAGGGCCGACCAACCACCAGTGAGGGACGTGGTGTGGTGGTGGGTGAGAACCCACAAGTGCTGCAGGTCCTGCTCTCAAGGGGTGTCTCTGGCTGCACCTCCCCCGAGCTGTACTCAGGTGTTGATTCGGATGAGACCTACGTGCCGTCGCAGGTGAGTGTTCCAGGGAGGGATTCTGTTCTGTCTCACCCACCTGCACCAGGGTCAGAACCCTCAATGGGGATGTCAGTGTTGGCAGCTACACCTTTGGTGGTTACGGATGCAGGGTCACACTCCGCGACATCTGATCCTGTTCCTGGGCCAGCAGATCAGAGGGGGAATGCAGTCCTGCAGTCTCAGGCAGTGCCGGCACAGCAAGGCGCAGTTCGCCTTGCCCCAGACAGGTGTGGTGCCCGCCGACGTGGTGGCCGTACGGCACCTGGCAATACCGCATGGGAGCAAACCATTTACGGTATGGCAACCCAAAAGGGCAGCATCATCCGAGATGATGGCTCAGGCCATGGATAGGGTGGCCACTTCCATTGTCCCCCCTGAAAGGCTGATGGAGCGACTAGAGCAGGCAACCGACTCCATCTGCCAGTCACACAGGGAGGACATGTTGGGGTCCAGGAGGCCATCTCCATTGAGTCCCAGGGCCACAGGGAAGCCCTGAGGCATGAGCTCCTTCACCTCAGGACGACTCTTGTTGAGCTTGAGGCTTCAACACACCAAAGGACAGAACAGCAGCTGGAGCGTCTCACCCGTACGCTCTCAGCTGAGATGCAGGCAACGAGGGCAGAGGTCCGGGCATCCTATGATGAGTTGTTGCATGGGGACCTCCGCACACTCATCCTCCAGAACCAGACCTACCACACCCGCATGCTTGCAGCCATGGAGGAGCAGACTAGGGCCTTGCGTGGGCTGCCTCCCATAGTGCAACCACCTCCGGATGCAGCTGCACAGGGTGATAATAGCGACAGCAGTGATACTCCCACAACAGGGTAGCCGTGTGGGCCATGAGCCCATGGAGGTGTTTTTTTTTCCCAGGATCCACGCAGGTGGGTACTGGTGTGCATCCTGTCCTCGGACCTCCTGGGTGGCCTCCCCAACCCCCCCGTGCCCTTCAATGGCCATTTTTGATTTTTTTTTATTTTTATTTTTATTTTTATTTATTTTATTCCCTATTTTTTGGGACGATTTGTTGGCTTCCGTGGTTCCTGTGGGCATACGCTGCATTGTGGCTGGGCACATGCAGGCTTGTAATGTATTTGGTTCAGATGCTTGGGTTTGAGTCACACACACCTCTCCTGCTTCCCGTTTCCATGGGCTTGCAAAGGGTGTGCCCAAGTGACAGTGAATTACACAGTGACGTTGGACTCCCATGAGCTGTGTGGGCAGTCTGTAGTCAATACTGTGTATACATTCCTAGTGCATATTGCTGTTGTGTTGTACACTGCATGTTGCATTGATGTGTAACTCATCTTCTGTGTCTACCTCCCAATTTGCAGGTCCCTTCCTCATGTCTACACAAGGACCTCTAGTCTGGAGATGTGGTCCATGTTGGCAGCAGTGCACCTACAACTCTACATGGCGCCAACACTGCACAGTTGGTAGTGGTGGGAGTGCAGGCATTTCCAGGTGGTGAGACTACTAATATTTAACATTAGTGATGTCATGTTAATGGTAGTACGTGCTCAAGTTTGTTGTTGGTCCGGCATTACTGTGAGCATTTCAGGTGTTGCAAGTATCTAATAGGGACACTGTACATTGTGACACTAGTGTCATGTTGTGTGGATTACTTTGTTTACCTGCAAATAACATGACCTGGCACGGTGTGTGGTGTGGTGGTGCTGGGGTTGGGTTGGCTGACATGGCACTGTCCTCTTGTTGCATTTTGCAAGTGGGTATTCATTTTAGCTGCTTGAATGTGCAACTTCACAAAACTGCATTGGTGGTGTCTGTGTGGGTAGGGATGCACACATTGTGACACTTCCAGGTGAACAATCTCAGGCTGATATGGTTTTCACGGTCTTTCTCCAGACATTCAGGGTCAGTGTCAGGTTGAGTCATCATTGATTGTCAGATGGAATGTGGCAGGGCAGTGTGCACTCCACAGGGGTGTGATTTCTATGTGAAGTAATTAGCCACTAGCTGTGTACGGGCTGCCTCCCCCCGTGCCCTTTCCCCTTCCAATGCGCAGCGGCTGTGCATGTGGTTGGGTATGGGGGGCACCACCATATCCACGGCCAGGCCCCGGCGTGTTGCAACCTTGTGCAGGACACATGCTGCCACTATGATCCTGCACACTACTGGGGGAGCGTACAACGGCTGCCCGCCAGAACGGTCAAGGGAGCAAAAGCGTGACTTCAGCACTCCGAATGTGCGCTCCACTATGCCCCGGGTTATAATGTGGCCTGCGTTATATCTTACCTGGGGTGGCGTGGTGGGGTTCCGAATTGGCGTCATCATGTGGGGGCTGAGAGGGTAGGCACTGTCCCCTGTGGAGGTGGTGATTGGTATCATTGGTGGGGTTGTGACCTTGCTCAGTATCTGACATGCATGCATGTGCAGTGGCATTCATACTCACCAAGCAGCCATGTATCGCCATGCCGCCCAGTTTCTAGGTCCCGGCTTAGGGTGGACATTCGGTAAATGAAGCTGTCGTGGGTGGACCCGGGATAGTTGGCATATACTGAGGTGATGATTCCCTTGGCATTACATACTACCTGCACGTTGATGGAATGCCAGTGCTTGCGGTTCCTATAGATGTGCTCAGATGCCCTGGGGGGACGTAGAGCCACATGGGTGCAGTCGATGGCACCTAGCACTTTGGGGAAGAAACCCAGGGCGGCAGCATGCCTTTCTGCAGGGGTTCTGGCCAGGTATATGTGCCTGCGGACTGATGGGCGTGCAGTGATGATGTTCAAGACCTGGTGTGGGCAGCGTGACTGGGTGGCCTGTGATACACCACCCACAATGGCACTTGTCCGCTGAAATGATCCAGTGGCTAAGAAGTGCAGTACATTGAGGACCTTCTCCAGGGGGCTGAGTGCTTGGGAGCACAGGGTGGGTGATGTGAGGTCATCCTCCCACTCACTCACCAGGTCCAGTATGATGTGTGGTGGAAACCTGTACCTCCCATGCACCTGGTCATCAGGCATCCCGAAAAGGCTGGTTCTGGGTGTGAATATTCTGGCCCTGACTATCCTCCTCCTCCTCCTCCTTTGGTAGGCCACGCCCACTGCTGCTAGGAACGGTATGTTCATCTTGAGTCTGAGCTTGTTATTTTTTTAGCGCGCAAATTAATGCGTCGCGCGTGTTGTAGGCGAGCGTGTGACCCGCGCACCCCTGAAATCCAGTACCCAGTCCAATAGCGTGTGGAAATTCCCGCGCACACCGGTATACAGGTGCGCTGACGTACTTGCGTGTGTAAGTGTCCGCGCACACCTGATATACACGTACATAGGACAATCGCGTGTACGCGCACTTTTGTCCAATTACACGCGATGACACCCTGACGTGCTGTCCAATTACACGCAATGAGACTCTGCCGTGCTGTCCAATTACACGCGATGACACTCTGACGTGCAGTCTTTCCACGTGTGCTCTGTCATCATGTGCTGTGTGGGAAACACCCGTGCGGGTCACGTCACAGACGCGCTTACGCGGTGAGGGCCTTTGGTCCAATAGATTCGCGTATGCGTGCTGACGCACTTACGCGCTAAGGGCCTTTCCTCGTTTTTCACGCTGACGTGCAGGATTTTCACGTGCCAAATCACTCCGTACCAAGCTGGCCACGCGTAAGCACACGGAAGACCACGCTCCTGCCCAGAAGGCCGGACTACTGCCCCCCAGAGCCCCGAGCACGCTCCCACCTGCCATCTGCTGCTGCCTGACTGCCTGCTGCCCACATGCACTGCCATTTGCTGCCTGCACATCAGCCAGGGGTGCTGTTGCTGTGACCACCCCTGCTGGAACCGAAGACTCCCGACTGGAATTCCATCGCTCCACAGCCCAGCCCCAGGACCCAGTTGCCCACCCACTCCTGCCTCTGGGGTTGTCATGTCGGGGCAAACACCATCTGTGACCACTGACAACCCCCGGCCAGAGATTCAGAGGGGCACCAGCTTCAGTGCCACTGAAGTTGGTGTCCTGGTGGAGCAAGTCCTGGGGCAGTATGATGCCCTCTTCGGAAGTTCCCGCGGCGACAAGGAAGGACGGACTCGGATCTGGACTGACAGCGTTACTGCCATCAACGCGGAGGGGGTGGCAGTCCGGGACTTACAACATGTCAGGAAGCGCTGGGAGGACTTCAGGTCCAGGACCCTGAACAAGGCCCGGCGCCTCTTGAAGGCAGCAGATGCCAAGGGGCGCCGGGGCTACTTGTCGGAAGAACAGATGGGGGTCCTGGAACGCATATCCCCAGCCCTCCACGTCCAGGTCCTAGAGAAGCAGACCCGTCTGGAGTCGAGCGGTGAGTGTACATGCATCCTGATTGTGAGCAGTGCGTGTGGTGATTATTCGGCATTGTGCCGGTTGCACATCTGTTTGTATGGGGTCGAGTATGGGTGGGGGTGTACAGGGCCGTGACACATGCGAGGGCTGTAATGTGTGAGACATGGATGGTGCTTGTGTGTGTGGGCTTGCATGGCAAATGCAGTTGTGCGTGCACACATGTTTGGATGAATGTGTATTTAAGTAGACATGTCCGTGATGTCAGGCATGTATGTTGTTTTCGGCTGCATGTATGAGCACTGTGTACATGTGCATGTGTGTGTATTTGTCAAGGGTGCAACAGTGATGCAACATGGATGCATGTGACAGCGGTATGTGGAAGCCTGATTGGCAGATGTGACATGGATGCCCGTCTGAACAGTGCAACACTTGGCAGAGGTGTAGACATGCATGCAAGTGTGGTGCTGTGTGTACATGTGTGGTGCACTTCCTGTGTTGCATGTGATGTCTGGCTCCCCTTTGGCTGCTGATGCTGTTGTATGTGTAGGGATGGTGGTGGCAGTTGCAATATGGCTGTGGTATGGCTCATGTGTGTGAGTTGCAATGACATGTGTGTTGGGGATTGTGATGACATGTCTGAGGTTTGCCAATGCCACTCATGTGCAACTGTCATGCGTGTATGTGTCCATTGTACAGTGCCCTGATGCCTGTGTTTTGTTTCTCCCTGTCTGCAGCGTCAATTGATGAAGAGGGCGGGGAAGGTGCTGTGGAGCACAGCGCCGGGGATCCGACCGCCAGCCGGAGACGCAAGGCCCGGCTCCCCTCCCGTGTTATCATCTCGTCGGGGAGTGAGGAGTCCGGTGCCGCGTCCCAGGCCGCAGCTGCCGGGAGGAGGTCCAAGAGGCGGAGGTTGCAGTTGGACTCCTCGGCAGCAGAAGGGGCAGCTGGGACCCCACAGGGCCCAACAGGGGAAGATGGCACGGAGTCATCCAGGTTGGTGGGGGGTTTGGTGGAGGAGGGGGCCGTGCAAGCACCAGAGACGGGGTCTGGAGGTGGGGATCCCACTGGTGCTAGTGGTGCAGTGCAGGACCAGGGACAGGAGGCAGCACAGGCGGCCGCGGAGGTGCCTGTGTGCAATCCTGTCCCCGATCCTGTCCCTGCATCATCTTGCACCAGCAGGGATGCCTACGTCCAGACCCATTTTCAGGCAGGGGATGAGCTGACGTCAACTGGCCTTCCTCTGCCTGCGGATGTGGCCATCCAGGTCCGGGTTGAGCCTGTCCTGGCTGGTGTGGCGTTGCGTCAACGGGCCATGCGAGGTGACCTGCAGTCTTTTCATGGAGAGACTGCACGTCATCTCGAATGGCTCGTTGACCACGTCAGCCTGCTGGGACAGGTCACCCAGGCCGGATTCCTCCATCTGATGGGGCTTGCTCCGACCCCCTCCTCAACTGGACCCCCTACGCGCCAGTCATCCTCTGTGCCATCTTCCCACCCATCAGTCACCTGGGTGCCCTGTGGAGCTGCCTCTGACGGTGCGGCCAGGCTGGTGGAGGAGGCATCCCTGCCACAGTCGGGAGTCGGAGGTCCAGCAGGGGTGGCCACATAAACAACTGCACCCCAGCCGGCGGAGAATGTGCAGGCAGCAGGAGGCAGTGCACGGGCAGAGACAGAGCAGCAGCAGCAGCAGCAACATGGTGGGAGACATGAAGGCTCGGGGCTTTCGACATCGGAGGGGCAGGCATCAGCCGGAGGGCAGGGGGACCCAGGACAGAGAGTGTCTTCCGTGTGGCAGCGGTTGGGCCACGCCTTAGGTGCGGAGCGGCGGCGGGCGGAAGAGGCGCGGCTCACAATGGTCAGGGCGGAGAACTCCATACGGAGGGCCCTGAGGCGGGCCGAGTGCCTCGAGGCAATCCGCAGGGTGTTTGAGGAGGACAGGGCGTCGTCCCTGCGGACCCTCGGGGCCATGGAACTGGACCGCCTCCGGGACATCACGGAGTGAGCCGCTGGACTTGCCCGCCGCCTTTGTATATAGTTCTTTAGTTTTAGGTTTCCTTTCTTTCTTATTATGATTTGGAGTCGACGGACACTGCTCCACTTTTTGTATATAGTTGATTTTTAGGTACGTTTTTTAGTAGGTTTCCTTTGTTGAGTTGGGCTCATGGACCCTTGGTAGTTTTTTACATAGTTCTTTATTGCATGGAGATTTTTTAACTTTTGACTTTGGGCAAATATTTTTTGGATTCTGATTTTCAGTTTTGTGTTTTTATACGGACATGCAGCTTTTTTTTCTCATTCACATTGTAGTTTGTTTTCTTTCTTTAGCATTCTTTATTTTTTTCAATACAATTTTGTTTCCATACTTCACTGTGTGGTATCATCTCATTGGTTTCATGCATGTCATGTTGTGTGTTTTTCCATTCAATTGCAACCATTGTGTGTGACGGACATGGGTTCATTAGCTTAATGAACATTGGGGGTGTAACATGTGATTTCCATTTCCATGTGGGTGAATGGGTTACTTGGTAGGGCTTTTTGGCTGTGGAGGCTGTCCATTACGCACATGATTGGGGATTGTGAGGACCTGGTGGGGGCTGCCCCTGCACTGCTGGGGGGTGGGGGTGGTGGGAGACATGAGTGGGGGCCTGGTGGAGGGTGCCCCTGGATGGTGGGGGGTGGGGGTGGTGGGAGACATGAGTGGGGGCCTGGTGGAGGGTGCCCCTGGTGGCTGGGGGGTGGGGGTGGTGGGAGACATGGGTGGGGGCCTGGTGGAGGCTGCCCCTGCACTGCTGGGTGGTGGGGGTGGTGGGACACATGGATGGGGGCCTGGTGGAGGGTGCCCCTGGTGGCGGGGGTGTGGGGGTGATAGGGGACATGAGTGGGGGCCTGGTGGAGGCTGCACCTGCACTGCTGGGGGGTGGGGGTGGTGCGAGACATGGGTGGGGGCCTGGTGGAGGGTGCCCATGGTGGCTGGGGGGTGGGGGTGGTGGGAGACATGAGTGGGGGCCTGGTGGGGGCTGCCCCTGCACTGCTGGGGGATGGGGGTGGTGGGAGACATGAGTGGGGGCCTTGTGGAGGGTGCCCCTGGTGGCTGGGGGGTGGGGGTGGTGGGAGACATGGGTGGGGGCCTGGTGGAGGCTGCCCCTGCACTGCTGGGGGGTGGGGGTGGTGGGACACATGGATGGGGGCCTGGTGGAGGGTGCCCCTGGTGGCGGGGGGGTGGGGGTGATAGGGGACATGAGTGGGGGCCTGGTGGAGGCTGCCCCTGCACTGCTGGGGGGTGGGGGTGGTGGGAGACATCGGTGGGGGCCTGGTGGAGGGTGCCCCTGGTGGCTTGGGGGTGGTGGGAGACATGAGTGGGGGCCTGGTGGAGGGTGCCCCTGCACTGCTGGGGGGTGGGGGTGGTGGGAGACATGAGTGGGGGCCTGGTGGAGGCTGCCCCTGCACTGCTGGGGGGTGGGGGTGGTGGGAGACATGAGTGGGGGCCTGGTGGAGGGTGCCCCTGGTGGCTGGGGGGTGGGGGGAGACATGGGTGGGGGCCTGGTGGAGGGTGCCCCTGGTGGCTGGGGGGTGGGGGTGGTGGGAGACATGGGTGGGGGCCTGGTGGAGGGTGCCCCTGGTGGCTGGGGGTGGTGGGAGACATGGGTGGGGCCTGGTGGAGGCTGCCCCTGGTGGCGGGGGGGTGGGGGTGATAGGGGACATGAGTGTGGGCCTGGTGGAGGCTGCCCCTGCACTGCTGGGGGGTGGGGGTGGTGGGAGACATGGGTGGGGACCTGGTGGAGGGTGCCCATGGTGGCTGGGGTGTGGGGGTGGTGGGAGACATGGTGGGGGCCTGGTGGGGGGTGCCCCTGGTGGCGGGGGGTGGGGGTGATAGGGGACATGAGTGGGGGCCTGGTGGAGGCTGCCCCTGCACTGCTGGGGGGTGGGGGTGGTGGGAGACATGGGTGGGGGCCTGGTGGAGGGTGCCCCTGGTGGCTGGGGGGTGGGGGTGGTGGGAGACATGAGTGGGGGCCTGGTGAAGGGTGCCCCTGCACTGCTGGGGGGTGGGGGTGGTGGTAGACATGAGTGGGGGCCTGGTGGAGGCTGCCCCTGCACTGCTGGGGGGTGGGGGTGATAGGGGACATGAGTGGGGGCCTGGTGGAGGCTGCCCCTGCACTGCTGGGGGGTGAGGGTGGTGGGAGACATGAGTGGGGGCCTGGTGGAGGGTGCCCCTGGATGGTGGGGGGTGAGGGTGGTGGGAGACATGAGTGGGGGCCTGGTGGAGGGTGCCCCTGGTGACTGAGGGGGTGGGGGTGGTGGGAGACATGGGTGGGGGCCTGGTGGAGGCTGCCCCTGGTGGCGGGGGGGTGGGGGTGATAGGGGACATGAGTGGGGGCCTGGCGGAGGCTGCCCCTGCACTGCTGGGGGGTGGGGGTGGTGGGAGACATGAGTGGGGGCCTGGTGGAGGGTGTCCATGGTGGCTGGGGGGTGGGGGTGGTGGGAGACATGGGTGGGTGCCTGGTGGAGGCTGCTCCTGCACTGCTGGGGGGTGGGGGTGGTGGGACACATGGATGGGGGCCTGGTGGAGGGTGCCCCTGGTGGTGGGGGTGTGGGGGTGATAGGGGACATGAGTGGGGGCCTGGTGGAGGCTGCACCTGCACTGCTGAGGGGTGGGGGTGGTGGGAGACATGGGTGGGGGCCTTGTGGAGGGTTCCCATGGTGGCTGGGGGGTGGGGGTGGTGGGAGACATGGGTGGGGGCCTGGTGGAGGGTGCCCCTGGTGGCGGGGGGGTGGGGGTGATATGGGACCTGAGTGGGGGCCTGGTGGAGGCTGCCCCTGCACTGCTGGGGGGTGGAGGTGGTGGGAGACATGGGTGGGGGCCTGGTGGAGGGTGCCCCTGGTGGCTGGGGAGTGGGGGTGGTGGGAGACATGAGTGGGGGCCTGGTGGAGGGTGCCCCTGCACTGCTGGGGGGTGGGGGTGGTGGTAGACATGAGTGGGGGCCTGGTGGAGGCTGCCCCTGCACTGCTGGGGGGTGGGGGTGATAGGGGACATGAGTGGGGGCCTGGTGGAGGCTGCCCCTGCACTGCTGGGGGGTGGGGGTGGTGGGAGACATGAGTGGGGGCCTGGTGGAGGGTGCCCCTGCACTGCTGGGGGGTGGGGGTGGTGGTAGACATGAGTGGGGGCCTGGTGGAGGGTGCCCCTGCACTGCTGGGGGGTGGGGGTGGTGGGAGACATGAGTGGGGGCCTGGTGGAGGCTGCCCCTGCACTGCTGGGGGGTGAGGGTGGTGGGAGACATGAGTGGGGGCCTGGTGGAGGCTGCCCATGGTGGCAGGGGGTGGAGTTGGTGGGAGACATGAGTGGGGGCCTGGTGGAGGCTGCCCATGGTGGCAGGGGGGTGGGGGTGGTGGGAGACATGCATTGTTGATCAGTAGTGCAAGGTGACATGTGGGTTGGCTGGGGGGCATGCCCATGGTGGATGGGCTGCCTGCGGGACATGAGCATGGGTGCAGGGTAGTCCCCCGCGGCGTGGGCTGCCTGCAGGGTGCGTGGAGGTTGTGGAGCGTACACCTGGGAGGGCCCACACGGCCAATTCACATGTGGTACTCCCCAGGACCCCTGAAATACACGTACCCTGCTGAAATCGCGTGTGGAACTTCCCGCGCACCCCTGAAATACACGTACCCTGCTGAAATCGCGTGTGGGACTTCCCGCGCACCCCTGAAATACACGTAACCTGCTGAAATCGCTTGTGGAACTTCCCGCGCACCCCTGATATACACGTACCCTGCTGAAATCGCGTGTGGAATTTCCCGCGCACCCCTGAAATACACGTACCCTGCTCGCACTGGGCCAATCGCGTGTGGAACTTCCCGCGCACCCCTGAAATACACGTACCCTGCTGAAATCGCGTGTGGAACTTCCCGCGCACCCCGGAAATACACGTTCCCTGCTGAAATCGCGTGTGGAACTTCCCGCGCACCCCTGAAATACACGTACCTTGCTGAAATCGCGTGTGGAAATTCCCGCGCACCCCTGAAATACACGTACCCTGCTCGCACTGGGCCAATCGCGTGTGGAACTTCCCGCGCAGCCCTGAAATCCACGTACCCGGCCAAATCGCGTGTGAGACTTCCCACGCACCCCGGTATACACGCACACGTATTTTTTGTCAGCGGGTGTCCGTGTTTGTGGGTACCCCTTTGCAGGTCATTTGTCCTGGAGGGCCACAGTATAGGACATTCATCATGGCAGTATATAGGTGCTATTTGTTGGCGCACCTTTTGGCGCACATTTCTTACAGCCGCAGAGACGCTACCGCCTGCTTTCTTGTGGCGGTCGTGTTTGTGCCTGTGCGCTGGTTTGAGCGTGCGCTTTTTTGCCCTATTCTATTCCATGAATACGTGTTGTAGGCGAGCGTGTGGGCGTTCCGCGCACTTGTGCCCTGTACTTCCCCCGTGACGCCCACGTTTTGACAAGTTGTTCCCCATTCCGAGTGTTACGCCCGTGTTCCGCCTACTTTTGTTGCGTGCGCCGCGCTATGTGCGAATTTCGCTGTGGCCTGTGCGATTTTCACTGTGACCTACCGCACGCTGTTAGATGGCCTGTGCGCCAACGTGCGCCGCGCACTTTTTTATCGCACATCCGCTGGTTTTCTCGCGCACGGACTTCCATGAATCGACGTGCGCTGCTTTTCGTGCGATTTTCGCACTTGCACTGCGATTTTCGCTATTCCACTGCGATTCGCACGTTTTTGCCCACTTGCGCCGCGCTAATTATTCCATGAATCGGCCTGTTAGTCTCATGACGTAGGCGTTCAGTCCCCTGATGTTCCAAGTGGCTATGACAGCCCTATCATGGCCCATTTAGTTGTATTGTCTCGTGGCCCATCTGTTCAAATAGGCCCTAATGGGGTGGGTCTGCCCCCCGATTCGTGTTGCGTCTCACACGTTTGGATTTGTTGCAGGTGTACCGCCTCGTTGTGCCTCCCCAGTAGCCGTCATCGGGATGTGAGTCTGTTTACCTGCCATTTGCGCTTTGTTCCTGTTGCTTAGTGCTTTCTCCCCCACTTGTGACATCACTCCTCTTAACTAACCACTCACTAGCTATAACTATTAAACAAACACCCAGCCTCCCTCTCCCTGCTCGGGCTCTGCTGCTTCTCTTGCTTCACCCATCAAGGTGGGGCAAGCCAACAGTAGCGCAATGCTTTAAAACTGACATCCTAACTAAGAAAAGTCTTGGGGTTGCGTGTCCTGGCACCCTCTGCGGCAGTACCATCTCTCATTGCTCCATTAATTATATTCCATCTGGCTTTCGTAGTATTCATGGCTTCGGAACCATCTTTCCATGGCAACCTCACTCTCGCCCCCTGGGTAGATTTGCATCATTATTAGTATTCCTGGGTCTCCCTTGCAGAATACCCTGTTGGTCCATCCATGCTTGGGCCTCCTCTGTTGTATCGAAGAAATGCAATCTGCCATCTCGTATCACCTTAATTTTGCTGGGTATAGCAGCATGTAACGTATTCCCGCTGCTTTGAGGCATTCCTTTATGGGGCCATAGCATGCTCGTTGTCTCTGTACCAGGATTTTATAGTCCGGGTAGATCGTTGTTCTGGAGGAGTTCCTAGTTATTGTCCACCCTTCTCTAGAGAACGTCAGTATTTTCTCTCGATCTTTGAAGTTCAAGATCCTTCATGGTTGCCTCCGATGGAGTGGCTTGGCTCTTGTCTGTCTTTCTGGCAAAAGGCACAATGCTGGTTTGTTTACCTCTGCCCACTTTCGATTTGCCTGACATTCCTCTTTCTTCAAGCGGGTTGAATGCCCCCCGTCTAGCAGTCTTCTCAAACCAAAATGCTGCTGTGGGCTGCGCCCCGCAGTGTGCGTCTTCTTCGCACTCTGTGGCATGGCTCCGTTCCCCAACCCAACCTCATCCCTCCATCTTAGATGTGTGCTCTATTCCTGAGACTTCGTTCCCCTCGATTATCAAGCGAGAGGGTTGTGCTCTCCCACGTATTCTGATTATTGCCAATCTTATTAATCCTTGCAGCACGGGGCGTGCATGGGATGCTATGCTGGGCCGAATCTGCGGCCAGTGTCTCTCTGCTTCACCTCCCGGCTGGGTCACCGTAGTTTGTGTGGACGGTGGAGAATGACCAGGCAAAGGGTGGATTCTTCGTGCAGAAGCTGGGCGGACCACTTATCTCAGCAGCTGCTAAGTTGTACCCCTAGGTCAAGCGCTCCAGGTGTGCAGTCCATTGCTTGCCGTAAGTTCTCTTATTCTGATGTGTGATCCGGCCAGGCAGGGCCCTTTGGTGTTTTATTCCTTAGGTGGGTTATTTATGCCTGGTTCAGAAGTCTCTCCTGCCCATATCGCTGCTCTGCGCAGCTTCCTGAAGCGTGGTCTCCGTCTTTGCCCTTTATAGCGCGTGTCTGCTCCCAACCAGGCCTTTCCCCACTTGATACTCTTCAGGTAGGTTGTATTCTCCCACACTATCCCGTGTCTCTTGTTCACATCTATATCCTCACCTCTCGTGGCATCACTCTCTTTCTCACCTCTCTGTGTGCATCGGGGTTCCGTTTGTAGTGCGCTTGTCTCTGAGGAGTGGCAGCCTGGGCGTTCTAGGCCAGGGGTCTCATCATCCCCACTCATGTATCCCGCCCGGGAGGTCTCTGTAGTTCCCTTAATCAGTTCCGGGGTGCCTACTTCGATCTCGTTGCCAATGGCACACCTCTGGCGTCTACTGGCTCCTGGCGGCTTCTCGAAAAGCATTTTCAGGCACGCCTCCTGCGCTTCTGCCCCTGTGGTTGGTCTCCTCTGGTTTTGTTATGGCCTATTCGCCTTGTTTAACATGGTGGTACCGCAGGCCCCCTCCGAGCCTGTCTCATGCGGCTCTAGATCTCAACCAGTTGTTCCTCCTGTATGACGTGTTTCTGCAGCTTACGCAGGAGTGTGTTCCCTTTATGCAGTGTTCTCGCCCTCCTTCTCTAATTCGGTCAAGGCTGTTGCCTGTATTTTATGGCAGCAGCCACATTCATTATCCACCTGAATACTCTGGGGCCAGAGGGGGTCTCTTCCCCTGAACCGTTGGAGCAATGTGGGGGGCTGTGTGCTCCAGAGGGAGAGGCACCACTGCTCTGTCCTCTGCCTGCTCCCCTCAGTGTAGCGTTCACTTAGGGGCCGCCGTACATGGCACAATGTTATGGCGGGGTGTAACCCCCTCCTCCTTCAGATACGTTCCTGCTATGCTAGTATCAGCCCCCAGACCCTCGCAATGTCTGTCCTCTTCTCGCTTCTGACCTCTCTTGGGACTGGCGGATTCCTGCGGTGTTCTGGGTCCTCTTCCTCTCCCGTTTCAAGCTTGCTGTACACACCGGAGTGGGCTATGCTCTCCTCTTGTGCTGCAACAGGGGTCATCCTGCCCGTTGCTTCCTTGCCCTGAATGCTGCAACTTCCTTATTTTACTGAAGTCCGCTGTGGGGGACAAGAATGTTGGTGGGGCTAGTGTCTCTCGTCCTTGCTAGATCTGCCCTCGCTGGAGGGCGGGGACCGCTGTCCTTGGCTCCCGCACCGTGGGTCTCGACTTTCGGTCCTGTCCCTGCTGAATCTTGTCCGGAGCATGAGCGCTCCGCTCAACGGAGTCCTGAAGCTGGATTTGACTTTTATGGACTTCATTCATTCACGGTGCGTCACTCTTTCTCAACTCTCATGCTGGACTTCCTTTGCATCTTGTACTCATGGTGACCCTGAATCATGCTGTTCTCATCTTCATCTTGTATCCTGGCTTGCAACATTATGTGTTACTACGGACTTCTGCAATTGTATTCGCTCTCCACTCTTGCTTCTCCACTCTTTTTGACTGCTTACTCTCTTTTCTCTCCTCCTTTCCCTTCTCCCTTTTCCTATCTCCTCCCCTTACTTTCTTCTATGCACTTACTCTATCAGAATTGTCCCTGGACCTAATATGATAGCAACCACGTCTGTTTCCTCCACCCTCCCATTACTGTTTTTTTCCTCCCTACCACCCCTCCAGCACTATCTGAAATGTCGTCAGGCCTAGTATGATAGTCGCTTGTTTTGTTCCTCCCTCCCTTTCTGCACCCCTCTCCCTCACCTTTTGTTTTTCTCCAGCTCTACCAGAAATGTCATCAGGCCTAGTATGGGAGTCGCCTCTCTGTTTCCATTTCCTCCCCACTCTCCCCCTCCCTTCCTTATCTATGTCTTAGCTCTTGCACTATCTGAAATGTCGTCAGGCCGAGTACGATAGTTAATTTCACATCCTTGCTGTTCATGGCCTGTAAGAATGTGGTTGTATTTTCCCTTGTTCCCTCCCTTGCCTTGAAGCGCTTTGAAACACATTGTGTATAGGCGCTATATAAATAAACGATCATATCACATCAAGCCCCCTCCTGACAGTCTTCCATTGTTGATTCCCCCGACTCAGCACTCCAGCTGGTCGTGCTGTACTCCACGGTCCCCGGGCTTTTCTCTAGTGATGCCAGCCTCCTCCGCAATGTGGACTGGGTCCCCCAGGGACTATGGGCTGCCCTGTCGAGCTTCGCTGCCTACAGCATAGCTTCCAAGTCACGC
The DNA here is from genome assembly GCF_040938575.1 of Ambystoma mexicanum. Taxonomy (NCBI): domain Eukaryota; kingdom Metazoa; phylum Chordata; class Amphibia; order Caudata; family Ambystomatidae; genus Ambystoma; species Ambystoma mexicanum. Next base: position 399,474,807 of record NC_090941.1, on the reverse strand, counting down.
CCCTCTTGGCATCATCATTATTCTCTGCTCCTTGCCAAAGATACTTACTTAATCCTCCAATCCTTAGTTTTGTGTTTTGGGATTTTCATTTCTTATTTTAGAACTGTTTTACTTAAGTCCTATTGATATTTAAGTAAAGAGCAATGCATAGCAATGAAATACCTGTCATAATGACTGTGTACTGGTGGACCACCTATATATGGGGTCCATGAAATTCGGGAAAGTTTTAAAGACCAATGTCATATGGAGTGCTTTGTAGTGGTAGCTGACTTTTATGTGTGGGATTACAAGATATCTCATCCAACATGAAAAAGGGGAGGGGGTTGTCGTCCCTCTGTTGGTTGCGTCTCTAAGCTAGAAGTTTGCAACATTTCTTTCCAGAATTAAAGCATTTTTGTTTCAGCTTTAAGACAGCAACTTCATCTGGGAGCAATTATTCTTATTGACCTCACAGTTAGTTGTTCAATTCAATGTTGTTGCCTAACATATATAAGCTGCGTGCCATGCTGTGATAAGAGTATATACAAGAAAAGGGAGGGGTCCTGCCTGTAAAAATACTATTCCTTTGCAAATTGTTCAAATGCAAATTTACTGTGTGTCAGAGTGTCCGGTGTGGCCGCCGAGACTGCGATACCTAAATTGGATTTTGCCTGAAATCACGGGAAACCGCTTTTGCAGACAACGAACTACGTGGAGTCTGCTTTCTGCTTTCTGCCTCCATTCAGCAGACATAGGAGTCTGCTTTCACTTGCTGCCAGCACTGACGCTCCACCTCCCTATGCCCGCTAGTTTTCAAAAACCAGAAGCCAAGCGGAGCGTAGCGGAGCATGTCAGAGTGTCCGGCATGGCCGCTGAGACTGCGATACCTAATTGGATTTTGCCTGAAATCACGGGAAACCGTTTTTGCAGACAACGAACTACGTGGAGTCTGCTTTCTGCCTCCATTCAGCAGACATAGGAGTCTGCTTTCACTTGCTGCTAGCACTGACGCTCCACCTCCCTATGCCCGCTAGTTTTCAAAAACCAGAAGCCAAGCGGAGCGTAGCAGAGTGTGTCAGAGAGTCCGGGGTGGCCGCTGAGACTGCGATACCTGAATTGGATTTTGCCTGAAATCACGGGCAACCGCTTTTGCAGACAACGAACTACGTGGAGTCTGTTATCTGCTTTCTGCCTCCATTCAGCAGACATAGGAGTCTGCTTTCACTTGCTGCCAGCACTGACGCTCCACCTCCCTAAGCCCGCTAGCTTTCAACAACCGGAAGCCAAGCGGAGCGGAGCTTAGAGTGTCAGAGTGTCCGGTGTCAGGTGGCGGGTGGCGAGTGGAGTGCAAGACACCATTGGCGTTAAAGCACCACAGAATACAAAAGGAGGTAAGGCTTATCTGCACCAGTTTTCTGGATCAACAGAAGGGGCACAAAGAAAAGATGCTCCTAAGGAGAGATCATGATCAGATCAGAGGGGAGGAGGATATGGAGGGGGTCACAGATGTAACCTGCTCCACGCCCTCTTGGGCAGCTGAGGCAGAGCTACAGACGGTGGCCCAGGACCCCAAACAAACCAAAGTCTGTGCCCTTTCAACATACAAGTTAAAATCGGAGCAAGTACAGCTCAATATATAGACAATGGGCTGGGGGCACAGAACAGAGGGGATATACCCAGAGACACAGAACCAGTCCTGGATGAAACAGAAATTGTAGCAGGTAGCCTACAGACAGACGTACAGCATCCGCCAAAACAGGCTACACAAACAACTGCACACAAGCTAATAGAAGCCCAAACACAAAACCTGGTTAGCTCCCCGAATCCAACAGTGATGGATGTCTCTACTATTGAGCACTGGAAAAGCCCAAAGGAGGGGAGGACAGGTCATAATGAAAGCCAAGCGACGGAACCTAGTAGGACTGAGAAATGGACACCGCTAACAAATGGGGAGCTCCACAAATCGAACATTTTGAAAAGAAAAAACTCAAACTCCATGGCAGAGGACGAAAGGCTGTGGAAGGAGCCGGCAATGTCCGAAGGTTGCGAAGGGATAAACCCAAGGAGCCAGTGTTGTCCCCCAGCTAGATACATAGTCAAAAGGACTAAATACCCGAACAATCAAAAGAAGGGAGTTTCAAACCCCATCACATGGAGACCTTTTACGTCAGGACCATTGCCAACAATCCCAATCAGTGGGGGTTCCAACACTATAAATACCACAAACGGAGGAAAAACATTACCCCCAACAAACGCCTGGCTGACATCAAGCTTTAGCTTTGGCAGTGGAAGTCCCACCAGTTCTGATCAAACAAAGAGAACGCAGTTTGCTGGAGACATCAATGGACATTGAGAACGCCATAAGAGAAAAGACCATAGGAACTAAATATCCCAACAAGGAGAGAGGAATGACTGACAAAGCTGCCACCCAAGACAAAATGTCGCAGACGTCGCCTCTAAACCAAGTGGTAAGCGACGACCCGCTGCAACTAGGTAGAACAACGGAAGAAAACTTCCTAATGGTCACGACATTGTCAGTTATCCTAGCACCTTTTATGAAATTGTATGAGGACATTGCGGATACCTTAAGAGACCAAGCTACAATACTTGCAATGGTTCACACCAAAACAATATTTGTGGAAGGTTTCATTTCAGCAATCCAAAATAACTTGGACAACAGTACCGCAAATGTTACCCAACCACTACATGATATAATTGAACCCATACTAAAAGAGAGAAAACTAGGAAAGTCAAACCCAAGAGGTAAGGATTCCACAAGCAAAGAACCTGGCACGACGACCGAACAAGGGGTAACCACAGCAGCAGAAAAGCAAAATAGTGCGGGATCAAACGAACAAGAAAATTAAGGAGAGAAGACCCCGGTCTCATTGGCAAGACTAGAAGAAAACAGAGAATCTCTAAGTAATACTGTTACGAGCCCTCGAGCAGCTCATAGCGAAGAACTGGCGGTGGTAAAACAAAACGCAGACAGAGCCCCCTGAATCGAGGATATCACCAGTAAGGATCTTTTGGGAGAAAAACCAAAGAGCCAATCTTCCGCCTAAGGACCAGCAAACGAGCTAACAAAACCATCAATGACCGGGGGAGAAGAAAGCCCCCGAAACAGAACTGCCAGCGAAGGACAAAACAACACAATAGAGACACTGGAGGCCACAACCAGAAAAAGACCTACACCAGGTCTAGTGGATCCCAATATCACGGACAAGAGGCTGGAGAAAGAAAAGAAAAACGGGAACGTCTGTGAGATTTTTAAATCAAGAGACATAATCCAGGAGACAAAAAACAAGACAGTCAAACAAAAATGAAGAAAAACGGGACAGTCAAAAATAAATCAGGTGGTCACCAGAAGCACAGTGGCCCTACCAAAAAACAAAAAAATCAGCTGCCAGCAAAAACTCCAAGCAGTAGCAAATCTCAGGCATTTACCAAAAATGTGACAATACCAAAAGAACAACCGAGTATAATAGACCAGTTAAGAAACAACAAGAAAAAGGTTAGACTAGAACAAAAAAATTGAAGAACAAAGGACTCTAGAAACCGAAGAGGACGAAAGCTCTGCAGACGATCTGCTGGACCTCTCTACATACACGGTATCAGAAGATGAAGAGAAACCTGGAATAAGAGTCCATGATGAGATAAATACAGGGGCGGATGAGCCCCCGAGCGAAGAGATCACAGATTATAGCGAGAGTGACACCTCATCAATAATGCCATCACAGACAGGAAAGGAGAAACGAAAAGAAAATGGTAGAGTAATAAGTACTCATACACAAAAAGATCAAATGAGAAAAACTACGGATGAAGGTGAAAAGGTTCAGAAGAGCGAACGTCAAGGTCAAGAAAGGACCGTGGAGTGGTTCGAGAATCCAAAGTCTGGAAACCGCTGGGACAGAGAAACGAGAAACAGTAACAACCGATTTGAGATGGAGGAAAGAAAAGACAGGCAGTACATAAAAGAGGGGGAAAGAGAACCACAGTACCGATTAGGATGCAAAAAAGCGCTGTGGACTCTTACAAGCAATCAGGGCTTGTCCTGGAACGCATCCTTCACTATGAGGACGGTTTAATCCTCAATAGAACCGATGCAATAAGACTTCTACACCACATTTCGGCACTAAGACTAATCACCACAGACGATCTGGTGATCCTGGAATTCGTCGAGGAAGATCGTACCGACAAGGTAATCCTGCATACAAGATCAAACCTGGTGAGGCAAGTACTCCTGGAAGAAGCTCCGCAGTTAAGACCAATGGGTTTTGATCTGCAAGAAAGTGATGAAGTCCTAAAAACCCAAGAGAGAGCAAAGAAACACTTGGCGAGACAAACCAACAGAAAAGACAGAGATGTCAGTAGCCCCAGGACAAACAGAACAACATCAGAGAGAAGTGGCAACCAGAATACACAAAGCTCAAACAATAGAATCCAACAACAAGGAGAAGAAAGCGAAGCAGCAAGGTGGAAATGGTTAAAAAATATGATTGATGACAAAACAAATACTCAATAACATAAAACAGTAAAAAGTGTGGGTTCATGGAGCCTTGGAAGCTGGAACACAAGAGGCTCCAACCACCTTTTTACTAATGGAGTGCTTCAAAAAGAGAACTTCAAAGTGTTGTGCCTACAGGAAACATGGTTGTTGCAACCACCAACACTGGAAGGATACGTGGTACTGCTAAATCCAGCCGTCAAAAGCACAAAAGGTAGACCTATATCAGGCCTACTTGTAGCCATCAAAAACGACCTGAATTGGCAAGTGCTGTAAGAGATAAACCCAAATTCATTTATCCAGATGGTAGTGATACAGCCAGATAAAGAATTCAGGAGAGCACTAATACTGATTAATATACGCTTGTGTATAGGCGTGTTACAAATGCCATATCATATCATATCATATACTGGAATCCAGCTAATACTCTACACGGAAACTTACCGGATGAAATAGCAGAATTAATTGACGAACAGAGAGAGAAGTGGATGGACCCAATGTATATATTAGTAGGTGATCTAAACTGTACGTGCCTGAACAAAGACAACCAATCGGAGCGTGACACAACAACAACGAAGGAAAAAAGAGGATCAATGTGGAATCGTATGTTGCAATCAAGAGACTGTGTCATACTAAATGGAAAGGTAAAGGGGGACCAACCAGCGAAACCAACTTGGAAGGGAATACAATCAGCAGAGATCCTGGATTACATCTGCATCTCAAGTAATCTGTCAGATAACATCCTGACTTTGGAAGTAATAACAACAGCAGAAAGTGATCATAACTTGATGAAACTGACATGTAAAAACATCAGCAACAATAAAACCAGAATCTACAACCAGGAGCTAGTCCCTGACCAAAGAGGAATTAAACTAAGGATCAGGCCAGAGAAAACTAAAGAACTAAATCGTAAACTAAAACAAATGATCTCGACACTCAAAGTCCAACAAAGGATTGACTATACACCACTCTTCAGAGCATTTGTTGTAGAAAGGAAGCTTGGAAGAAACCATCATATAACGAACCACCAACATCAGTATGATAGTCGAATACGAGAACAGAAAAAAGTATTAAGGAGAGACATTAGATGATTAAAAAAGTTCAAATTCGACAACTCTAGCAAAGAGATAAACAAGCTAAAACAAAGGTACCGAAACTGGCTCTGCTTACATAAGAAGACCTTGCTAAATCAGGATGCAGAAAGAATATTGGAAAAAATAAGAACCAAAAACACAGCAGAAATTTGGACAATCATCAATGATGTGGAGAAGCCTCAAGATCTAAGCCAAATGAACCCAATAAGTGCTTCAACATGGGTCGAGCATTACACACAGTTGCAAGGGGACATCTCAAACGAACCCAAGCGGAAAGCATTGGCAAACAAAAAAAACACAATAATAGACATCAGTACTGAGGCAATTGAAAATATCTTAAAAAAACGGAAAGATTCGAGAGCCCCGGGGCCTGATGGGCTGACGAACATAACACTAAAAAGTAATCCATGTGAATGGGCAAAATTCCTACACCATTTGTTCAAATACATATTACTAACAGAAAAAATTCCAGACTCCAGGAGAAAAGCAGTAGTAGTGCCAATCTTCAAAAAGGGTCTTAGAACATCAGCAGACAACTATCGACCGATCGCACTACTGGATGTGGTGGGGAAGGTCTTTGCGTCCACACTACTGAAAGCGTTAGACCGTTGGGCACAGCAAAGTGGACGGCGTGATCCTTGGCAGTCAGATTTTGTGAGAAGGAGAGGCATGGCACTGAACATCTTCCTGATTAATCTAATGAAAGCAAGAACATAAAGGAATAAAAACCATGAAATCTACATAGCCTTTGTAGATTTGTCAAAAGCTTTCGACACAATAAAAAGAGCTAAGTTATGGAAGAAACTGGAGAGCTGGGAATGTCCGCAGTCATTGGTGGAGAACATCAAAGACTTGTACACAGATACAAACATTAGAGTTAGACTGGACACAGCGGGAACACTAACAGACACAATCCAGATAAGAATGGGCCTAAAACACTAAAACAAGGATGCCCGTTGGCACCGGAACTGTACAACCTGTTTACATCAGACCTTGAAGATTCATTTGAGTTCACCCGCTGCTTTCCACCAAAAATAGCAGGAACGCCGATAGGGAGACTGCTATACGCAGAGGACATTGTCTTGATGGACCAAACCCAAATCGGTTTGCAAAGACAGCTCACAACACTACAATCGTATGTGGATGCAAATGACCTGGTAATAAATCCAGAAAAGTCAAGAATTTTGAAGTTATGCCCAGGAGGTAGAAAAAACAGATGTAAAAAACCAGGAAGGACACTGAAAAACAAAGAAATGTTGGAGGTGGAATCATTCACATACTTGGGAGCCTGCATAGACAACATGAAAAACAATGCGTCAAGAATAGCGGGGCTAAAAAGAAAAGCACCTAATCTAGCTGCCCAAGGGAAAATCTTGCACAAAAGATACTGCAGATGTACCTTACTACCCCTAGTAACCTTTTACAGGATGAAAGTGGTGCCCATACTAACATATGGTGTTGAATCACCAATGCTCTTATCAGCTCAAACATTATCAATTCTGGAGGGTCTGTTTTGGCGGAAAGTATTACAGCTGCCCAAATAGGTTCCAATACAGCAAATAAGGAGAGAGCTTGCACTAACGTCACTCAAAACAATAGCGGTATAGAAGATGCTAAGCTTCTACCGAAAATGCCTCGATGAAAACACAACGGGAGGATTCAGTGTGCTGAAAAAAGCCCTAAAAGAACAATCCGACACAATCTTAACAGAGTGGCAAAAGACGTGTCAAGCGATCCTAGTGAACCTCAATGAGTCAGAGGAAGACTTATGGAACAATCCAGACAAAACCAGAAAGAAACTATATATGGCAGATTGGATCGAAACCCAAGAAAATAATTGCAAATACAAAGGTTATGAAGACTTTTGGGCACAACCACGAAAATGGAACCGGATCCTGAGTTATCTGACCATATTCCCTAACTGGTACTTCCGAGACCTTTTCCTGAGATTCAGATTGAACATTTTACCAACGGGAGAAATACTGCAAAGAAGAAAAAGGTTGGACACTCTCGAAAGCTGTAGAATGTGTAAGCTAAAGGAGAGAATGAATCCCTGAAACATCTTATTCTACAGTGTACCGGACTAAAGGAAGACGTGAGCAGTGCTTGGGGGACATCCTTAGTAGTTTTACGACAAGGAACGTCGATGAGTGGTGGAGGACTCTTGTAGAAGGAGAAAAAACGAAATGGACACTTGCACTCATAAGACTAGTGATTCTAATACTCAAGAAACTAGAGGGGTTCAAAAGCATGATTCAGGCCCAGTAAGATTCCAACAAGCACTGCAAACTGGACATCGCACACTAAACTGGAGATAAATTACGGAAAAATGGATACGATCAGGTTAAAGGTTTCAAATACGGAAACCATATAATCTGTATAAATAATTAATAAAAAAAATGTACTTACATATACGGCAAACTGGCAGCATGATATTTACTGTCATGTAATGCACTGCTGTGTAAAAAATGCAGTTAGGCATTCAATATAGTTAGGGAAAGTCAGTGACTCCATTTTTTACACAGAGGTGCATTACATGACATTAAATAGCATGCTGCCAGTTTGCCGTATATGTAAATAAATTTGCATTTGAACAATTTGCAAAGGAATATTATTTTTACAGGCAGGACCCCTCGTTTTTCTTGTATACAGTTTTTGCCAGCCCATAGTCCTGTTCCTGTTCTGGGCTCTCCCTCCTGTGTCCTCTATGCTGTGATAAGAGCACATTTAGCTTTGAGACCAAATCCTGTTGACCCACTTTGTATACATGTGTGCAAATTCACTGAATCTACCTCTCAAGAAGGCCTTGAAAATGACTGCTTGCATTCCTTTTTTTGTAACTAACAAGAACAATGATGCTTCTTAAGATCCCAGGGAAAACTAGTCCCAGTGCTCTCTTTTATTCACACATTAGACCAATATTTCCAAACATTCTGATTCCACTCTGATCTTAGGGTTATCATTCATTTGATCAAGGTTTGTTGTGGTCCCCACTGTCCTTTCCACAATTCCCCTGGAGACCATACACTGAGGAAGAGGTTTTATTAAAATATGTTTGAAATTGTGGCA